>NC_045596.1:27461652-27782037 GCF_009762305.2 Zalophus californianus
TGTTGATAAACATCATACTCTTTCAATTTCCGACAAAGCCAATGAATATTAATCAGATCTTTGGCTCTAAAATGATGACATCAAATGGGATTTCCAATACCTATTAGGTTTCCTTCACAGTTCAGTTCTAAAAAAACCACTGAAATGATTTATTGTACTTGTATCTCAAAAGTTTTTATAATGACATTAACATATTTATAAAATGCAAAGGGAAATAAAATATTAGCTTGGTAGTGATGTGGCTTGATTGTGAGACCTGGCTTGCCCTCAAGCAAACAACTTCATCTTTGTGGTCTCATTACCTGAGGTTCTAAATTTCCTTCTCCTTTTGAATTTACAAAAAACTATGAGTTGCAGAAAGTTGTGATATAATTTGTTAAGGAAAAATGTAAATTATAGACATGTAAGTGTGGATTTACTTTCCAAATTCTTAAACGATAGCAAATAGTTTGATTTTAGAAGCAACGGGTGAGTTTAGATAGCAGTGTATGATCTAGAGTTGGCTCCATTATTTATTGCAGAATCATGAGCAACTAGCAATTTGCTAGCTTTACTCCTTGTGTTTTTCATTGATGGAATGAATGATAGGCACTCAATAGTCTCAACGATAGCTTCTTGCTGCACCATTCCATCATCTGTATAATAATGTAGATATAAGTAACTACAAAGTTTGGGCATGACTGTATCTACATTAGAATTTTTCAACTCCTCAACTCCAACTTGTCAAGTTAATGTTATTTGCTGTGCCATTAATAACAAGGTTTACATACAGAGTTATGAGAGATGACTGTATAATTATGAGATGTAGGTGCACTATTAGACAAGTTTGAAAATTTTTTAAGGAAATGACTCATAAACTCTTTAACTCACATCTAAATCCTCCTCCATATAAACAACTAAAACTATTCAAACGTTGGTTCATCTGTTTGTATTTAGCCAATCGAGCATTATCAAATCAAAAGGCTCTGATTTAAAAATTGACAAGAATTTGACACATACTCAACATTTAAGAATGTATCTCTGTGTATAGTCATAGCCCGATTTTATACAATTCATGGGTTCCCAGTTTATAAGAAGTCAATCCCTTAATTCTGTTTCTTTCAGTTTCTGTCTGATGCTCTTGGCTTTTTCATTGCTTGTTAACACCTTTACCAGCAAGTGAGCAGGGACAGATAGAAGAGGTGAAAATTAAATCAATCAATGTCACTCCTTGTGTTAGCAGAACTGGTAAGAAAGGACTTGAAACTATTTTCCAAAATGAAGTCTTTAAACATCTGTGATTTGCAACTATATCAAATTACCCATGTCTCCCTTTACTGTAGAGAATCAAGAGCTAACTAATTTATGATAGGACTTCAATATGTTTACTTGGATGGAAGAAGTATAATAACATACAGTTGGTGTTCAGCTCCCACTTCATCAAAAATTCCATATAATAACTCCATATATCAAACACTTACTAGATAGCGTAGCTTCCTATGTGCTTTACACTGACATTTTAATTCATCTTAACCCTTCCATAAGGTTTCAGCATCTTCTATTTCCTGTAACTCTACAGTGTTTCATAATCTCATAAAAATGACTATGCAGCATAATGCGCTAAATTAAAGGAGGCTTCTGCCTGCTGAGCATGACTCTCTACCATCCTGTAAGCAAATAGTAGCATATCAGTTAGGAAATTACAGAGAGTGACCCACATGCTTTTTTCTCTTCAATATATCCCTCATTCTGATGTGGTTTGAAGTGGTGGGGTTCGGAGCCGACAGTCAAGAAAGAATTCTTGAGACATCTTCGGTGCAAAAAGATGGTTTTATTAAAGTACCAGGATAGGACCCGTGGGCAGAAAGAGCTGCACGGGGGTCATGAGGAGTGGCCCGTTACATGCTTTCAAGTTGGGAGGTGATTAGGGGTAGCATAAGTCTCTAAGGAATTTTGGAAACCAGGTTTCCAGTATGGTGAGAGTAACTAGCTGTTGTTAGGAAAAGGTCATTTATTACTGTCTAATAAAACCTGAGTCATGAGACCCTTCAGAGGTATATCAGTGGATCATATGCTTGGGGGATGATTGCCAACATGTATCCTGGGGGCTAGAGATAAAGGAAGTTTCCAAAAGAATTTTTATATGTTAAAGTAGACACAGGATCCTGGGGGTCGGGATAACGTTAAGCTAAGATTGCCTTTTTTGCCCTTAGCGAAGTATTAACATCGAACGCGGCAGCTGAGTTCCTAGAGGAATGTCACTTTGCCAGTTTCAGGGACTTTTGTAAATAGTAAGGAGATTTAATTTTTTCTTTTGTTTTTGTTTCCCACATCAATTCTACTTACCTTATGACTTTTATTTTCCTTCCACCAAAATACTCACATAAAAATTGATTCTTAGAAACCTTACTGACCTCTTCATTAGAAAAGCCTAGAAAAGGGTAACTCCTCATTTGGAATCAGGGTGAGAACATTTATTTCACCCAGAACCAAGGCTAGTGATATAATTTGCAGGGTCCAGAGTAAAGGAAAATGCCAGGAAAGTCAATATTTGTTTCCATGCCGATTGTCCCCATGCACTGTGGATGGATGATCCCCAAGGATCCCAATCCCCATACCAAGACACATTCAGTACCTGGATCAGTAATGGGAGAGAAGCTCCCTCAGAGTCATTTGCCAAATATGCCGTTCTGTGGTGCTATCCTCCCATGGCATGCATCTGACATGATGCCCTGCTCCTAGGCTCCTAACAGGGGCAGAGAGTGCTGGAGGAATGTGGGCAGAATTGTGGAATACAGGACTCCCATGCCTCACCAATGGAGCCCATTTGTAGGCCTGAGCAGAGGGCAGCGATAGTTGCAAAGCAGCTGTGGAGAGGATTCTGAGTGGGGTCCAGAGTGCCAGAAGTTTGGAACTATACAATCAAGAACTCACTTCTGATGATCTTCTGGGGGGGAATTCTTAATCTCAAGAAACAAACTGAGGGTTGCTGGAGTGCGGGTGGGGTGGGAGGGATGGGGTGGCTGGGTGATAGACATTGGGGAGGCTATGTGCTATGGTGAGACCATGAGAGACGATGGACTCTGAATAACAAACTGAGGGTTCTAGAGGGGTGGGGGTGGGCGGATGGGTTAGCCTGGTGATGGGTATTAAAGAGGGCACGTTCTGCGTGGAGCACTGGGTGTTATACGCAAACAATGAATCATGGAACACTACATCAAAAAAAAAGATTGAAAAAAAATCCTCTGCTTAAATATCTATACACTCTCGCACTCCTAAGTTGGCTAAATCAAGGTGGTCAAGGGAAAGAAAAAGGAGAAAATAAAATTTGTGTACTTTTGCCAAAAATATACTGTCTGGGTGCCTGGGTGGCTCAGTCGTTAAGCGTCTGCCTTCGGCTCAGGTCATGATCCCAGGGTCCTGGGATCGAGTCCCACATTGGGCTCCCTGCTCAGTGGGAAGCCTGCTTCTCCCTCTCCCACTCCCCCTGCTTGTGTTCCTGCTCTCGCTGTCTTTCTCTGTCAAATAAATAAATAAAATCTTTAAAAAAAATAAAAAAAAATATACTGTCTTACAGTTTCAAAAAAAAAAAAATAAAGAACTCACTCTGGGAAGGTGGAGACTGTAGGAAGCAAGGTCACCATGTGGCTCCAAGATTTTAGTGCAAGTCCCGTTGTCCTATCAAACTTCACTTACAAAAATTCAGAAGAAGAAATTATTAAGACTTTCAACACGATGAAAGCAGAACATTAAACCCCAAATGTTCTGTACGTGAGGACCAGCATGACTACACATCCCATAAATCTGGCCTGTGAGAACACCAAAATGAAGAATGTCCAAATAATTAACCCAAGACCAGCCATCTGATAAGAGTCAGAGTATATGTTTTTGCCTTTCAAACCTATCTTTCTCCTCTGCTACCTGGTCATCTGACATAAAACTTAATATGCTGCTTGTTCCATCGGTATTCTCCAATATCATAAACTATTTGTTTAATGTATGCTTTCTGCCAGAAGAAGCATGACTAGAAACACTTTATTCCCATTAGAAGAGAATATTAGTGAGAACCCTTTTGATTCTATCAACACCTTGCATTAGCTCAGGAATAATAGGAGAAACTGTTGCGGGGACAAAGGAGGCATGTTTCAGAAAACAAATGGATCTCAAAATGGATTTAAGCTGGGCATAAGGAGCCAATGAATTTTCTCTGCCCCTCTGCTCCTTTCTGCATGCTTGTTTTATCTTTATCTCTTTCTACATGATTATTTCTATTGCTTCCTTTCTCAAATTAGAGACGGAATTTGTTCAATACATACTTCCTGAGTTTGAATATGACTGGTCCAATCATTCAAGAGAGAATGATCTACTATTTTTCTTCTCAATTTTAAATCCCCCAGAAGGGGACTGATTAGCATTTCTTAGATCATAATCACCCCACCCCATCACCCAAGAGTAGCTGTTGACGAATATTAGTGTTTCAAGGAAACCACTCCACAGGGCTGCCCAATAACATGGGAGTTATTGGAGGTTCCTCTGTGGAGGGCAAAGCTCTGTGTCATAAGATCTTATTAGATTTACTAGGAAATGTCTTGGTGGCATCACTCATTCCTCCAATACAACTGGATGTCAAATATGTTTTTGAAACCTCACAAGAAATCTGCCATATTTCTCAACTTTATACAAGAGTCTGGATGATGTTCACTAAGCTTCACATCAGGCCCTATTCATACAAAGAGCAAAACTTTTGTCATTTTTCATTTGCAGTGTATTTGTGACCTGACAGCTTCCCGTCCCTCTCGATGATATACTTTATTGAAAGAGTAAAAATGCTAAAAGGTGAAATATAATGCAGACCATCCCATAGCTGTCAGTGACATTTTAGTTCCTGCTGGGGTTTCCAGTGTGTCAGAAATTGCCAGAAGTCAAGAGAACTATTTAAACTGTGTACATATCCTACACACCAACAGGGGCCATTCGGTACTCAAGACACCTCTAAGAGCGGTGTCAAATGTTTCATGCTAAATGATGCTCACTGCCAGAATGTTAGCACTGGCCAAGGGGAGCTACATAAGAGGAACTGTGCTCCTGGGGTCTATCTGTATGAAAAACATGGCCTCTGTGAACCTGAATTTCATCTGCTTATATAGAGTTTTGGATTGCACACACTTCTCTATGTTCCTATGTTCTTAGGCTTTGCGACAAAACCTAGGTGCTTTGTGATGGAATTTTTGAGCATAGGAGTGATATTTTTGATGAAAATGATGTGTCTTCAAAGTTTTGTATCGTGCATTTATATTTTGCAGCCTTAAGTAACCTTAAGGCACTTTATCCATTTATAAATGTTCCTGAAAGACAAAGCCTTCATTACTTTTGTGTAATATTTGCATTCATGGTCTTGATTTTAGGATACTTTGTTTCTTTATAGAATTATTTAGAGCATCATAAGTCCTTATTGATTTATTCATAATTCTTGATTAACTAAGTTACAACATACCTTTGGAAATGATACAAAGGTTGTCAGGCAAATAGAATGCACTGAAGCTTACTAAAACTTATTAGCTCAGGAAAAACCCAGAATCTCATACCCAATAGATGGAATTTCCATACATACTACACTTTTATTTCCACTTTACAACAGTTAAGCAGTATTTTTTTAATGTAAACATTTTAAAGTTTTCATTAGATAAACAAATTTTAATAAATTTTGAAGATAAGCCATTTTCAAATATACAATGATTAAATGACCAAAAATAAAACAATCTAAGATTTCTTGTTGGATAGACTTAGGTTCAAATTTCAGTTCTTATACTTCCTAATATTCTGCTACTGAATAAGTTACTTGCTTTCTATTTTTTTCCATCAATAAAATGGGGAAAGGCTGATTATATCTGCCTTGTGTGATAATCAAATGAGAGATTATGTGAGTGCAGTCTGTCTACACTATACACAGGGGTTGTACACAGACACCCTCTTTTCTCATTCGTTGAGGTCCATACTGAAGCAGTTGTGAAATACTTTGAATATGTGTAAGTGCCCATAGCTGCAACCTGGAACACACCAAATATTTCAACACTGTCTAAACACAGTAGCTTAAACATAGCAGTGATTATTTTATTCTATATATGTAGAGAGAATCTTTGAAGACTCTTTGAGGTAAACATCTAATTAGGAAAGAGCTACATGCATTCGACACGGTTTTAACAAGTAATTCTTAGATTAATTTATATATTACCAATGAGTTGCCACAGAGTGATGTTTACTGAATATTTTTACTCTTTTGGGCACCATTTCAGACATCATTCAGATAATGCCCAGGCATTGGTTGTGAGGAATGCCTGGTGAAACATTCACAAAAGTCTGAAAGTTGCAGTCAGTGTGAGATGAATACTCTCATCTCACTACTAACTACAAAACTACTAATTCCTGTTTTTGTCTAGTCCCATTGCATATTAAGTTACAACAAAATGAAGGAAAAGTATAATTGCTTTGCCTCTCTTTAGTTGGAAGAATGATAAAGAAGAGCAGTATTTTATATATATGTTTAAGAGAGAGAGCATGTGTACCTGTGTGCGAGAGGAGGGAGAAGGGCAGAAGGGAGAAGTAGAGAGAGAGAATCTTAAGCAGTCTCCATGTCCAGGCAGAGCCCAACACCAGGCTCGAGCTCACCACCCTGAGATCATGATCTGCACCAAAATCAGGAGTAAGAGGATTAACCAACTGAGCCACCCAGGTGAGTGTTTTAGTTTAGGACAGCTGATCCTGAAATTCATGAGTTCTGAATCAGGGTTCAATAATAACATTAGTTCAGAATTGTTTAGTTCCCCTTCTATGTCAAGCCCCGTCAAGTCTTTTATTATGTACTGTGCTTATAATTTTTTAATTTATTTTTTAAGAAATCTAGGACATAGATAATGTTAACTTTCCCACTTCACATATAAGTATAAATAGAAATAAAAATAAATTTAAATATATATATAAACTTACGTTGTAAAAATATGCCCTACTTGGCCAGGGTTCTATAATTATTACAGAAGAAATGATATTTGAAACTAAGTATGCCCAACATGAAAAATGCACTATTTTCTGCTATTTGTTCCTGTCTCCTAGCATAATACATATGGTATTGCTTTTAATATTAAACATACTTTTAAAAATAGTAAATAAATTGATGATGTCTTTTTTTTTAAGATTTTATTTATTTATTTGACAGAGAGTGAGACAGTGAGAGAGGGAACACGAGCAGGGGGAGTGGGAGAGGGAGAAGCAGGCTTCCTGCCAAGCAGGGAGCCCGATGTGGGGCTAGATCCCAGGACCCTGGGATCATGACCTGAGCCGAAGGCAGACGCTTAATGACGGAGCCACCCGGGCACCCTGATGATATCTTTTATTTTTATTTTAAAAAGGCAGAGTTTTTACTTTGTATCAATTTCTCGATTCTGAAAAACAGTTTTTGGACCTTCTGGTAAAAATGTAAACTGAGTTCATGCTCTTATTCCTCTCCCTCTGAGACTACAATAAGATGAGTGTGAAAATATATAGGCTCAAAATAACAAACAGAGACCATTAGAAGGCAAGAGATATTAACACATTTCTTTTAATAGGATAGTAAATTAAAAGTTTTTAGTTATGGAACTTAGGAGGTTTCATCTGTATCAAAAGCCGCTCTATCTACCTTTCCAGTGGTGAGACCAAACACCTATATCTTTGAGTCTCTTCTTTGACACCATACATTCAGTATCTCATCAAATCTTATTATCTCTAATTTTAAACATCCCAAATTCCACCTTTTTTTCTCACTTTTCTTACTACCACCACCATCCAAGCCACCATCTTCTCTTGCTTAGGGGATTGCAATCTTCTCCAAACTGATTTACAAGGATCCCCCGCCTTTGCTCCTCCCTCAAATCTGCCTATTCACAACACAGCAATCTGAATAATCCCATTCAACCTTTACCCCATCCTATTGTTTCCCAGAACCTTCCTCTGATTCCTCATTTTTCTTAAAGTAAAAGGCAATATATTCTTCCTGTAGCCTGCAGAGCCCTTCAAAATATAGTCTCTAATTATCTCTGATAAAGAATATTTTATAGTGGAACGCCCAGCATTGTTTCAGTATCAACCACAAGGTCCTATCTATTGGTTTTTAAACACAGTAAAATGCTCCTGACACAGAATTTTTCACTTACTCTTCTCTCTGAGCAAACATTTCTCTCTCCCTCACTGCCATTATCAACTTCTTAGTGAGTTCTTCACTGAACAAGTTATCCCATTTCTGTATTTCATGCTTCCCCTCCTTGGTTTTACATTGGTCTATAAAACTTAACACTATGTGTTCTATGTCATATTTATTTTGTTTTTTCCTGCCCATTCCCATTTCCATGAGAGTGCAACTTCTATAATAATAATCATTTTGTTTGATTTATCCAATGCTCTATCCCATCACATTAAGCTTGTGTTAATTGTTCAGTAAACATTTCTTGATTTAACAGACTAATATAAATCATGCATGTATGTGTGTGTGTGTGTGTGCACGTGTATCTGTGTATAGTGAACTCAGCAGTTGAAAAAGTGTTTGGATGGCTGGCATAATCTAAAAGATTTCCAGGTTTAATAAAAGGTCCATCCCAGGGCATACTACAGGTATGAAATTTTCAAATTTCAAGGTCAAAGAGAAAATCTGAACACTTTATAGCAATGGAAAACAACTAACAAACAAAGCACAGGTGATAAATGAGGTTTCATCAATTTCCTCTTAACAACTAATATTGTAACATATGGATATAACCACTAAAAATTATGAAACTGGGAGGGTATGTGCTATGGTGAGTGCTGTGAATTGTTTAAGACTGATGAATCACAGATCTGTACCTCTGAAAAAAATAATACATTATATGTTAAAAAAAAAAGAAGAAAATAGCAGGAAGGGAAAAATGAAACGGGCAAATTGTAGGGGGACACGAACCATGAGAGACTATGGACTCTGAGAAACAAACTGAAGGTTCTAGAGGGGAGGGGGGTGGGGGGATGGGTTAGCCTGGTGATGGGTATTAAAGAGGGCACGTACTGCATGGAGCACTGGGTGTTATACATAAACATGGAACACTACATCAAAAACTAACTGATGTAATGTATGGTGATTAACATAATAATAAAATGAAATAAATAAAATAAAATAAAAAACTTATGATGTAATGTATGATGACTAACATAACATAATAAAATAAAATTTAAAAAAATGCACTAGCTTAAAAGCGGGAAAAATGGTAAACAAAATGAAAAATCTACATTTAAAGGGTATCACTTTGGTTAATAATTGTGTAATTTTTGGCAAAATATTTACATTCTATAGGTCTCAGTTCAATATTTCTGGATTTCAGTAGTTTATTCTTTATTCATTATGTAGGAAATTATTTCTGGTTTGATAATTTTTACATTATCCTTTGAAACTAAGTCATAAAATTAAAATATTATTACAGGATTAAAAGCCTCAACTTTCCAAAGTTTTTACAGAGAAGCATTAGAGACAGTGGTTAATTAGCATTGTTACTTCCTAATCTTCTTGTTAATCCTGAAGTTGTTTTTTTTTTAAGATTTATTTATTTATTTGAGAGAGAGAGAGCACAATTGGGGGGAGGAGCCAAGGAAGAGAATCTTCAAGCAGACTCCCCACAGAGCGTGGAGCCTATAAAGGCCTCAATCTTGTTATGCATGAGATCACGACCTGAGCCAAAACCAAGAACCAATTCCCAACGAACTGAGCCACTCAGGTGCCCTGACTCTGACGTTTTTCTTGTAATTTTGGCCTAATCCTCAGAGAATCAATTCATTTCTTCTTGACAGAATATAATACAACTGTTAATTCCATATTGCCTTCTTGGCATTTCTGATCTAAATATTCCATTAATATTTCCTGCCTTAATGTGTTTAAATCGTCTTATTCTTTTTCCACCCAGGCTAGGGCCTTCTCCTGTTGTTACTCCTTTTGTCGACATCACTAATTTCTGTGTGATGAACTAAAGAAAAGATTCAAAATCTCTACATTTACTTTTTGACTTTTTGTTGTCCTTTCCTAACAGAGTTATTTTTTTATGAGTACCTATTTACTATCTACTATGGGCTAAAGATATAGAAGTGAAAGGCAGAATTTCTGTACACTAGAGATTGTCGATTTATTCTGGATACCAATATGCAAACAATGGTAATACAATAAACTGCGTATTGAATGAATATTAAATCAGTTTGCAATAAAGCAGTATATGAACATAAAAGAAAGAAGGTTTGTCTTTGTTCCTATGAGAATATCACATATATTATTCCTTTTAATCTCCCAGGTCACCATCTGAGTAGAATTTTTTCAATGTTGTTCTGTTTTTTGTTTGTTTGAGAGAGAACGAAAGAGAGAGAGAGCATGAGGGAGGGGTAGAGGGAGAGGTAGAGAGAGAATCCTAAGCAGGCTTCACGCCCAGTGTGGTACCCAATGCGGGGCTCAATCCCACGACCCAGAGATCATGGCCTGAGCTGAAACCAAGAGTCAGACATTCAACCGACTACCTAGTCACCCATACAATATTGTTCTTAGATCAACTACTTCTGCCACTAAAAGTTTAGAGATTTCACTTTGCCAAGAGAGTCAAATAAAATTACATATTGGATATTTAAGACACCTAATGTCTGCCTCTAACATTTTTTCCAAGTCTGTCCCATTATATTCCCAGTAAAATCTATATATGAGATTTATTGAAATATTTGTTTTTTTTCCAGTCCTCATGCTTTCCTTTATGCATGTCTTTGCTCACTCTATTGTATTAACTCTAAGTAGTTTTGTCTTTCAAGAAGCTACCAAATCAACCAAATTCTGATGTCCTCCCTGCTTATAGCAATAAGTAATCATCTGTTGTTTCTCTTAACTTTCACAGATGTTTATATGCATCATTACTAAGTGCTTAACACATTTCCTTTTGACATATTTGATTGCATACCTTCTTTGCCCTACAAAATATTATGCCTGCTGAGAGTAGGTATTATTCCCCACCTCTCCCAGAATATATTTTTGTATTTAGAGACACTTGTTCAAAATCTCCTTTACAAGCCTAAATCACAGTTAATACTAATCGTGATTTCATTATTCTTCCTCATATTATTCTTAAAAAGTGTAAATAACAAATTGTTATTTTAAACTATTATTTTTAACCAAGTAAAAACACAAGCTGGATGCAACCTTTTGAAAAAAGGTAAATTTCTCAGTACTGCAACAACTGAAACATGTAATGCTTATAAAGGGAAATCCTTTTACAAATAGTTTCTTCCTTTGCTGTTTATATTGAAAAGAGAGAAACATGTTCATTGCAACTGTTTTACTCCACTGAGGCAATGGAATTGCAGTTGGGTCTCACTATGGCCGGTCACTTCTGCTATGACAAGTGGGCAATGTATTTTCCCCCTAAATCAGGGCCCAATTAGTATGAAAGCCTTTAGGTCCATTCTTGCTTAAGGAGAGAATCCCAGATAGTTCTGATATAAAAAGAACTAAATATGTGTCCCAAAGGGAGGCTGGACCCACATAAGTAAAAGGTAAATCTGAATGTAATTTAAATATTATTTCAAGTAGCTTAACAGGGACAGTAGAATAGTACCTTAATACTACTCAGTTTTATTGTCATTTTTCCCCTTACTTAATACAATCAAAATCAAGCCTATCTCAGTGACAGAACTCACACCTGATTTTTTTTCCAATTACCCAATCCAAGCACCAGCCTAGCACTACACATATCAAGGGACACAGAGTAACTGTTTACTAATGGCAATTAATTTGGTAATTAAAGAGAATAAAAAATAAATTTGGTTTTGTTTATATATTTATTTCTTCTGTTTATCATATTTGGGTTGATAAAATACTATTGCTTTTATGCAAAAGACTGTGCTGATTTCTTTCTCATTCTTTCAATCATTCTAATGCTTTTTTAAAATCAAGAAAAATAGAACATTTTAGTCAAAGAATCTAAGAAAGGATGTGGGACATGTACACACTGAAATTAAGAGCTCTTTAGAAAGAGAAAACATTTCATGAATTGATTCTCTTGCTTTGTCTGCACATGCCCAATGTCTAACGGAATGTATGACCCTGACTCTCTCCCTCTCTCCTTCAGCCTCTCATAAATATGTTTGTGTGTCTGTGTGTGCATGCATTAAACAGAAACACACAGAGTGACCCTGAGAAAAGTAAGAAGAAAAGATACAGAGAGAGAGACCCAGAAGAAATAACACAAGATATACATTAGAGATGAAGAAAAGTCTTGGGGGAAGCTGAAAGGAAAGTCTAAGTTACATAAAAGCTGCTTTGGTCACACCTGGACAGCATACTTGGGTTGTGGTCCTCAGAGGCTCTCATCCTTGTGCTGTCTGCTTTTGAAATGCTAATTTTATCTTCAGAGTGCTCAGTCCATTTAGAACCTGAAGGGTGTTAAAGGATTCATTTTCAAATTTCACAGTTCGTTTTAAAATAAAAGTTTATTTCCTATGGAAATAAGGAGTTTTTGTACAGGTGAGCAACATGACCAATTTTTTTTTAAATCTACTTTGGACCCGCATATATGTTGGTCAGTTTGCCCGTTGTGACAGTTCCTTTGAAAGCAAAGCTGTATGATTGCCTTATTTTTTTTAAAGATTAGGGCAGTCTCATTCTACAATGTTTGAAAGCTTCATTGAAACTAGGATTAATTTTGTTATTATGAGTTATTTTTCCAAATCAAGACCAATTATTTTCATCTAGAAGGAACAGTGGATAGTATGATCTAAGAATAACGGTGTAAATTAAAACTCCGCAAGAGTAAGCCTGTGTTTTCCTATAAAATAGAAATTAACCGTTGCTTATAGTTCTTAAAGAGCCACATTTAAATATTTCGGACAATAAATAAAATGTCTACAGCAGTTGGGTGAGGCCTTTGTATGTATCATATGAGCTTTCATGCACACTGACAGAGTGTGGTAGGGCTTTATTTTCTGAGATGCACTGCTCTGTATTTACCTCAGTCCAACAGAAACCCGTGTGTTTCCTGTCGTGTCATTTATTTACTCAGATAGTACATACTTATTTTTTTTAAGATTTTATTTATTTATTTGAGAGAGAGAGAATGAGAGATAGAGAGCACGAGAAGGAAGAGGTTCAGAGGGAGAAGCAGACTCCCTGCTGAGCAGGGAGCCCGATGTGGGACTCGATTCCGGGACTCCAGGATCATGACCTGAGCCGAAGGCAATCGCTTAACCAACTGAGCCACCCAGGCGCCCAGTACATACTTATTTTAAGTAAACTAAGTAAAAAGGGAAAGAACATGTTAACATCTCAAAGTCTAGCAAGGAAGACATTTGGGAAAAAGTAAGCAGTGTGATGCTTTCTATACTGTTGTGCCAGAGCATTTTTAGAGAACTGAGGGAAAGAAATTAATGGCTTTGGTGGTGTCAATCTGGGAAGATATCATAGAAAATGAAGTGGTCAAATAGGCAATGAAAGGTAAAGAGGATTTCACCTGCAAGAGATAAAAGAAGTTGCCAGGAAAATTATTCCAGTAAGTAAAGAACCTATATTTTCCATTGGAAAATCACCTTTTTCCACTTTGTATTTTGTCTGACATTCCATAAATGTGTGTCAAGGCCTTGGGACTAGCAAGGATGACCCAAAGCAGGCCAACCTAAATCTACTTCCATGGAATTTGAATACTAATCATAACAACTCAAGGTAGAAACTGATTCATCCTGAAAATAATTCTGTGATATGATAAGATCTTCCATTAGTTAGTTTGTGCTAACTGGATTCCCAGAAAGCCTCTGATTTGTATTGTTTATGAAGTCAGACTCTATTTAGCTATGATTCAGTGAGGTACGTGATACCTCTCCTTCTTACTCAGATATGAAAAAAGAAATAAATGGAAATTTAAAAAAAATAAATAAAGGAAAACTAACATTAGAGATAAAGAATGCTTTCCAAAAATCAGCAGGCTGGATAGAGCTGGGGAAATAATCAGTGAATTTGAAGATAGATAAATAGAAATGATTCAAACAGACACATAAGGAGAAAAGAAGATAGAAAAATGTAGTTATATAAGATATAAATAAATATCAAGTGGTATAACATATATGTAATTGGAAGTCTCTGATTGAGAAAGCAGATGAAACAAGGTACAGAAATACTTAAAAAGATAATGACCAGAGATTTTCAAGAATTAATGAAATTCAACAGACCACATAACCATAAACTGGAAGTTCAGCAAACCCAAGGGAGATAAAAAAAAATGAGATAAAAAACAACCAATCAAAAAGAAAAACATCTAGCCACATATTCATAGAGCTGAAAAGAGAAACTTTTGAAGACAGTCAAAAAGGGAGACAGGGGCCGTTGTATCTTGAAGAAGGAAAATCAGAACTAAAACATGTATCTTGTCAGAACATGTGTAAGACAGAAGATAATGCAGCCACTTCTTTCTATTCTGAAAGAAAAAAAATCTTTAACCCCAGAATTCTATGCCTGGTGAAAAATTATTTTTTTCAAACATAAGAGTAATATAAAGACTTTACATAAATAATTAAAGATGATAGAATCTACTCCCAACAAATATGCACTATAAGAAATGTTAAATAAAGTTCTTCAGAAAGAACAATGATACCAGGTGAAAATTTGTATCCATATAAATGGAGAACATAAGAAATGGTAAAAATAAGACTAAATATAAAAGTCATTTTTCCTGTTGTCTAAAGCAAAAAGTCTAATAATGTGTTAAGTTGTTACATGTACAAAAATAAAACAAATGTCATCAGAATGGGTGACATCAGACATAAAGAATGGGTGCGAGGAAATGGAAGTATATGTTATAAAGTCTTCCACTCTACATTAAGTGGCATATAATATGTGAATGTAGACTATGATAAATATAAATGCCAAAGAACAAATGGAGCCAAAATAAAGCAATTAATATGTGAGCAATGAACAGGTGGAATTTAAAATTAAAAACACAAAACCATTTACATTAGGACTCAAAAGAAAGAATTACTTAGACATAAATCAAACAAAACATGTACAAGATCTATATAAAAAAAAAACTACAAAACTCTGATGAGAGAAATCAAAGAAGTAAATAAATGGAGAGGTATTCCATGTTCATTGATAGGAAGACTCAATGTTGTCAAGATGTCATTTCTTCCCAAATTAATCTATAAATTGAATGCAATCCCACTCAAAATCCCTGCAAGTTATTTGTGAATATCCATAAAGTACTTCTAGTTTATTTGGAGAGGCAAAAGCCCCAGAATAGCAAACATAACTTTGAAGTTGATAAGTTGGGAGGACTGATACTACCTGACTTCATGACTGTAAAGCTACTCTAATCAAGATGGTGTGGTATTGATGGAATAATAAGCAAATATATCAATGGAATAGAATAAGGAGCCCAGAAATAGAGCCATACAAACACAGTCACCTGATCTTTGATAAAGGAGCAAAGGTAATACAATGGAGCAAAAACGGTCTTTTCAATAAATTATGCAGAAGCAATGGGATACCTGTGTGAAGAAAAAAAAAAAATGAATGTAGACACAGACCCTTCACAAAAATTAACTCAAAATGGATCAAAGACCTCTAAATGTAAATACCAAACTATAAAACTTCTAGTACATAACATAGAAGAAAGCCTAGGTGACCATGTTTATGACAGTGACTTTTTAGATATGACACCAAGGCTTGATCCAAGGAATAATCCAACAGTGGAACTTCATTAAAATTAAAATTTCATGGAGAGTGACATCATCAAGAGCGACAAAGGTTGTTCCTTGACTTCAGTCCTCCTCACAAGAAGAGCAGCTAGCAACTCCCCATAGATAAAATATTATGGAAATTCTAGAACATGGCAGTGAGACTGAATGAAACCCTTCAACCACAGACAATGAGAAGTGTTAAGAGGAGTGCCTAAACTCTGACCACATTTTCTCTCCAGGCTGAGAGAGCACCACACCAAGAGGGACCTATTGGGCCTACTATAGTTGCTCCAGTAGGAAAAAGAGAGTCCATGGTGGACATCTAGCTCTCCCAACATTGTGGGTCACTTTCCAGAAAGCTCACTCAGATCACACTTCATAGGGATCAAGTGAGAAATCTATGCGGCTGGACCACTGGAGATCAGATTCTGAAGGAGAGAGAGGGTGGGGCTTACAGCAACCAGCAGTAGGGTATTGTCAGACTGAATTTCTCCTCACAACGGTGTCTAAGTAGAAATCCCTGCCAGTGGCTTTGTCCATCTGCAGAGCTAGGATGGTGGCCCCAGTTGGCCAGGAAACTAGATGCACAGTTCTACCTTGACTCAAGACCCCAAACAATGACCCTTGCCAGCCTAGAAACCTATTCTGCCACTTTGCTTGGACAAGGAAGCTAATTCATAGACCCACCTACTGCTGAGTATAGCCCCTTGAATGCCCAACCTGGAAGCCTGGCTGGAGCACCTGGGAAGCTGCCTAACCCAGCAGCACTCGAGTGGAGAGCCCAGACAGCGTCAGAACCCAATCTAACAGCCTTATCTGAATAAGGAGTTTGGTGAGCAGTTATATCTGATTTGGTTCCTCAATGAACCATACTGGCCCAAGAGCCCATTCTATTGTCCTGCCAAGATGGGGAAATTAATTTATAGCCCTGTGTACTGCTGAGTATAGTAGCCAGGTCTGCCTGACTGGGAAGCCTGACCGGAAAATCCAGGCACCTGCAGAGCCTGGACTGTATGTGCATGTCTGCAGGGAACCCAGCCAGCAGTTTCTATCCAACTGGTCTCAGCCAGAGGTACCCCTCCCCCCCGCAAACTTCAGAGCTCAGACAGTGGCCTTGCCCAAAAATAGACCCTGATAGCAAACCTCACCAGCCCAAAGATGTTGCCATCTGACCCGTTCAGAGCCCCAAGCTGAGCTGACTTGTGAAGGACTATCTTTTCCAAGGCAAACCTGTAAAGTCTGGAAGAGGAGATCATTTACTCAGGTGCACAGATTCCAATGTAAAGAATGAAGGGTCACAAAACATCAGGTAAATATGATGCCACCAAAGGAAACTAATGAAACTCTAATAACTGACTCCAAAGAAATGGACAACTATGAACTGACAATGAATTCAGAAGGAAAACTGGAAAACTGACATATACATGGAAATTAAGCAACATAATGCAGAAAAACCAATGGATCGATGAAAAACTTAAAGAGAAATAAAAAAGTACTTGGAGAAAAACCAAAATGGAAACAAAGCATACCATATGCATGCAACATGATATTAAAGAAACAAACTAAAATATGGGCAAAAGCCATGAATAGACATCATTCCAAAGGTGTTAAAAGAGCCAACAGGTACATGAAAAGGACTTCAACATCACTAATCATTAGAGAAATGCAAATCAAAACCACTATGAGATATCATTTTACACCTGTTACAATGACTGTCATCAAATGTGAGAGATAAATGCTGGAGAAAATGTGGAGAAAAAGGAACTCTTGTGCACTGTTGGTGGGAATGTAAACTGGTATAACTACCTTATGAAATAGTATGGAAATTCCTTGAAAAATTGAAAATGGGAGTACTGTATAATGAAGCAATTCCTCTTCTGAATATACATCCAAAGGAAATGAAATCACTGTCTCAAAGAGATATCTGCACCTCTTTGTTCACTGCCACATTATTTGCAATAGCCAAAACATGGTAACAACCTAAATGACCATTGATGGATGAATAAAGAAAATGTAACACACACACACACACACACACACACACACACACACAGGACTACTATTCAGCCATAAAAAAGGAAGATAATACTGTTATTTGGGGTAGCATGGATGGACCTTAAGGGCATTAAGCTAAGTGAAATATGTCACACAAAGACAAATACTCTATGATCTCACTTATATGTGGAATCTGAAGGAAGCAGATCTCTCCTCGAAGCAGAGATCAAGCAGGTGGGGGGGTGGAAGAATTGGGTGAAAGTGGTGAAAAGATATAAACTTTCAATTATAAGATAAATAGTAAGCATGTAGCGTGCAACATGATGGCTATAGTTAGCAATCCTGTATTATATATGTGCAAGTTGCTAAAAAAGTAGATTTTAAAAGTTATCTTCACAGGGGAAAAAATGTAACTATGAGAGGTAATGGATGTTAACTACACTTATTATGGTACATGGAAATTAAAATCACTATGAAGTATAATGACTATTCATAACAGTACTATGAATAATAGCTAGAAATGGAAATAGCTCAAGTAGCTAGCTGCAAAATAGATAAGCAAAATGTGGTACAAAAAGGAACATATTACTTATACACATAACAATATGGATGAATTAAAAAAAAATTATGCTGAGTAAAAGAAGACTGTCAGGAGAGGGCATACTGTATGATTTCCATGACATCCCAGAATATTCGAAATTCAAAAATATTCTCTAATGATAGGGATATGAGTTGAACAAATGTATGTATTTGTTAAGATACATTGAACTATATAATCCACCCCTGCACATTTCAATTTAATTAAATTATACCTCAAAAAACAGGGTTCACTCTGAGGAACAAATGGCATATAACAGGACTATGGTAAAAAAGTCATACGCAAAACATTTTTGAATGAATTTCTTAAAAACATGCAAATATATCTCTCTGTATAAGCTCACATAATCATCTATATAAAAGAGCATTAATTCAAACAAGCTATAAAATACAATGAACTTCAATGAATTCAGTCTCAGAAGTCTATTATTTTGATGTTTTGATATCAGCTGCTGTTTTGTGCTTTTAGTGAATATTATTGTTACTTTTTATGGTTGTATGCTGAATGAAAATGGCAAATATATTGGTAGAATTTTCTGTTACAATAACATTTTCCTCAACTTTGTAGTTACATATTAAATTTAGACATTACACACTTGTTTCTTAAAATTACTTTTGTATTTAAAAAATTAGAACTGAATCTGGGGGGCGCCTGGGTAGTTCAGTCGGTTAAGCAGCTGCCTTCGGCTCAGGTCATAATCCCAGGGTCCTGGGATCGAGCCCCACATCGGGCTCCCTGCTTGGCGGGGAGCCTGCTTCTCCCTCTCTCTCTGCCTGCCTCTCTGCCTACTTGTTCTCTCTCTGTATCTCTCTGCCAAATAAATAAATAAAATCTTTTTTAAAAAATAGAACTGAATCTGGAATTGGTTTTATATGTTATGCAAGAAGAGGTCAGTCAACTAATTTTTGCCTTTAGTAATTTTTTTGTAAGTCTGTGACAGATCTGTCTTTCTTGGTAGGCTGTGTTTAGCAATATTTTTCGGGTAAACTGCAGCTCACCCCTGGCCTGATCCCTCTACACCACTTACCTTTCATACTTAGCTTTCCATCTTTTATACATGTGCATTGGACTCAGAATAATTTTACTTAATATCTCTGATATATAAATGTGGTTGTTTTTTCATCAGAACAAAAGAGGACATAAAATTCAAACTAATGCAAATATTAAAAACTTTATCTTTTCATGTTCTCACTAAATATTAAGCAAGAATAACAATATAAAATAGATTATTGAGTGCTTAATCCGTTCCAGAAACTCTTTCATGCCTTTTGTAAGTATTATTTCATTATATATTCTCAACAAGCATATGAGGGAAAAACTATGCTCACTTAGGATCGAGAAGTCCAAAGAAGTAAAACAATTTGCCCAAGTTACACAGCTTAGCAAGTGACAAATTTAAAATCCAAACTCATGCTGTTTGACTCCAAGGACCATATGCTCTTCATTTACATGATATCATCTTTATAGCTGCTTATGTTTTAAAAATATTTAAAATCAATGTAAGCATAATGTTCTATTTTCCAAAGCAATAAAATTAAAGTATAGCTAGAATGTGATATAGGCTTTAGCAGGAAAGGAAAGAATCTCAGGTATGTAATCTAAGTGACATATTAAGTAGCTCACAATTAAAAAAAAAAAAAGAGAGAGTGGGTCTTTCATCTGCAATTATGCCCTGGCATAGATTTTGGAACTCTTTCACAGATTTTGTTTGTTTAGTAGATCAAAAATGAGGGTAGGGAGGATTGGCAAAATTTCATTAAAAATTAAGTATAAGAATGTGTCTTAGAAGGATGACATCTGTTAGATGTAGAGGAGACAAAAGACTCTGATATTGCAAAGCAAATGTGTGATTAAGCGTAAGCTAAACACTTCAATGGCACTGCATTTTCAGAGGTCAGGCAAATATGGCAACTCATGCCTCTGGACAAAGCCACAAGTCAAAATAGGTAGATGCAGTTAATGTTTTTGTTTTTTTTTTTCTTTAATCCACTAAACTTTTTTGCAGTCTTCTCATCTTTTCATCTTGGTCGATTTCCAAAATTACCTTATATATATTGATATGATCACTCTCTAACCCATTGCATAAATGAAATACCTACTTTAACAATTACTATGGTTGACTTTGCAGAACTCTGGCTTATTAGAGAAAAAAATTAGGACAAGGATGAGGCAATAACATAATAAGAATAAGATAATGACTGACATATATTTACATCATTTCCCCCAATGAAGTTTCAATAACCTCATGTAATATATACATGAATACATCACATAATCTTTCACAAAATTTTGCAAAATGTAAAAACCAATATCTTTACGTATTTTACAGAAAAAGAAACATTCATTTCCTGAAGATCAGCAAGAAAACTTATTTTTTTCCAAGGACAGGAAAACAGATTTGCAGCTCTAGATCAAGCAATGTGAATATAGCCAGAAAGTTTATTAGAATATTAATCTCTATTACAGCTTTGGAAATGTCAGAAAAGATATATATTGTTTTCTTTTCTCTTACCTCCATCTAGTTAGGGCTTTCAGCAGCTCAACAGATCTGAGACTTCCCTTATCTCCAAATCATTTACAAGATTTGATTTTTTTAAAGAACTGAATGTGTTATGTGCATGATCACGGACAGTGGTTGTCTTTTGATGTGGGATATAAGAAGGCAGAAGTGTCTGGAACTAAGGATGTTTAGAAGACAGATGCTTGTGATTCCCTACCTGGAAGTGGACCTGATGATTCACTTTCTCAGCAAAGGGCCAGATGGACAACCATGGCAAAGAAGTAGCTAGACAAGTCTGTTTTCAGGGGATGAAGCATTCTGGGGCAGGACTTGGCAATCAGTGCAGGTCAAAGATGATAAGACTCAAGAGTACAGAAATCTAAAATCCCTGGGTGTTCAGATAACCTGAGCAGTGACTGGGGAGGAAGCCACAACAAAGAACTTTTTCATGAGAATCTTTCTCCATGGCAATGGGAACACAGACTCAGCTTTAGTTTGTTTTGGGAAAATGGAATGATATAATACAAAAATAATTATGAGCGTTATTTGTCATTAAGGGAAGTAGATTATAGTAGTTCTATATTTTCAAATGAAAACTCACTAAAAAGGAGAGAAAGAATTTTAGCGTGATTTAAAATCTGAAGTTCCTCTTATTCTCCATCTCTCTTCTCCCACTTAAAGAACTGTTGTCCTGGATGAGTTTAATCACCCCACACCCAGCACGTGCACACACACACAGACACACACACACACACTTCATTGACAGTAATGCCAAGAAACAAATGCTCAAATTGGATATATTCAAATGGTTGTGTAAAAAATGGAATGAAGAGAATTGCATTTATGTTTTTAAAAGTGTAATACATAAATTAACAAAGCATTTTCACTTGGCCCTGATGTTTTAAAGGTGTGATTGTGCTCTTTAATTTTTGCCATTACAACACACAATTTTTCATATCTTGCAGGTGCGTTTTGCAATCATAACTCAATTTTGACAAAGCTTTTATGATCTATATTTATTGGTTAAGATAATAGATATAAAATATAAATTCTTGGTTATACCATTAATATCAGATGTTTTCCTTGAATATGAAAGTATGGCAAACATATTCCAGCATGTCTATAAGGAACCATTAAATCAATAAATTAAGATTATAAACTTCATTAAGAATTTACAATCTTAATTGGTCTTTCAAAGCTGTGGTTAGTCAGATACATTGTCAAAGTCTGCTAATTCATGAGATTTACCCTAAAAGTAGGATGATGTGGACTTGCCCCCCCCTGCTATTTCACCAATCTTAATTGACTAATTGACCTTTCCAGCCATTTCAATATTTCTTTTTCTTTCTTTCTTTCTTTTTTTTTAAAGATTTTTTTATTTATTTGAGAGAGAGAGAATGATAGCCAGAGAGCACGAGAGGGAAGAGGGTCAGATGGAGAAGCAGACTCCCTGCTAAGCAGGGAACCCGATGTGGGACTCGATGCCGGGACTCCAGGATCATGACCTGAGCCAAAGGCAGTTGTTTAACCAACTGAGCCACCAAGGCACCCTCTTTCTTTCTTTCTTTTTCTTTCTTTCTTTCTTTCTCTTTCTTTCTTTTTCTTTCTTTCTTTCTTTCTTTCTTTCTTTCTTTCTTTCTTTCTTTCTTTCTTTCTTTCTTTCTTTCTTTCTTTCTTTCTTTCCTTCCTTCCTTCCTTCCTTCCTTCCTTCCTTCCGCCTTCCTTACTTACCCCTTCCTTACTTCCTTCCTCTTTCTTTCTTTCTTTCTTTCTTTCTTTCTTTCTTTCTTTCTTTCTTTCTTTCTTTCTTTCTTTCTTTCTTTCTTTCTTTCTTTCTTTCTTTCTTTCTTTCTCTCTCTCTCTCTCTCTCTTTCTTTCTTTTGCTTACTGTTATATAAATGAGCCAAAGATGGTGTCTATGTTTTGGCCCCTAGACACTGATTTCTTCCCTGCAGGCTAAGATCTATTAGTAACAACTGCTAGTGCCAAACTCAAATTTTTATGTATAAAATTATTTAAAACACAACCCAAACAAGCAGATTTATAGCCACTTAGGCCCTGATTGCTTTGCATATTCCATGAAAACTTACTGAAGATCTGACAGAAATAAATAAGGTAAACCTCAGGCCATAAGGATTCCAACTTCCTGCTGCCCTTCAGAGATTTCTGACCTGACCCGGAGACTCCCTAACCATGCTGCTCACCTAGACTTGTAAGCCCCTCTTTGATTTCCCTTTCCCCAGAGAGTTCCCAAACCCCTCAAGCCCTGCATTTGTACTTACATTAAAGGGAAAAGAAATATACTGTGTTAAACTAAATTATATTTCAGATGTGATTTTTGACTTATTTATATACCCACATACACCAATTTTAAAATAACTCATTAATTGGGACACCTGGGTGGCTCAGTCATTGGGCGTCTGCCTTTGGCTCAGGTCATGATCCCAGGGTTCTGGGATCAAGCCCCGCATGGAAAGCCTGCTTCTCCCTCTCCCACTACCCCTGCTTGTGTTCCCTCTCTTGCTGTGTGTCTCTCTCTGTCAAATAAATAAATAAAATCTTTAAAAAAAATTCATTAATTCGGTGAAAACTAAAATTATTCTCCCCCTAATGTGAATACAAGATCGGTTTCACTTATAGATGTTTTAATTTTTTTAATTATTACCATGTTATTATATGAATGTAAATAGAAGCAATCAAAATTTTCATTTTCTGGACAGTAAGTGTGTGCAGTTAAAACAGAAATTAACAAGAAAGAGAGAAAATGATAATAATTTATGATTGCCGACAGAAAAATTATGAGCTTCTTCTGCCTTCTTTTTTTTCCTAGCAAAAACCATTTTCAACTTTCAAAATAATTCTCAGAATTTAATGTTACTCCTTTAGTCTGTGAAATCCATTCTTTCTCAAAACATTGTCAGTTTTTGTCTTCATCATACTATTGCATTATGTGCACCTTTGTTACATTTTATTATGTAGTGTACTGTGTGTATTTTGTGTATAGTGTATATAGTGTATAGTGAATTTATTTCTTCAAATTTGTTTTCTGTACTAGACCATTGCCTATGAAGGAGCCATGTCTTATCCATTTGTTTATATAATACTTTGTACAATTAATATCACTCAGTAAGCTCTAAATAATTGTTTAATGAATATGTAAATGTAAAATATCATTATATTTATCAATATATGTACATATAAATATATATTTTTATATATGTAATATGTATATAGTTTATATGTGTAATATATATATATTATATATGCATATATAACCATGAGTGTATGCTAATAATTATAGCTCAGAGGTTGCAATGTCCTTTAAATAGTATCAGTCCTAACATGTCATTGAAATTGCTGACCTGTCACATTTATGTGAGCCATTATCATTTCTAACATAAATCTCTTTCATTATGATCTTTTAAAATTTGGTTTTATTTTATTTTTTTTAAAGATTTTATTTATTTATTTGGTAGAGAGATACAGAGAGAGAGCAAGTAGGCAGAGAGGCAGGCAGAGGAAGAGGGAGAAGCAGGCTCCCCGCCGAGCAGGGAGCCTAACGTGGGGCTCGATCCCAGGACCCTGGGATTATGACCTGAGCCAAAGGCAGCCGCTTAACCAACTGAGCCACCCAGGTGCCCCTAAAATTTGGTTTTAGTTAACTAGAGTGTGGAAGCTAAACATGGCTGGAAAGAAAATATTTTATAGATGAGATATTTTATACATAATTGAAAACATTTAGAAAACAGTGAATTGTTTCTAATGGTATTTTCAATTTTTTAAATATAAAACTAGATTGTGCCGGAAGTTCATTTATGTCAAAAATAACAGACTATATATAATCCAAGCTAACTGACAGTTTCACTGTGTCTCCTGCCCTAAAAAAAAAAAAAATGATATGAGACTTTTGAAAAAAGTCTGTAGGATATAGAAGGAGATAATGTTGTAGGTGAAATAGAGTAACTTAGGTTTCTATCTCTTTTCCTAGTGCATTGTTCCATATATGCCACATAGTAGGTTTAAAATCAACTCTGGATTGAATATAAACAAGTAACATCATAATATATATTACAGGAGTACTAGCTGACCCGTAGATATCAGAAAATTGGCTAGCATTTGGCAGATCAAGTAGATGTCAAGCTTTAAAACTGACAATCAACTAATAGTTGCATTCATGTAGAAGATGAAAGAAGCTAAAAACATCTTATTTGCTAGGAAACAGTATTGGATTGTGCTAGCCTCATTTGATTAAATATTAAGTAGAAAGAGATGTAAGCATAATTCTTGTGTATCTTAAAATTTCACTTTTCCTTTGCTCACCTTGCTCCAGTAGTCATATTGGTACTGACAGGAAAAAAAAAAAAAAGTGACAAGAGAAACTCAGGAACCCTGGCACTGACATCTTGAGCTGGTGCATCTGCTTAGAATTTTCAACATCCAAATTCTTGTTATATGAGAGCAATATAAAATATCCTGTATTTTTTGCCATTATTATGTGGGTTTATGATTACACATAATAATAAAATTCCTGAGGTGGTATATATATGAATGTGTGGATGTCTTATACATAATATGTTACATATATATATGCAGACATGTCTATATATGACTGTAGGAGCATGAAAAATACCAAAAGATGTATTTTCAGTTGGTGGCACAAATTATTTTGGGATGGTCAAAGGATGATATCAAATGGAAAGAACTTCACAGTGGAAGCGATATATGATGCAAATATTTAAGAAGGTTGTAACCAAGTAGTTATAACTTGGGAGGTTAGTAAATATTAGCAAGCACATTGAGCAGTGGAGCAGACAGCAAAGATGTAAGATAGATTTTCTGGTGGCTGAAAGAAATGCAAAACCAGTGGAATAGGTCATCGGTTGCCACCGTGTATACTGAAACAAAACTGAGAAAGTTTCTAATGTTCACTTGCTTCATAAGGTTCTTCAAATATTGCCATGGTGTTCAACATTTGCAAATAAGACCCAAAGGAGAATGCCATCTTCCTGGGGTTTTACAAGCTCATCTCCTTACCCACAGAATAAATTCCTGAAAATTACCAATATTCATGGAAGTTATAAGCTCTTGAGAATTTATACTGGTTCTAAGTGGAGCATTTCTTGGTTTAATAAAATGCTATTCTAACTTGAAAGAAAGGGATAAAGAAAAGAAGAAGGAGAGAAGGGAAGGAAGGAAACAAAAAAGAGAGGAATAAAGGAAGGAAGTTTGTGAAGTTGTCATTTGGCTGAAAACACTTAAAAATAATTTAGTTACCATTATTTGGAATAATGATACTTTCAGCTTGAATGTTCAATTTAGCCTTAATAAATGCAGACACTCCACAAACCCCACCCCAGTGCAGTTTTACCAATTTAAAATCATAAAGGCCAGGGATACTATTAAATGCATTGATTTTCATCTTTACTTACAATTCTATGAATAGCATTTAAAACTGACAAGTAAATGGGGATAAAGTTGCCTCCTACAAGAAAATGCACAGAGAAAATGGAAAAGCCAATAGAAAACTGAAAATGGCTTTTATAATATCTCAGTCACCCTGCAGGGTTACTTAGCCTCAGAACATTTGCTAATTCACATAAATTATATTTGAAATATTCCAACCATTGAAATAAAATGAAAATAGCTACTAGTTTTATTTGCACGGCATGACTTGGGTTTCTTTGAGCATGCAAAATAACAACAGAAAAAACTGTTGATAATGTAGCATATCTGATAGCAAAAACTCTTAATAGCATCTCAATCTCTGTATTCCAGTCAGAGTGGATTTGCATCTTTGTATACAAAAGTCTTTTATGCACAAAGTTTCAAGTAAGTAAGATGCAAATTCTTTGAATTTTATAATGTCTCTAAGGTCAAGTAAGTGAGATGCAAATTCTTTGAATTTTATAATGTCACTGAGTTGGACACCTATAGAAGCTTAGGGGCATTGAGTTGCAAAATAAGGCAAATTTTACACATAATATTGTGTGGACATTTTCTACTCTTCATTTTTGAAAGGAAAATTATATTTAAGTTGTGTTTGGAAATAAGAGCTTTCAGTGCACTTCACACAGTTTGTTCTACTTAGGTATGCTTCACATTTGTTCTTAGGTGGGTTGCTGCTCTTTCGATGAGTATTGCTTGAAGAATAGTTGAAGTCATGTTAAACCTGAAAAATACTTTTTATAACCAATAGGCTTCTTTATTTATCATAACTGCTCAACAGAGTGAGCAGTTTGGACTATTTTTAATAACAAATACCTTTGGCACATTGTGAAATGCTATATATCCCTTTGTGCTCCTTCCATCACCCCCAGGGCTGAAGAGTTCCATTTATTAGATATAGTAGTTGAGTCTCTGGATGATGCAGATTCTTCCTGTTCATCTTAGACAGCATTTTACTCTCTTTTCTTTTCTTTTTTTTTTAAGATTTATTTATTTACTTGAGGGGGGGAAGGGCAAAGGGAGAGGGAAAGGGAGAATCTCAAGCAGACTCCCCGCTGAGCACAGAGCCCAACACTGGCTGGATCTCAGGACCCTGAAATCATGACCTGAGCTGAAATCAAGAGTCGATTGCTCAACTGACTGAGCCATCCAGGCACACCGATTTTACTTTATTTTCTATTTGGAAACTCATTTAATGTTGATGGTAAGGAAGGCACGATTTAATCCTTTAGAACTTAACTGTTGTTCATCTTGGTTTAAGATGATATTTAGTGAACTCCTAGATGGTAATAGTGCAACTATACAAGGTGCCTATGTGACATACCTCATAGATATGCAGGGAGTTAATGTTGTGTATGGAAAGTACAGTGAGCTCATGAGGTCCTATTGCTAATTATACAATGTTTTTAAACGAACAGAGCCTTTCTTTCCATATCTGTAAATGGGTACTGTAATGCTGGCTACAGGTTTACTACGCATAATATTTTGGATAATATATGTAAAGAATTCTGATATTTAAAAGTGATTTATAAATTCCAACAATGATCTTTATTAATGTTTTCATTTGTACTCATACTCATTACATTTTTGGACATTAGCTTGACATTGGTCATTCTTTCTCTCATGTAGCCTTCTATAGGTTTTAATAATATCAATAATCTTAACCATTAATAGTTAATCAATGTGTTTTATGCTAAGTATCAAGATTTAGGGATGTCTAAATCAGCATAGTAAAGTTAATGGAAATCTTTTTTGACTCTAGATTTTTTTGTTGTTGTTACCACTGTTACTGAAAACCAAACTGTGCCTGCAATGTGGTCCATGAACTAAAACATGATTTGCTGTCATTTTTATGAATCCAGGATAAGAATCACATGCAGTCATACATGTAAATTGTGCCGTGAGACTAAAATTCTGTTATTAAGTTAAGGCAACAATACTGAGTTATTTCTTTCTTGAAGGGATAAAAATATTGAGTTACTCAATTCAAGTCATGTATTTATTGATCATTTAGAATGTATTGCACTCTGCTGGTACTTACAAAATTTTAAGCCCTATGAGGACCACCGTGCTAACTTGTTTGTACGAAAGTAAGTCCTGTTTCAGATATGTTCTTATCATCTTATCTACGAATGTCATAATGTCATTTTATGTCAGTATTCTCATTTTTTAAAAATGTTGATATCAGTGAAAGGATTTGAGCTTTTGACTACTTCTAAGTAACGGGTTAGCCACAGATGCTGGCTAAAGATGCAGAACTTCTGGGTAGGGAGACCAGAGCTCTATTACACACAGCACCTCAGCTGCAGCCATGCCCTGGCTGCATTGGCTCTCTTTGCTCTGCAAGTCCAAGAATGTAAAACAGAGGTGTCCACTTAACACTGTATGTGGAATGGCTTTGCTTCCCAATGAGAAACTCTAAGTGCATGGAACCTGAATCTTTAGTGTTGGGCTCTTAGCAAACCTGCCCTTTAGCCCAAAGGAAGACCCTATTTCTACCTTCCTAGGTTTTTGCCACACGAATATCCTTGAAAATATAGTCTAGAACAAAGGGCAATCTCTGCTCAGAGACTTGAAAGCATATGAGAGAACAGGGAGAATTGTCTCCCAAGACATTATAACCCAAATTACAAAATCAATGGCATAATATTTTCTGTATTTGACCTATGTTTCTGTTTGGATATACTAATATATGCTGCTATAATAGGCAACCCCAGAATTCTTATTTATATTACTCTGTCCAAAACGGGTTTGTAGGAGGTTCCATCCTGACACATGCTTTAGCATCACCTACACGGGAAGAGTGGACATAGCTAGTAACTTACTGGCTTGTAAAGCTTCTGGTTAGAACTGACATATATTACTTTCACACACATTTCATTTGCCATGGCAAGTCACTCAGTTGCATTTAACTTCCTATGGTAGGAAGGTACCGTCTTACCATATATGTATAATGTGGCCAGCACTAATGACAAGTCTACATGGGCATGGAAGGAAGAGAATCCTTGTATTTGTAATCAGAGCCAGTGATGATCAACAATTACCTCCAATTATATGCTGTAGGTGGTGTTGCTGCTTTCATACATAATAAAAGAGGAGAAATAAAAGGCAATTTCTGTTTGGGAGAAGAGACTCTCTTCTTTGAGAATGAGAAAATTCTGACTTCCTTGACAGTTACTTGCTCTTCTCTTAGTGCCACAGAACCAAAACTGCCTGCCAGACTAATGTGTAAACACTGAAAAACAGCCAGCTCTCCAGAATAAATATATCATAGGAAATGTCATTCTATTATCATTCAGCCATGGTAACATATTCCAATTTGCTTTTACTCTACCACTCTACGCACTCTACTGTCTAACCTTCGTTCCATCTACCTTGAAGAAGTCTTTGGAAATAGTATTAGAAACCATAGCATCATTCTGAGTTCCAGACATTGACTTAAATCAATCTGCAAGGACATTAGATAAGCAGAGGTCTTGTCTTTGTTATATATTACAATATAATGAAATATTTGAACTACTTTTTCTTAAAAATATAAACATAAAATAGCATAAAAATGAAGAGCTGGAAAACATAATGATCATTACTAATCTGATGAAATTCCTCAGATACAACATTTTATGCAGTTGAAAAAATTCCAGAATTGCTAAATACCTACAGTAAAAAGAGCAGAAGTTAGACCTATCTATGGCAGAATAAAATGTCCTTGAGATATTAAGTACATAAATGAAGAAAATGCATTTTTCCTTGATTAATTGTAGGATTTTGCTTATTAGAATTGTCATTATTACTTTGTTTACATTTTAGGCAAGCTCTGGCTTACATACAAAATAAAATCATTACACAAATTATGCAGTATATTTTTCAGTGAGAAATAGTTTTTTTTTAATTATTGACTGTTGGAAGAATAATAAAGTCCACAGTACTAATGTATTTTAAATGAGGAAGCAATAGTGAAAAATGAACCCACGTTACATTCTCATTGAGTATACCAAGGGATCATAACCTCCCTAGAGAGTAGAAGTATCTGTAAACACATTGAAATCATTAAATAATAACTCAATTTCTATGAAGTTTTAACAACTGCTATTACTCTAAAGCAAGCATTGGTAGTCATATTGTCTGTCCTAGGTTTCTTCCTACTTATGCTTTCTTCTTGCCCATCTTCCTTGCTTCATACCATTTTCATTTCCATGTTTTTTCTTTCCCTTCATCCCTTCCTCCCTCCCTCCCTTCTCCCCTCTCTCCCTGTCTCTTTCTCTCCCTTCCTCCCTCCCCCTTCTATTTTCCTTCCTTCTCTTCCTGCATGATCTTATCTTTATCTGCTATTGCAGTACTTCGGCCATATTTGTTTTCTATTGCTGCTCTAAGAAACTATCACAGACGTAGTTGTTTAAAACAATAAAAATCATCTCACAGTTCTACAGGTCAGAGGTGAAACAGATTTCACGGGGCTAAAATCAAGGTGTTAGTAGGAGTACATTGCTTCTAGAGGCTCTACATGAAAATGTGTCTCCTTGCCTTTTCTAGCTTTCAGAGATTACCCACAGTCATTGGCTTGTGGCCACCAGCCAGTAATTGCTTCACAACCTCTGTTTCTAGTTACCCCACCTTCTTCTCTGATTCTAATTCTCTTGCGTTCTTGTTTACTTGTAAGAACCCTTGTGATTTCATTGGGCCTACTTGGATAATACAGAATAATCTTTACCTTTCAATATTTTAAGCTAATCATATCCGCATAGTTCCTTTTACTATATTCATAGATTGTGGGAATTAAGGCACAGATATTTTTGGTAGACCATTATTCTATGTACCATATCTGACAAAGTGCCTGTATTAGTCTGAGTTCTCCAGAAAAATGGAGTCAACAGGATGTGTGTGTGTGTGTGTGTGTGTGTGTGTGTGTGTGTTGATTTTAAGGAATTGGCTCATGCAATTGTGGAGGCTTGGTGAGCCCAAAATCTGCAGGATAAGCTTACAGGCTGCAGATCCACACAGGAGTTACAGTTCAAGCCCAAGGGCACTCTGCTGGCAGAATGCCTTCTTGCTCAGAGAAGGCCATTCTTCATTCTGTTAAGGCTTTCAACTGACTGGATGAGACATACCTACCTTATGGAGGGTAATTTGCTTACTCAAAGTCCACCAATTTAAATATAAATCTCATCCAAGAACAGCTTCACAGAACATCTAGGATAATGTTTGACCAAATATCTGGCCCTGTGGTTGAGCCAAAGTGACACATAAAATTCACCATCATATGCCTTTCCCCAGTGGTTATTTCTGCATACACCCAAGATATGCCATGTATATACTCAAAGCAAGTCTTTTAAGTTATTACATTCAGGCTTACCACCATTATCTCCTTCTATGCTAACACTTACTGGAGAAGTAGGCTGGCAGCCTGTGGCTGGCACACAGAAAAGCCATTGCTTTAGAATGACATTATCTCTCATTGGGTCTTACTACTATTGATGGGTCAAAGTCTGTGAGGTCATCCCAACTCATGGTGTTTTCCTGAGTACTTTCAGCAATGAATCTGCACTGTGTTATTTACACAAGAAGGGATGAACCTTTATTCTGCCATTTACAGACATGTATCAAAGCAGTTGATGCCACAATATCTTACAGAGTGTTAATTGAAAAAGAGCCATTTCATTTTTTACTTGTGCCTCTCTTTCCCTAATAGGACTCAGATAGAAGTCCATGGGTGGTTAGGCTCAAAGACAAATATGAGTGATGAACATCATGCTGTACTCAGAATTGCTTCTCTTGGCTGATAATGAAAGCTTTTTTTACCAAGCCAAGCTTGACTGCCTGACTTTTCCTTTATGATGAGCCCTCTCCCAGGATGCTTCTCAGGGGATTATTACAATAGACTTCTGGAACAGGCTGCTAGACACATAGAGACATGTCTCAATCTCACATATGGATGGAGTGTTGACTAAAGATATGATATCGCCCTCCTCTCAGCTCCTCCCAGGTTTCCAAAAACTGATTTTGTCCTCTGACAGACCTTTCTAAAATATAAGATAAATGGATTTTAATCATAGCTTTTTATAAAAGTAAGAGTGATTCTAGTGCTACTGCTCGATAATACAAAAGAGCAAATGTAGATGCAGAGATGTAAAGTACATGTATTCTTAGAATTAAAAAAGAAAAGTAAGTGGGCATTGGGCTTCCTTGTCATCTTAAGAAGTAGGTCAGGAACAAAAACAAAGATCTGTTCATTTTATGGCTGTCATTTCTGATTCTCCATTATACTTAATATCAAGTTCCTTAAAAGGAAATAATAAAGATGAAGAGGGGATAGAGATAGTTGTTTACCTACAGCCAACTTTGAATAAAGAAAAACAAAGAAGTGAGTTTGGAAATCTGAAAAGGAAAAAAAAACACAATTTGATTTCTGTGGTCTTAAGAAAGGAGCGTGAATAGGGGCACCTGGGTGTCTCAGTTGGTTAAGCATCCAACTCTTGATTTCGGCTCAGGTTGTGATCTCAGGATTGTGAGATTGAGCCCTGCGTTGGGCTCCAAGCTCAGTGGGGAGTCTGCTTGAGATTCTCTCCCTCTGCCTTTGCTCACCCCACACTCTCTCTCTCAAATAAATAAATAAATAAATAAATAAATAAATAAATAAATTATATATATTTTTTTTTAGAGGAAGGGGAATATATAAATGTTTTGGATGAAGAAATGATGACTTTGATATCAAGGGACCCATGTGAGGTTGCCTGACATTTGTAGCTGTGAAAACACGTCTATGGGAAACACCGTATGCCATCAATAAGTATTTGTCAATTGGAAGTATTTCAGACTTGTTGTTTGCAAGCAATTCGTAGTGAAACAATGAAATGTTTCTTAAATAGTCCTAGCCACTTCTGAAATTAAACTGTTTTCCAGTTTTCTATTTTAAAAACACTGCAGAAAAGAAAACAATGATCTAAAAAGCCTTTCTTAGCATGTATGCTCATGCCTCTCGCTTAATGATTTCACATTATTGATAAATTGCCTCATTGATAAGCTGCTCCATTTTATTAATCTTGAATTGGGCAAATAAGAAGATGTAATTGCTGCAAGCACTTTCATTTGCCATAGTTTTCTCAAAGGCTCATCTTCCTATATCCTCAGAAATACCTAATTATCTCTTATTTAATTTGAACACATGCAGAATATAAATGGAATAAATTACTGCTCATTGAAACTCAAATATTTCCAATTATTCATGTGATAAAATATGAAGAGTTTTTAAAAATTGTTTTATGTAAGCACAGGAACGTATGAATCTACGACCCACAATTTGTAAATCATATTACCGACATTAAGCCACTGATTCATTGCAAGCCTCATTTAGGTGACAAGTTAGGGTATTGTGTAGGTGACTAAACAAAGCTTATTCTAACTAGGATTACCAAAGAAGGTAGAATTTACTTTGCTGAATTGCCTGATTTTTATGTAATGACAGAAAACTTTATGTGGGTGCAATAAAACAATTTGTTATGTGTTATAATGGATAAAAAAGTGAAAATATACCATGTACATATCTACCTATATCAGAGAGGTACACTTGTAAAAGAAATAAAATCATGATCTCAGGTGCCTGGGTGGCTCAGTCGGTTTAAGTGTCTGCCTTCGGCTCGGATCATGGTCCCAGGATCCTCGGATCAAGCCCTGCTTCGGGCTCCCTGCTCAGTGGGGAGTCTGCTTTTCCCTCTCCCTCTGCCTGCCGCTCCCCCTGCTTGTGCTTGTTCTCTGTCTCTCTCTGTGTGTCAGAATAAATAAATAAAATCTTTATTAAAAAATAAATAAAATCATGATCTCAAAATAAAAGAACCTGGGTTAAAGATGTGATTTGCCATCTCCTGAATCAATTCCTCCCTTTCTCAGAGGCTCATTCCTGATTTTAAAAATGTAGATAATAATAGCATTCTCTTGATGGCATTTGTATTCATCTGCTCAGCCTGTCATAACAGAATACTGTAGACTGGGTGACTTAAACACAGAAATTTATTTTTTCACAATTCTGGAGGATGGAAGTCCAAGATCAAGGCATCAGTTGGTCTGGTTTCTGGTGAAACCTGTCTTCGGAATTGCAGATGACCACCACCTTCTTGCTTGCTGAGCTCTCACATAGCTTTTCCTCTGTGTACATGGATTTCTGGTGTCTCTTCCACTTATATGAACACTAGCCTATTTGATTAGGGCCCCACCCCTATGGCCTCATTAAACCTTAATTGTCCCCTAAAGTCCCTCTAAATGTAGTCAACTGGGGTTTAACCTCAATTAGTGAATTTTAGGGAGACACGATTCATACCACAACAGTGCTGTTGTAATGATGAAATGTTATGCATGGAAAGTGCTTACTGCACAGTAAAAACTCCAAAGTGTTAGCTGTCATATTTTATTGCCAGCACCTAGGAGTAAAATTTGATCTATCTGATCTGGAAGCATTACCTGGTAGATTTTCCAGGCGTCTGAAGTAACCATTGTACCTCTCACCTTCTCACCTTCTCTAGTTCTCCTCGGTTATTAAGGTTTATTTCCAAGAGGGTGAGCAACATTTCAGTATGTTCCCAGAGATAATGTTATGGTCTCTTCTCTCTCAGAATATTCAAATCAATTCATTCCCCAAATCTTATGCTTTTGCAGAAACGATGGATAATGTTACAAACAAAACAAAAAAGGAAAAAAAAAAAAGCAAAGGTTTGGTATGCTTACTATGGCACACACACACAACACACAAAAACACAAACTCACTAATTATGGCTGATAGCCTACTGGTTAGATATGCATATCCAAAAAAAATAAAAGCCAAATTTGCATTATTGAGGAATTTTAGGGTTTCATATCTATTTTTTCCTAGCTTTTATAGCCACTTGGCCTTACACACCCCCCCTTTTTTTTACCCCTGGACTATTTTTATTGTTCATTAAGAAGATCAATTAGATACAATCCTTGATTTTAAATCACTTTATGCAATGTTGCCTACACATGTAAGTTTATTAATAAACAGTATGTATTTCATTTTCAGTTATGTTAATATTTTACACTTAAAATTGCAGTTATAGCAAGTTTACTGAAAAGACTTTCTGGCTAGAATTTAAATGAAAGAACAAAGAAAGCCATTTAGCACGTTGACTTTAGAAAACTTTAGAAAGGATTATATTTTTAGACTAGATATGGAAAGTGTGGAAAACAAAACCCTGTGAGAAAGACATTACTATCATCATTTTACTGTTGAGTGAACTAAAACTTGGCGAGGTGAAGAAAATTGGCTAAGATCCCAAAGCCAGGAAGGGCAAAGTGGGGATTCAAACACAAGTCTCTCTGACTCCAAAACCCATGCTCTTTCTACCACCACCTGCTGCTTCCCTCACCAAAGGAGTTCACTATAATCAGAGCCAACAAGGGTGCAAGGCCAAATGCTGGGAAAAGCATTAATAGGATACAGACTAATTTGAGATCAACTAGTGTTCCTATTATAATGCAGATGGGGAAAGGGAAGTTAAATTGTTTTCCCATAATGGGGCAGTTGGCTAGCATCAGAGCCAGAAAGAGTCCTCAGGTTTCCTGACAGCTACTGCAGTAACACTGCCCAGCAGCACATTCTGCCTCCAGTATGTTCTGTGAATCACAATATATTTGATGATGACTGTAGCCTTAACTGAGTGTCATAGACTACTGGGCACTATCTGCATCATCTGCCCTCCTAGTTCATCTTGCCTTTTGTTGTAAATTTTTCCATTGAATTAAGAATATTGTATACAGTGAAGAATTAAGAATAGGCAGTACAAGAAAAACATGAATTTCACTAGCAAGTTTAAACAAAATCTTGGCTTTGATATTCCAATTTCTGCTCACCTGACCAACAGTAAGACTTGTTAACTAATAATAAGTGAAATAAGTTTTTCTCCAGTATTATATGCTATTAGTGCTCAATTTGACCACAGATATGCCACAAATATAATCACCGTTTTGATTCTAATAGCTCTGAAGGTAATAAAAGAAGTAATTGAAGAGATGAAGACATATATTGGTGGTGCAGAGAAATGGGCAGAGATTCCCTTATAGACAGAGGCATCATAGAAGGGCCACTCTGAGTTCTGTGTGATTAAAAAGAGCCAGGCATATGAAGATTCCCAGGCAAATGGAACAACAGGGGGAAAAGACTCCAAGGTGGAATGCTATTATCATATTTGAGTAATACGACAATTGTCATAAAGATGAGACTTTTCTGGGAGAAATATTTGGGGAGAAATTGCTTGGGCTTTGGTTTACTAGCTTGTTTTCTTCAGAAAGGGAGCTTGTGTTATTCTTAGAGACCAGATTAAATGCATTCATATCCTTTCCCACCAAGATGATGAAAATGACTATTCAGCTCTTGCCAGGTGGCATTTTTCTAAGGATAAGATGTTAAGTCCCTCATTGCCTATGGTCCTCTGACTTTTCAGCCCATGCCAACATGACCAGTATCCACAGATTAGGAAAATAAATTATGGCCATAAGGATAATTAAGTCACAACATAAAACCTAATTGGTTCTCTTTATTGGCAGATTAGATAGTGAGAATATATGCACCCATTCTAGAAATATTCCCTTCCAATTGTTAAGACAATATGCTTAAATCAGTGGGTTTCTAATCTAATATAAACTGTGTCCCTTACACAAAACAATTACCGTATATCCAAAACAAGCATTTCGAGAGGTCAGTGAGGGGTCTGAGCATATTTTTAAAAGCTTTCTAGATGACTCTGGTACATCTCAGTGGTTGGTGATTCCTAGTTTATGGTACAAAACATAACATTGATACCCTCCCTTAATGTCTGCTGTATCAATTATCTCTTACACAACAGCCTTGTATAACTACTGCCCCATATCTGACTGGCTGGAGGCAATGAGCCCTTATTTAGCCCGTGAGTCTCAGAGTGAGTGATTTAGGCTGGGCTTGTCTGGGTAGTTCTTCTGGTGCCAGCTGGGCTCACTCACATGTCTGACAGTCAGCTGATTGTCTTCTAAGGCAATGGGAGTGACTGGGCCATATTTCTCTCATTCTCCAATAGGCTAGCCTGGGCAAGGGGTGAAGGCAGAGAAGCTAAAGGATGAACAGAAACATAGAAGTTCTTTTTCAAACCTCTGCATTACATTTGCTAACATCCCATTGGCCAAATCAAGTCATGTAGCCAAGTCAGAAGGTGAGGTCACTGTGAGATTACAAAACATTAGAGGGATGAGAAAAAAAATAATTACATTAGTACCATCAATTAATTAAAGCTTCCATATCCACAACTCCACCAGACCCAGAGCATACTCATTTTTAGGCTTTCTTTGCTACTCCAGCTCCTATCCTGAGTTTAAACCTTGTAGCTAGACATATAAAATGAGTTATGCTAGGCAGTTAACTAATTATCCCATTTTTGAGCAAAGCAGATTTAGCCTAGCAGGTTTGTTGTTGTTGTTTAGAGAGCTACTAGTAATAATATCATTGTGAATGACAGAAAATATTCTTCAGTAACCTTTTCTCATATCTCATCTCTCTGGATTCTCAGTCCTGGCTCATCACCCTGTCCTTCTACCTGCCAATTCATTTGAAATCTGAATTAACACTCTACTCCTCTGTTAATACAGAAATAATCTGTTATTCTAGCCTTATTGCCATAATTCAAAATTCAAGTTCTATCGTAAAGAGTTGGTGCAACATCTTAATATTGAAAGTATACAAGTATTCATTGCTTTAGAAATTGTCTGACTGCTGAGCACACAAATCTCCTTTTTATTTGGAGAGAGCCTCACATTGGATGACTATTGGAGTGATACTGACAAAGTCTGAGCAGATACATTACTCCTAGCCAGGCTTTCATCATTGAAAGATTGCAGATACACAGGAAGAGTTTAGGTTTCATTTGGTATGGTGATGTCATTGACTGCAAGAGTTTTGTTTTTACCAGGGGTATTGGTTTTCCATGCTATTGGTAGGGATTTGGGGTCCAGCAGAGTTTTCAAAACACATATTGTCTTGCTACCTTTCCTGATTTCCATGCCAAGCCTCTCTGGGTTCTTGTGTCTTTCTTAGCTCAGCTCTGATGTTTTCCAGTCAATTCTGTGATCAGGTTGAAGCTAAGAACATGGATTAAAACACTGTTTATCTCATCTGAGAATTTAGAGAGCTTCCAAAGTTATGAAACCTTTGCCTCACATTTTTTTTCCACTGAGCTCATCATATCTCCCACAATTCCCTAAACAGAAATTCTAGAGCCTCAAGATAATTATTTCTACTGCAATCAGAATATCCTGGGTAAAAAGTGACAGCCATATACATTTTCTCAAGGTAATAACTTACATGTTAAAAGTTAAGAGACCCCTATGTTGAGCTATTATGAATTATTTGCTTCTAAGAAAGATGATCTAGTATCTTCTACAAAGATGTGTTGATGTAATTGAGGAAGAAAAATAGATGCAGGATGAGTATGCTCTGAATTTTTGTTTCATAGACTTTATCTGAGAAGTATAGTTGATACACAAAACTTACCTTAATTTTTTAATACGCAAACTATTTTCACATTCTTAGAATGCTATGCAACTCATCATCCCTAATGACTTAACCAGCTGCTGTGTTCAACTATATTTCTCTGTATGAAAACTTGATGATTAATGTGACTGATGTAATGATACAAGCATCACTTACCTACTTTTAAGTTAAAGAACTGAATTCCCTATTCAAATGCATTAGGATTACAATATTTTCACATTAGCTTGCACAGTTCAGTGTTTCTATCCAGAGGATTTCTTTAGAGATACCCGATTAACTGCATTATCCTCACAAAGCTTAAGCAATTTTTTATTAGCTTTTTTTTCTTTTTAACAGCACCCAGGAGTGTTGGAAATTATTTTTAAGGTTAAAATGAGTGTGTTTACACACCTTTTCGTTGGAGACCTAATTAGCTAGGTAATTTAAATAGCAGAAGTTGAGAGTTCTATAAAATACAAGAGGAATGGCTACCTTATAAACATTTCCACAACAAAAACACTCTTGAAATAGTGCTTGCTTTTATGAATAAACTGTTTCAGGATACGTAGAATTAAAAAAAGGAACTTAGATACATTTTCCAAGGATTAATAAAACTAACTTGGAAGTAGGGTGAAAAAATAACAGCCTATGACCTTTAGGACATTATTTATTCTGTAATTCAATACTTTGAATTATTTCACTTGGCACTTACAAAAGGATTTCTTTAACTCTATTCATCTTATTCATAACATGTCTGAACTTATTCAAGCTAATTTCTCCTTGAGGGTGCAAGAGAATACATGAGGTAAGCTTTCAGGATCAAAGAGACTAAGCATCTGGCCCAAGACATCCTCTACTTATCATCACCAACAGGGAAACAGTGGTTAATATTATGGCTGTTCATATCTTTAAGTATAGTAATTGACCTGAATTGGGCAATTTTCAGGTGGTCTTTTCATGTTTCAATGAGAAATTCCAAACAAGATAATTCATGCTCACATTTTGGTTTCTTAATGCATTCATTCAATAGACACAGCCAGGTTGAGGCTAAATCATCAAATACGTTGGAAACTAGGACTTCTCATGTAAAGATAAGAATAATTAGGGGTGCCTGGGTGGCTCAGTGGTTAAGCATTTGCCCTGGACTCAGGTCATGATTCCAGTGTCCTGGAATTGAGCCTTGCATGGAGCCCCACATGGAGCCCAGCATGGAGCCCTATGTAGGGTTCCCTTCTCAGTGGAGAGCTTGTTTCTCCCTCTCCAGCTCCCCTGTGCTTGTGTTCCCCCCTCACTCTCTGCTATCTCTCTCTGTCAAATAAATCAATCAATCAACAAAAATCTTTAAAAAAAAAAGATAAGAATAATTAGGTCCTGAAATGATAATATTCCATGATATTTTGGATTCATGGACTCCCAAAGAACTTTCTTTATCTAACCAATCAATTAAAAACAACTGAGAAATATATACAGAAGACAGGCAGATAGAGATCAAATATTGTTTCTACTATTGATAAAGGTAAAAGGAGACTATAACTTGGGGCAGCCAAATGGGCTTATTTATTTAACTCTCATGGAACTTCTCTCCCCAAACTTCACAAAGACAGAGCCTGTCATGCCAAACTTTCCACAGTCTGGAGAGATAGAACCAAATTCTATCTTCTCTGCTGGCCTCCAGGTCATAATATGGACACAGAAGTAACTGAGCCATACCCACAAGCTGAGTAAATTAGTTTCCCCTCCCTGGGGAGGAATTCAGAGCTAGTAAGGGCCTGGATTGCTACTCTAATGGAAGTTCCTTCACATGGAGACACGAAGCAGGAGGAATAACTAACATCCCTTGCAATTGCTGAGAATTTAGTATGCAATGGCACATGGATTCAATTTTTTTTGCCTTTTCATATTGTTTTATATTAATAAAAGGAGCCTGGGAAAAGGAAAAATTACCTTTTGCTTGAAACGAAAATGGTAGGATAAATACGGCATAAGCAGTTACTTAAATAATCATCAGGTTTCTAGCACCACTGTGCTAAATTATATTACACAACACATAGAGAAGGCCAAATTTAAGGGCAAGAGAGTTCTGATACCTCAGTGTCCTTTTCATCTTTGGCCTCTGAGAAGGTAGGCTGGAAAGTGATTCTTATAATTTAAATTATAGACATGACTTTTTACGGTGTCAGCTGAGGCCATTATCTCATTTTACATAAAACACCAAACAGCTATTGGAAGTTAATGAACTTTCTTTATTAGCATATCAGGAACATTTAAACCAGTGATCTAGAGAAAAAGAGCTCCTCATATATGATCATAAATTTTGGAGTTCCCCATCACCTTGATTAATACTGTCTTCAGGATTTGGAAGAATGATATTCAAATGCATGTGCATATTAGTGGGGTTTGTGTGTGTGTGTGTGTGTGTGTGTGTGTGTGTGTGTGTGTGTGTGATATGTTCCATTACTATTTTTGGAAGGGAGCCATATAATGTTATTTACTATTCTTATTCACACAAGTTCCTTGTGGTTTTATATATTATATGATGTTTTAAAAAATTATATTGTTGGGGCGCCTGGGTGGCTCAGATGGTTAAGCGTCTGCCTTCGGCTCAGGTCATGATCCCGGGGTCCTGGGATCGAGTCCCGCATCGGGCTCCCTGCTCGTTGGGAGCCTGCTTCTCCCTCTGCTTCTCTCTCTCTCTCTCTCTCTCTCTCCCTCTGTCTCTCATGAATAAATAAATAAAATCTTAAAAATATATATAAAAAAATTATGTTTTCCACATACTACACGTTGTTAAAATATAAATATGGGAGGATAGATATAACTATATATTCAAATTATATAAAAGCACTTTAAAAATATGTATTAAAATGTACCTACTTTAAGGAAGAATATTTTAAAGTAAGCATATAAATTTAATCACCACCCAGATCAAGATATATTATATTACTGACATCCAGAAGTCTCTTAAGCTCCATTCCAGTTATTATCCAAAACAGACATTATTTTGAATTCTACCTCCATTGATTATTTTGCTTATCTTTCAAGGTTATATAAATGAAATCAGAAAGTATATATTTTGTGTCTGCTTTCTTTTGCTCAACAATTTATCTGTAAAATTTATCCATGCTGTTGTGTCTACTAGTAATTCTTCTTTTTTATATATTGTTCCATTGCTTTAATATTCCACAATACATTTATTTCTTCTAATTGTGATGGACATACACTGGAGTTATTTCCAGCTTTTTACTATTAGTATGTGCTTTCTATCAGCTTCTTGTCCATGTAGTGAATGTATGTACTAATTTTCATTGCATATATGCCTGACTCTTTTCATGAGCATATGTGTTCACTTCTCCTGGTTATATCCTGAGGAGTTGTATTGTTAAGTCCTAGGGATCTTAGGTTCCGTGCTAATAAATCATGTCAAAGAAGACACCAAAGTAATTTTCCCACACGCAGTGTATGAGAGTTCTAGCCGCTTTACCCTCTTGCTAGTAGTGCCTCTGATTGTCAATCTTTTTTTCATTTTAGTCATTGTGGAGGCACACTGAGTCATCTTGTTCTCACTGAGGTTTTAGTCTACTTTTCCATGGTGACAAAAGAGGTGAATATTCTCTTCCTTTTTAAAATTGTTTGTATATGAATAATTTTTGGATATATGTTTGAAACTATCATCCTACACTGTCCCTTACTGGTTATTCTTTTAATTGTGTCTTTAATGAAGTGCAAGGTACCAGGCCTTTTTTTTATCATTAATTCTTCGTTTATCAAGTTAAATTTATTTTTGTCTTACCAATGTCATGAAGATATCCTTCTATGTTACCCTCTGGGAGCTTTATTATTATGATCCATCTTGAATATAATTTTGTGATCATATAGTGTTAGGTAGAATCAAGATTATTTTTTAATCAGAATATACAAATATAAAACCAATCATTAAAATACAGTTTATATGAATATTTTAGTAACCCCTTTTTATAAATCAGGTGACTTCATGTGTATGGGTTTTCTTTACTATTTAATATCTTTCTTTCATGTATGTGTCTTTGTTCCATGCTGATTTAATTATTTTAGTTTTATAATAATTCTTGAAATGTGTTCAGGTAAGCTCTCCAACTTTGTTCTTCTTAAAAATATCTTTGCAATTATGAATTTTCAAACACATTTTAAAATCAGCATCTCAATTGTTCACAAATGTGCACACACACGCACATGGTTGGTTTTGACTGAATTTACATTGAATCTACAAATCAATATGCAGAAAATACTATCTTTATAATATTGGCAGATTTTATAACCATTTTATTATGCTATAGTCCTTTATATTTTTAGTAATACATATTTCCTTAGAGATTTCTCTCTGTTTGTACAGTTACACCAACTTATTTTCTGTTACTGTTCAGACGCTTCATTTTTTTTTTCTTTATTTCAATCTTACTGAGTTCTTATATTTTAGGTCCTTATTGTTTCTCAGGTATGAAGAATTTTTTTATCTAGCCTGACAAATTTATAGAAGCATAAGTGTTAAAAATTAGTATTGCAAAGATTTCCACTTCTAACTATACAAGACTGGTTGTTATTAGACTGATATATTTGACAAAAATTTTGTAAAAACCTGGAAAAATATATAATTATAATTACAAGAAGGCATTGGAAAACAGTGAATGTATCTAGGAGCTTTTCCAGGACATGAGGCACCAATGTCAATTTTTTGCATGTATGAGCTAAATGAAGAAACTGATCATAATAGGATTCAAGTTATTTATCCTGGATTCTCTAAATTTTCATTTTTTATTATCCATCTTCATTCTTTTCTGCCTTCTTTGTCTTTGGTCTTCATTTAATATTCTATTTTACATATAATATTATCTCTTTTTTAATGCATTCTGTTTCATTTAGAAGCATTTCTTCGATAATTCCAGAAGAGTTGAAATAACATGGCTTCTATTTCTTCCACAATTCTCTCATGCAACAAATTTATAAATACTGCAATTTAAACTTCTAAATTATTTTGTTGTTAAAATTTCATATCTTTCATGCCCTTAAAATTACTTACACTAAGTGGGATTTAATCTCTTCTCAACACCTTTACTAGGCTACTGCCTGATCTTTTGCACAGTTCACCCTTGAACAATACAGTCCCCCATGAGTCAAAAATCCTTTTATCGCTTTTGACTCCTCCAAAACTTAACTACTTATAGCCTCCTGTTGACTGGAAACATATTAACACATATTTTGTATAAGTATTATATACTGTATTCCTATAATAAAATAAGCTAGAGAAAAGAAAATATTACTGAGAAAATCATAAGGAAAATACATTTACAGGACTTTCTTCTAAAAACTCTGCACATAAGTGGACCTACACAGTTCAAAATCAAGTTGTTCAAGGACTGCTATGTAGCTATTTACAAATGCTTATTAGACTTCTACTTGTGGAGGAGTAAGTATCAAGCATACCTGTATGCCATAAACAACTAGAAAGCTGGACAAAATATATAAAGCATCTGTTTTCAGGCACTGGGCAACAGAAAGCTAAGTAAAAGTTATTATTTTTAAGGATCCTTAAGGAAAGACAAACAAAGAAAATGAGTTCAGTATTTACCCAGTGAACTCTCCAAATCAAGGCCCTGGGAAATGAAGCCCTCCAAATCAGCTGAGATCCCAGGTACATCATAATTTATGAGTAAGACTACTCTAAATTTAGATTAATGGTTATTCTAAAATCCATAAAATGTCTAAAAACAAAACTAGACAATATTATGGTGATTAACCAGCAAATTAACTTGTTGCCAGAACAAAACTAACAGTCTTTCAACATAGAAAAAATAAATGTAGAAACTCAACAGTGTAGCACACAATAAGAATTGATAGATATGTGAAGGAGGAAAAGCTGATATTTAATAATTTAAAACCAAAGTTAATAGAAACAGACCCAACATCGATATAGATGATGGGAATGTCGGACCAGAACTTCCACAGGGCTATTTTAAATGTTGTTTAAAATTTTGTGATAGGTAAAATTACCAGGTGGCCACCAAGATTCCTAGCTACTGGTGTATAATCCTGTACAATCCCATCCCATTGAGCATAAGTGAGATCTGTGAACATAGTAAATTTATTCCCTTGGCTAGGTTATGTTAATAGCAAAATAGAGGTAATTTTACATGTGCAGTTAAAATCCTTACACAGTTTGAATTATTCAAAAGGGAGATTATTCTGTGTGGGCATAATCTAATAAATGGAACCTTTAAAAGATGGCTAATGTATTCCGTGAGATCAGAGATTGAGTGTCCTTCTAGGCTTGAAGAAGAAAACATCCATGTTGTAAACTGCTTATGGAAACATGTGTGGTAGAACTGTGAGCAATTTCAAGCATTGATTGTGACTTCCGGCTGAAATCCAGTAAGAATTCAGGTTACCTCAGTCATAAATTTCAACAAAATGAATTTTGCCACAACCTGAATGTGCTTGAAAGCAAAAACTTACCCCAGTTAAGCCTCCAGAAGATAACGCAGCCTGGCTAACTCCTTGTATAGTCCTGTGAAACCCTGAGGAGAGAAATCTAGATAGCAATGCCTAAACTCCTGACACATGGAGACTGCGTGTTTTGTGTGTGTGACTTGCTTATTGTTATTTTTAATAGCTTTCATTTTTTAGAGCTGTTTTAATTTCATGCAAAATTGAGAGGAAGGTACAGAGGTTTCCCACATACTCTCTGCCCCCACACATGCATAACCTCTCTCATTACCATTAACCCCTTCCAGAGTGGAACATTTGTTAAATTTGATAAAAATTGTACCCATACATTGACAGAAACATCATTATCACACATAGTTTACATTACAGTTCACCCTTGGTGATGTATATTCCATGGGTTTGAACAAATGTACAATGACAAGCATCTGCATTTATAGTATCATACAGAGCATTTTCACTACCCTAAAAATCCTCTGTGCTTTGCTCATTTATCCCTCCCTCTCCCTTACACCCCTGGAAGCCACTGATCTTTTTACTATCTCCATAGTCTAAAATACTGTTTTATAATGAAATATGCAGTAGTTGATGAACGATTAAGCATTTTTGCATCTGCTTCCATTATATAATTTTGTTTGTAATTAAGCCATAAATTAATGAGAAACTCAGTTCCAGAGCTGTTAACATTGTTTCATAAAACATACACCTTTAAGAAGTCTCTGTTAGATTGATGCAAATACATGATCATATTAAAAGAGTGGAAGGGATGTTTTCACATTGACCTCTGAAAAACAAATGAGCTAAAATGAAGAAAAATTTACAGGTAAATATTAAAGTAAATAAAAACACTTGGAATGCCAAAAACAATTTTTTGGTAGAAGAATTTGCCAGATGAATTAGTTTCTTATCTAATTAAAAATTACTTAATAAAATTTAAAATATAAAATCATTAAATTCAAAACATAAAAAATTAAAAATTTATTATTTCAATGTGGGTATATTTTATTGAAATTATTGTATCCTACAATTTGCCTATAGAATCATTGTATGATTGGGTGGGCGACTTAGTAAAGTTAGTGATTTTACCTCTTCTGTGTCCTGGAATGCAGATAAAGGTCACTTTGGGGTCTATTGTATTGCCATTTTTTATCTCTCTTATTTTATTTTGTTCTTGAGCAAAGGAAGGAGGGATTTGATGAGCTACAGTTACAATATCAGGTTGCAATACAATAAGTTTCTTTTCTTTATTTCTAATGTTTGCATATTTCAGTATCACCTCTGAGGACTCTTTTTCCCCACTAGATTGTGTCCCAAATGTTTCCGGGCACATTCCCAGGTACAAAAAAAAAAAAAAAAAAAAAAAAATTAAGTTAATTTCTGCAGCACCTGGGAGGCTCAGTCTGTTAAGCATCTGCCTTCAGTTCAGGTCATGATCCTGGGTTCCTGGGATAGAGCCCAGCATTGAGTTCCCGCTCAGTGGGGAGCCTGTTTCTCTCTCTCCCACTTGCCCCTCCCCCTACTCACATTTGCTCTCTCTCTCTCTCAAATAAATAAATAAAATCTAAAAAAATAATAAATAAAAAGTCAATTTCTATTTTAGAAGAATCCATTTTAATATTTATATATATATTTTCTAGAAAAAATATTGATCTTTTGCCAAGTCTTGATTATTCAGAGTAATAGAGAAATGCATCAGGATTACTTTAAAGTAATACTAATAGAATTATAAAATCAGGTCATTGAATAGCATGTCGAGATGTGGAAGAAGCAGGGGACAGTTTTCTGTTTAACACATGTTATATAATCTTCTATATAAAAATATAAAAATGTCTCATATTTAAATTATTTCCAACTTTTATATTTCCTACCTTTTTGACTTTAAGATGGTTACTAGGACTGCTCAAATATCATCCACCACCCTAACATCAAAATATGAACTTACAGAAACTGAAGGACAAAGATTCTGAACAAGGACACAAATTACCTACTAAATCAATATTTGAATAATAATTTAGTATTAATTCAAGCTCTGTATGTGCATACTTCTGTAAGAAGGAATGTAACTAAATTTGATTGAATGGCAAGTATATGCCAAATTCTTTATAAAACCCTTGTGGTTTAGGATTATTATCTCAATTTCATAGGTGAGTAAGGTGGGGTCATGTCATTTTTGTCGGTGTCAGAGTCACATTTCAAAAAAGCTAGGAAGCCAAAATTTGAAACAAAATTGTCTTGAAACATTTATTATTTGTAATATGTTGCTCCTTACAAGTAAAAGCATGGTGATTATTTATTCTGTCAGCTGTTGGTTTTCCTTTTGGTTGTGGCAGATGGGATCCCATTAGGTAAACCTATGTATCTTCTTCACAGAAAAAAAATGCATCAAAATAATCCTACAGACTGTTGGATACAATTTCAAGGGCTTCCCAGATTATCTAATATCTTTTGAACCACACACTCTAGAAAAATCCATCAAAATATGGCTTATAAGTTCTCAAATACACTAATCATATTTTTTAAAGTAAAAACAGGGACATATCAAATCATAAAAGACATGGAGGAAGCTTAAATATTCATTAGTATGTGAAAAAAGCCAATCTAAGAGGTCTACCTACATACTGTATTATTCCAACTATATGACATTTTGGAAAAGATAAAACTATGCAGACAGGGTGTAGGGAAGAGGGAGGGATGAATAAGTGAAGCACAGATTTTTAAGGCAGTTAAACTCTCCTTTATGATGCTATAATGGTGGATAAATGTCATTATTTGTCTAAACCCATAAAATGTACACCACCAGGAGTGAACCCTAATATACACTATGGACTTCGGGTGATATGATGTGACAGTGTAGGTTCATTGATTGTAACAAATGTACCACTCTGGTGTGGGATGTTGATAAATATGGGAGGCTGTGCATGTGAAGGGCAAATGGTATACGGAAGTTCTCTGTTCTTTCCACTCCATTTTGCTTTGAATCTAAAACTATTCTAAAAGATTTCTGTGCATTGATTTTATATCCTGCCACTTTACTGAATTCCTGTATGAGTTCTAGGAGTTTTGGGGTGGAGTCTTTTGGGTGTTCCACATAAGTATCATATCATCTGCAAAGAGTGAGAGTTTGACTTCTTCTTTGCTGATTTGGATGCTTTTATTTTTTTGTTGTTGTTGTTGTCGGATTGCTATGGCTAGGACTTCTAATACTATGTTGAATAGCAGTGGTGATAGTGGACATCCCTGCCGTGTTCCTGACCTTAGTGAGAAAGCTCTCAGTTTTTCCCCATTGAGGATGATATTCACTGTGGGTTTTTCATAGATGGCTTTTACGATACTGAGGTATGTACCCTCTATCCCTATACTCTGAAGAGTTTTGATCAAGAAATGATGCTGTACTTTGTCAAATGCTTTTTCTACATCTATTGAGAGGATCATATGGTTCTTGTTCTTTCTTTTATTAATGTATTGTATCACATTGACTGATTTGCGGATGTTGAACCAACCTTGCAGCCCAGGGATAAATCCCACTTGGTCGTGATGAATAATCCTTTTAAAGTAATGTTGGATCCTACTGGTTAGTATTTTGGTGAGAATTTTTGCATCCATGTTCATCAAGGATATTGGCCTGTAACTTTCTTTTTTGATGGGGTCTTTGGTTTTGGGATAAAGGTAATGGTGGCCTCATAAAACGAGTTTGGAAGTTTTCCTTCCATTTCTATTTTTTGGAATCGTTTCAGAAGAATAGGTATTAATTCTTAAATCAGTGGCATTCCTATACACCAACAACAAGACAGAAGAAAGAGAAATTAAGGAGTTGATCCCATTTACAGTTGCACCCAAAACCATAAGATACCTAGGAATAAATCTAACCAAAGAGGCAAAGAATCTGTACTCAGAAAACTATAAAATACTCATGAAAGAAATTGAGGAAGACACAAAGAAATGGAAAAATGTTCCATGCTCATGGATTGGAAGAACAAATATTGTGAAGATGTCAATGCTACCTAGAGCAATCTACACATTCAATGCAATCCCTATCAAAATACCATCCACTTTTTTCAAAGAAATGGACAAATAATCCTAAAATTTGTATAGAACCAGAAAAGACCCTGAATAGCCAGAGGAATATTGAAAAAGAAAAGCAAAGCTGGAGGCATCACAATTCCGGACTTCAAGCTCTATTACAAAGCTGTCATCATCAAGACAGTATGGTACTGGCACAAAAACAGACACATAGATCAATGGAACAGAATAGAGAGCCCGGAAATTGACCCTCAACTTTATGGTCAACTAATCTTCAACAAAGCAGGAAAGAATGTCCAATGGAAAAAAGACAGTCTCTTCAACAAATGGTGTTGGGAAAATTGGACAGCCACATGCAGAAGAATGAAACTGGACCATTTCCTTACACCACACACAAAAATAGACTCAAAATGGTTGAAAGACCTCAGTGTGAGACAGGAGTCCATCAAAATCCTAAAGGAGAACACAGGCAGCAACCTCTTCAACCTCAGCTGCAGCAACTTCTTCCTAGAAACATCACCAAAGGCAAGGGTAGCAAGGGAAAAAATGAACTCTTGGGACTTCATCAAGATAAAAAGCTTTTGCACAGCAAAAGAAACAGTCAACAAAACCAAAAGACAACCAAAAGAATGCAAGAAGATATTTGCAAATGACATATCAGATAAAGGTCTAGTATCCCAAATCTATAAAGAAATTCTTAAACTCAACACCCAAAGAACAAATCATCCAATCAAGAAATGGGCAGAAGACATAAACAGACATTTTTCCAAAGAAGACATCCAAATGGCCAACAGACACATAAAAAAGTGCTCAGCATTGCTCAGCATCAGGGAAATCCAAATCAAAACCTCAATGAGATATCACCTCATACCAGTCAGAATGGCTAAAATTAACAAGTCAGGAAATGACAGATGTTGGAGGGGATGTGGAGAAAAGGGTAACCTCCTACACTGTCAGTGGGAGTGCAAGCTGGTAGGAGCCATTCTGGAAAACAGTATGGAGATTCCTCAAAAAGTTGAAAATAGAACTACCATAAAATCCAGCAATTGCACTACTGGGTATTTACCCCAAAGATACAAATGTAGGGATCCAAAGTTTATAGCAGCAATGTCCACAATAGCCAAACTCTGCACCCCGCTGTTTGTAGCAGCAATGTCCACAATAGCCAACTGTGGAAAAAGCCAAGATGTCCATGGACAGATGAATGGATAAAGAAGATGTGGTTTATACACACACTCACACACACACACACACACACACACACACACACACACACACACACACACACACAAAATGGAATATTATGCAGCCATCAAAAGGAATGAAAACTTGTCATTTGCAACGATGTGGATGAAACTGGGGGGTGTTATGCTGAGCGAAATAAGTCAATCAGAGAAAGACATGTATCATATGACCTCACTGAAGGAATTCTTAATCTCGGGAAACAAACAGAGGGTTGCTGGAGTGGTGGGGTTGGGATGGATGGGGCACCTGGGTGTTAGGCATTGGGGAGGGTATGTGCTATGGTGAGGGCTGTGAATTGTGCAAGATTGTTGAACCACAGACCTGTACCTCTGAAACAAATAATACATTATATGTAAAAAAAAAAAGAAGAAGAAGAAGATAACAGGAAGGGAAGAATGAAGGGGGGGAAATCAGAGGGGGAGATGAACCATAAGAGACTATGGACTCTGAAAAAAAACCTGAGAATTCTAGAGGGGAGGGGAATGGGGGGATGGGTTAGCCTGGTGATGGGTATTATGGAGGGGCACATTCTGCATGGAGCACTGGGTGTTATACGCAAACATTGAATCATGGAACACTACATGAAAAACTAATGATGTAATGTATGGTGATTAACGTAACATAATAATAAAAAAATACTATGCAACAACAACAACAAGAACTATTCTAAAAGATAAGGTCAATTTAAAAGAAAAAAGAACATATAATTTGATTCCTTATTGCTCATTGACGAGAGGACAATCTGCTTACAATTTGAAGTACCCTGGAAAATACCAGTTCCAAACTTTGTATTCAACTTCTTATAGGACGATTCATGATTAAACTCATCATGAAGGATCTCATTCCAACAGAATTGCACTCAGATATATTTCAACTAGAGAAAATTCAGGGCAATGTGTGTCTATTGAGGTTAAACTAATACATTAAAACTCTGCATAAAGTATGGAAGTCAGCACCCTTAAACAAGGAAACTTAATATCATTAACCTGATTGCTATCATATATTATATATGTATTAATTATATATTAACCTGATGATTAAGGAAAGGCTGAACATCAAGTTGACTTTTAACCAAACTGTGCTATTAAAGAAATAAGTAAATGTAAAATTCAGGACTACAATTCAGTTTTTCCACCAAGAGAAATTCAGAGGGGAATAATAGAAGGTGAGTAGCTGATAAAGATAATGACTCTTTATACGTAGATTTTCATCTTCAGTGGAATTTCAGACAAAGGATTTGATTTGATCCTTAGTCATCTTGAACAATATTATAAAGTGATGTTAATGTTATCCATGATAAAATCAGGGATCAGAGATATTAAATACTTTATGTCTCAAAGTTGGTAAGGTTTAGAAGACATTCCTTCTTTTACTTAGGCCCAGATCTGTTCCACTATAAGAACTAGAATTTTAACCTAATAACCTGTAAGTATACACTGGTTATGGGCTGAATTGTACCCCCCAAAATTCATATGTGGAAGTCCCAGCTCCCAAAAACCTCAGAATGTAATTACGTTTAGCGATAAAGCCTTTGAAGAGGTGATTAAGTTAAAATGAGTAAGTCAAAATTACTAAAGTAAGATTAGGGTGGGGTTCAAATCCAATATGCTTGGTATGCTTATAGAAGAGGGAGGGAAGCTGGGAATGGGCACATGTTCATGGAGGAAAGGCCATGTGAGGACACAGTAAGAAACTAGTCATCTGCAAGCAAAGGATGAAGTTCTTAAGACAAACCAACCCTGCTAGCACCTTGCTCTTGGACTTCCACCCTCCAGACTTATGAGAAAATAAATTTCTGTTGTTTAAGCCATCCACTGTTGGTATTTTGTTATTTTCAACCTTAGCCATTAGCCACCATATTGTAAAACACTCATATCCTCCAATGAAATTGTAATTAATATAGAACATGACCCCTGTCGGTGTTATCGAAATTGATTTATAATTTTTCTGATTCCCAGTTGCTCTTTACTTCGAACTCCCCATCACTGTACTAAAAAACCCAAGTATCTTTTTTCTTAGTACTAACTCCCTCATGACTTCTTAAATCACAGCAAGACTATCTACTAAAACACATAAACTGTATAACTCTTCTAGTGATTTCTTGAAGTCCCTTCCAGGCCTAAAATTTATGATTTTAGAGTTTTTTGAGAAAATATCTATAATTACAAAAATAGTTATTATTTTGCTAATCTATTCTGAAGGATGAGTGTAAGGATTGGTTAAATGACTGAATAGAAATGGAAACAAAATTTCATAATCATTAAATGTTCAAACCTTGACCTAAGAAATCACTGAATTATTCTATTTTCTAAATAGTTAAATAGATTTCATTATGCCACATGTGGGATTAATGGAATAAATGCAGTATGAACTCACAAAATACATAGAGCTTTTCTTTTACAAAAGTCTCTTTTCAATAGACTATGTTAAAAACAAAAACTTTTTCCTACATGAAAATAAATTTCAGGGGCACCTGGGTGGTTCAGTCATTAAGTGACTGCCTTTGGCTCAGGGACCTGGGATCAAGCCCCATGTTGGGCTCCCTGCTCCATGGAGAGTCTGCTTCTCCATCACCATTTGCTTTTGCCCCTGCTCATGCTGTCTCTCTCTCTCTCTCTCTCTTCCCCCCCCAAATAAATAACTAAAAATCTTTAAAAATATATTCATATATCTAGGATAATGGATAAAGAAGATGTGTAATGACATCTATCTATCTGTCTGTCTATCTATCTATATCATTAATTGATGGACACTTGCACTGTTTCCATATCTGGGCTATTGCAAATAATGCTGCTATAAATATTTTTTTTAAGATTTTATTTATTTATTTGAGAGAGAGAGAGAGAGCATGAGATGGGGGAAGGTCAGAGGGAGAAGCAGACTCTCTGCCGAGCACGGAGCCCGATGCAGGACTCGATCCCAGGACTCCAGGATCATGACCTGAGCCGAAGGCAGTCGCTTAACCAACTGAGCCACCCAGGCGCCCCTGCAAATAATGCTGCTATAAACATAGGAGTGCATGTTTCCCTTTGAATTAGTGTTTTGTAGTCTTTGGGTAAATACCCAGTAGTGCCATTGCTGGATCATAGAGTAGTTCCATTTTTAAATTTTTGAGGAATCCCCATAATGTTTTACAGAATGGTTGTATCAATTTGCATGCCCACCAACAGTGCAAGAGGGTTCCATTTTTCTCCACACCCTTTTCCAATGCCCGTTGTTTTCTTTTGTTTTTGGTTTTAGCCATTCTGACAGGTTTAGGTGATATCTCATTGCACTTTTTTTAAAAATTTTATTTTATTATGTTATATTAATCACCATTGCACTTTTAATTTTCATTCCCTGATGAATGATGTTGAGCATCTTTTCATGTGTCTCACGTCTCTTGGCCATTTCGATGTCTTCTCTGGAGAAATGTCTATTCATGTCTTCTGCCTATTTTTTAATTGGGTTATTTGCTTTGGGGTGTTGAGTTGTCTATTTCTTTAGATAATTTGGAAACTAACCTTTAATAGGATATGTAATTTGCAAATATCTTCTCTCATTCTGTATGTCACCTTTTAGTTTTGTTGATTGTTTCCTTCATTATGCAGAAATTTTTATTTTAATGTAGTCCCAATAGTTTATTTTTGCTTTTGTTTCCCTTGCCTTAAGAGACTTATCTAGAAACAGGATGCTATGGCCATTGTCAAAGAAGTTACTGCCTGTGCTTTCTAGGATTTTTATGGTTTCAGATCTCACATTTAGGTCTTTAATACATTTTAAATTTATTTTTGTGTTTTGTGTAAGAAAGTGGTTCTGTTTCATTCTTTTGCATGTTGCTGCCAGTTTTCCCAACACTATTTATTGAAGAAACTGTCCTTTACCTATTGAATATTCTTTCATGTTTTGTCAAAGAGTAATTAAACACATAATTGTAGTTTTATTTCTGGGCTTTCTATTTTGTTCCTTGATCTATGTGTCTGTTTTTGTGCCAGTATCATACTGTCTTTATCACTACAGCTTTGTAATATAACTTAAAGTCTGGAATTGTGATGGCTCCAGCTTTCCCTTTCTTTTTCAAGATTGCTTTGGCTATTCAGGGTGCTTCCATACAAATTTTAGGATTGTTTGTTATAGTTCCGTGAAAAAATGCTGTTGGCATTTTGATAGAAATTGCATTAAATGTATAGATTGCTTTGGGTACTATAGACATTTTGGTAATATTTATTCTTCCAACCTATGAGCATGGAAGGTATTTCCATTTCTTCATGTCATCTTCAATTTCTTTAATCAGTGTTTTAGAGTTTTCAAAATACAGGTCTTTCACCCCTTTGGTTAGGTTTATTCCTCGGTATCTTATTATTTTTAGTATAATTGTAAATGAGATTGTTTTCTTAATTTCTCTTTCTGCTGCTTCATTTTTGGTGTATAGAAATGCAAAAGATTTCTGTACATTGACTTTGTATCCTGCAACTTTACTGAATTCATTTGTCAGTTCTAACAATTTATGGGGGAAGTCCTTCAGGTTTTCTATATACATAGTGACATGTCATCTGCAAACAGTGAAAAATTTACCTCTTCCTTACCAGTTGGTATGTCTGTTATTTCTTTTTGTGGTCTGACTGTTGTGGTTAGGACTTCCAGTACTATGTTGAATAAAAGTGGTAAGAGTGGACATCTTTGTCTTGTTTCTGACCTTAGAGGAAAAGTTCTGTTTCTCCCCATTAAGGAGGATGTTAGTTGTGGGTTTTTCATAGATGGCCTATATATGATGTGGTGTGTTCCATCTAAACCTACTTTGTTGAGGGTTTTTATCATGAATTTTTGTTTTACTTTGTCAAATGCTTTTTCTGCATCTATTGAAATAATCATATGGTTCTTATCCTTTTTCTTAGTGATGTAATGTATCACCTTCATTGATTTGTGAATACTGAAACACCCTTGCAACCAAGGAATAAATCCAACTTGATCATGGTGAATGATTTTTTTAATGCATTATTGAATTCAGTTTGCTAATAATTTATTGAGGATTTTTACATTTATGTTGATCAGGGACATTGACTTTTAGTTCTCTTTTTTAATGATGTTTTTTATCTTGTTTTGGTATCAAGATAATGCTGGCTTCTTAGAATAAATTTGGAAGTTTTCCTACCTATTCTATTTTTTGGAATAGTTTGAGAAGAAAAGTTATTAACTCTTCTTTAAATGTTTCATAGAATTTGGCTCTGACACCATCTGGTCCTGAACTTTTGTTTGTTAGGAGATTTTGATTGCTGAGTCAATTTCTTTGCTGGTTATTTGTTCAAATTTTCTACTTCTTCCTGTTTCAGTTTTGGTACTTTATGTGTTTCTAGGAATTATCCATTTCTTCTAGCTTGTCCAATTTTTTGGCATGTAGTTTTTTTATAATATTCTTTTATAATTGTATTTCTGTGGTGTTGGCTGTTATTTCTCCTCTCTCATTTCTGATTTTATTTATTTGGGTCCTTTCTCTCTCTTTTTTTTTTCTTGATGAGTATCACTAGAGGTTTATAACTTTTATTGATTTTTTTCAAAGAACCTGCACCTGGTTTTATCAATTTGTTCTATTGGTGTTTTGTTTCTATATCATTTTTACTCTAATCTTTATTTTTTCCTTCCTTCTGCTGGTTTTAGGTTTTGTTTGTTGTTCTTTTTCTAGCTCCTTTACCTGTAAGGTTAAGTTGTTTATGTGAGATTTTTCTTGCTTCTTGAAGTAGTCCTGTATTGGTATAAATTTCCCTCTTAGAACTGCTTTTGCTGTATCCCAGAGGTTTCGAACTGTTTCATTTTCATTTGTTTCCACGTGCTTTTTTATTTTTTCTTTTATTTCCTGGTTGACCCATTCCACGTACTGATGGTCTTGCCAATTTTTTTATTGTGGTTGACTTCTAGTTTCATAGCATTATGGTCAGAAAAGATGCATGGTATGACTTCGATCTTCTTGAATCTGTTGAGGTTTGTTTTATGGGCTAATATATGATCTATCCTGGAGAATGTTCTCTGTGTACTTGAAAAGAATGTGGTATTCTGCTATTTCAGCACGGAATGCTCTCAGTGTGTATGTTAAGTCCATCTTGTCCAGTGAATCATTCAAAGCTATTGTTTCGTTGTTGATTTTCTGTTTGGATGACCTGTCTGTTGATGTAAGTGGGATGTTAAAGTCCCCTACTATTATTGTGTTATTATCCATGAGTTCCTTTATGTTTGTTATTATGTGTTTTATATATTTGAGTACTCCCATGTTGGGTGCATAAATGCTTACAACTGTTATATCTTTTTATTATTATTATTATGTTATGTTAATCACCATACATTACATCATTAGTTTTTGATGTAGGGTTCCATGATTCATTGTTTGCTTATAACACCCAGTGCTCCATGCAGAACTAGTCTTCTTTAATACCCATCACCAGGCTAACCAATCCCTCCACCCCCCTCCCCTCTCAAACCCTCAGTTTGTTTCTCAGAGTCTATAGTCTCTCATGGTTTGCCTCCCCCTCCGATTTCCCCCCTTCATTCTTCCCCTCCTGCTATCTTCTATTTTTTTTAACATATAATGTATTATTTGTTTCAGAGGTACAGGTCTGTGATTCAACAATCTTGCACACTTCACAGCACTCACCATAGCACATACCCTCCCCAATGTCTATCACCCAGCCACCCCATCCCTCCCACCCCCCACCACTCCAGCAACCCTCAGTTTGTTTCCTGAGATTAAGAATTCCTCATATCAGTGAGGTCATATGATACATGTCTTTCTCTGATTGACTTATTTCGCTCAGCATAATACCCTCCAGTTCCATCCACGTCATTGCAAATGGCAAGATTTCATTCCTTTTGATGGCAATTGTTATATGTTCTTGTTGGATCATCCCTTTTATGATTATATGGTGCCTTTCTTTGTCTCTTTTTACAGTCTTTGTTTTAGTCTATGTTTTCTAATATAAGCTTTGCTACTCTGCCTTTCTTTTGACATCCATTTGCATGATATATGTTTCTCCATCCCTTCATTCTCAATCTGCAGGTGTCTTTAGGTCTAAAATGAGTCTCTTACAGGAGGCATATAGAGGAAACATTTTTTATCCATTCTGTCATCTTATGTCTTTTGATTGGAGCATTTAGTTCTTACTGGTAGTTTTGATATAAAAATAATCATTAGCTAATATTATTTGGGCAACTATTAAATACAGAGTCTTAAACTAAACAGTCTCTCTAATGTAGGTATGGAGATTGACAAACTATTGCTTTTCCATTAACTGAAAGGAACAAGTTAATATAAATAAATCCTTTTTCCAGCTAATTACATTCATTGAGTAATTAACTATCAACTCAAAATGGAGGATACACCTCATTTCTGAGAATTGGCTCCAATATTTGAAAGAGTCTATGGATAGATTTTCTCAAATTTAAAGACAGTTACTACATAGTTATTTATCCAATCTCCATTTCTACATGTGTTTCGAATTTTGGAAGCCTATTTTGAAATATATGGCAGGAAGAATTAACCTGGTAAGTTACATAGATAGGCTTTAAATAGAGTACAAATATACTAAGTGAAGTTCTTAACTCCTTCCTAACTGAAAACAGAGGTGGCTCTGCCAGAGTTGTCTAAATTGATCAATTTAACCACCTCTTGCCTGACTGGCTCTCAGAAGATAGTCTTGCATTCAGAGGGGAAGTGTGAGGCATTGTTCCAGAGGAACCAGCTCTGAACCAGAGCTGTTCTACTAGCAGAGGCAATGTTGTCCCCACATGGATGGGGGTGATTAGTTCATCTATAGAAGGCATTTGGTTATCAGGATTGATAAATTAGGAAAAATGAGGCCTGATAAAATGAGGGGACAGGAGATACTGACCTAAAAGAAGCTGAAGGAAAAAAAAAAAAATCTGGTGTGGATTTGTTATTTGTATAAAATGCTCCAGAGACACTAGAAAGCGTCTAGATGTAGAAAGGTTTAGATTCACACAATTTTCTATCTGGAAAATATCATCAAAATCCTATAGCTATTCTCTCATTTTACATATGAGGACACTGAGGCTCAAAGCAACAGAGGCTGGTTTAGGGCCCAAAATCAGATATCCTGCCTCCAATTTCTGAGTTTCTTTGACAATGACAATCTTATGTGTAAGTTTTAAGGTAGTATATAAATATCAGGTGTGAGTAATTACTATTTTGGGGAGGTTTTTTTTCCCTATAATCATAACCTTTTGTTAATAGCAAAGGTCCTATATGTAACTTGCACCTTAATTAGCTATTGTATGATGATATTCTGTACCTTTTCAAGTATAGTTTCTCATTTTTCCAGGTACCATGAATTGATTCAGACTTTGATAAAATAAAGAAAGCTTGGACTCAGATAAACTTTAAATTCATAGTATGAAAAATTATTAGGAAAAATCAGATGATCTGTGTTCTTAGCTAAAATGGATAACATCCCTGTTTCTATGAAGATGACAGAACTAGTATTGTACTGGAATTGGGGCAAAAGGAAAATATCAGAAAACAGTAGATATTGTCGGTCTCTTGGGGAGAATGAGGTTTTAAGTAGAATAGCATTCAATTATGCTTATCGATCAACTACTTTTAGAAAGTTTCTGTGTACTCTCTATACAACACGACATGCCATGGAGATTTATCAGGCAGATAAATTGTCTCAACATTCATTATGAACATAGTTAAAATTTATTAAGGAATTTCCTTATGTGTCAAACACGATGATAAACAGTAAAAGTTCAAAGGTGAATGCATGTAAGGCAGTGTACAGAGTGATAAATAATTATAATTTAATATGATGAGCCCTACAGTTCAAATATATAATAATAATTCATGGGGCACCCTGTACTGAAGGAAGAACAAAAATTAATTGTACAGGCTTGTTTTTTTTCTCCATACTCTATTTTAAAAATTATTTCTCTTTTCCACATATGTATTTCTAACTTTTATTTTCATATTTTCTATATAATTATCTTTTAAATGTTTCTTATAAACAACAAAGTGGTGACTCATTATTTTTGTGAATTTGAAAGTTTCTATCCTTTTAATTAATGTGTTTAAACCAGTTACATTCAACATAGCTATCAGGACTTGTTTCTAGAATAATATTTCATATTTTTCATTTACTTTGCTTTATTTTTTCTTGCCAGCTTCAATTGTATATTTTTATGTACCCCAGTTGCATATGTCAAGTTTCCTGCTACTGAATGAAAAGTTATATGTTTTATAATTCTTTAGTTACTAGGTTAAGATCAAGGCCTACATTTGAGCTATTTTTACCCCTGCTGATTTATGAAATTACCAAAATAAGTAATATTCTAAATGAATTCAAGAACTTGTGCATGGTTTCACATTATTTTTATTTTCTCTCTTTCATCAATATCACCACAGTTTAATATGGGGTTTTGTGTCTATATATGTTTTTCTTTACATTTGTTTGCTTTTTTGATTATGTCCAATTTACATATGTCCTCCAGGATCATGTACATTATTCTTCTAATTCTCAACCCTCCTTCAAAATCCATTTCAATTTCACATTTGGTCAAAACATGAGAACTTAAGAAAAAAATAGCAATTCAACATCTAAGATTTGTAGAGATATTCCAAAAATGTGGCAATTCAGGGCTTTTTTTATTATTATTAATAGGAGTTTATAATGGAGTTAAGGCAGAGAAAAAGACTTTAAAGGAACACAGATATTTTAGAAATAATAGTTGCTTTAGGTAACCAAGAAAGGTCTGGTGTGCCAGAGCTTCTTTCATGGAAGGAAGTAGGGTCTGAAGATAGAAAGGCATCCAAGAGTATATGTGATGAACAATGGAAGTTTTCTATGAGGAAACTTTGAAGGAGATTCCCCAAAATCATATTCTAAGGTAACTTTCAAGCCATTTAATTCCAGTTTTCTTCCTTATTTTGTGCTTTTTCAGTATATTCTATATCATAATTTATCTCTTTCCTTGGCAGTGGCCATGACTCTGACAACGATGATGACTATTCCTTCTCCTTCACCTTCTCTTTCTTCTTCTTTTTCTTCTTCCTGCTTCTACTCTCCTCCTCCTTCCATAACAACTTTATATTTTCAAAATAACTGGTGCTTTATGTCTCAAAATTCTTTGAAGCTAATTAAAACTGAACAACTGTCCTACTGAGCAAAAAAATTTCATATCCTGTTAGGAATTTCAATCATTGTTCTGCCTAATCTGTGAGTAAAATGCCAAATGTGTGGCAGGTAATCTTGGGAATGATTTTGCCTGAGATATATAAAAGTAATGTTGATGTTTTCTAAAAATTTGACTGCCTCTAAAATCTTTCTGACCACTTTGTTTTCTAAAATTTTCTTGAGCCACCATTATTAATTTGGAGGACAACCATAATGATATATCCATCTATTATATGTATAATATAAGCTAAATAGTGTTAGTTTGCTATTTTCATGTAACCAATTATTACAGGCTTAGTGGCTTAAAACAATAACTGTGTATTAACTTACAGTTCTTTAGGTCAAAAGTCCAGGCATGAGTGACTAGGTATTGTGTTCATGGCCTTAAAATGTGAGATCCAGATATTGACAAGGTTGCACATCTTTCTGGAGGTTTGAGTCCTCTTTCAAGATCATATCATTGTACATAAAATGCAGGTCTTTGCAGTTGTAGGACTGAGGGTGCTGTTCACTTGCTGGCATGAGAACAGGACCCATTCTGAGCAGTTAGAGGCAAATAAAACTTGTCACCTGATGGGTATTAAAGAGGGCACGTTCTGCGTGGAGCACTGGGTGTTATGCACAAAAATGAATCATGGAACACCATATCAAAAACTGATGATGTAATGTATGGCGATTAACATAACAATAAAAATTTAAAGAAAAAAAAACTTGTCACCTGGCCCCTCCATAGCCCCTCTTACACTTTGAACATCTCTGAATTGTTGAAGGGCTCTCCTGATTTTAAGGCCCTACTTGATTTTAAGGCCCTACTTTAAGGCCCTTCTTATTAACTCAACTGATAAGATTGAGTTGAATCCTAGGTACAAGAATGTAGGTATATGAATCAAGGTATTAAGTACCTCGAATATATCAGGAAAATTTCTTTCCCCTGTAACTTAACATATATCATATCATATCAACTGTGATATATCATATCATATCAACTGTGATATATCATATCAACAATCCCCCCACACTAAAAGGCTGAAAATCACACAAGGTAGGTGGGGGTCATAGGGACCATGTCAGAATTCTTTCCACCAGATAAATATTTTGTTAAATTTTGCATGCATTATTTTTATTGATATCTCTATATAACTTGATTGTCCCAGATTTATAGATGAATAAAGCCAGTGTTTGATAAGATATTAAACTTGGCCTAGGTCATAGTCTTGATATAGATGAGCTAGGTAGGATCTGAAATCTAAAGTCAAAATTTTTAATGCTATGAGATATTGTTCTATTAACACCTACTTAGAAATAAAATAACTTCTCATATGGTAAAAAAATTATAAATAAATGTTGAATCTACTTCATTTTGTTTTTATGTTGTTATGTTGAAGTATTTGGACAATCCTCATCAATATGAAACTAGACTCTAGTAGCTTAAACAATGTGGTTAACATCTTGAAGATATGTGTATATGTGTGTGTATGTGCAACATGCACATACAGAATGAGGAGTGCTGGTTAAGTTGTTTCAGTGTTATAGATTACATTTTTTGGTCACTTTTATGGATAATTCTTGCTTCTTTTCAATTCTTCTTCTATGAAATGAAGTAAAGAAATGGATTAAAAGGAAATTTATTTTCATAGAGATAGGTCCACACATGTTGTGGGTAGAATTCTAAGATGTTCCCCAATATTCCTCATCTCTGGTATACATGCCTTATATAATCCCTGAGATGAAGAGTATGATGGATTTTATTCCTCTGATTTTGTCATATTATGTTGCACAGGCCTTCAGATGGGGAGCTTGGGATGGTTAATGTTTTGTATCAACTTGAGTAGGCCCAAGAGTCCCCAGATTGAATGTTATTTCTAGGTGTGTCTGTGAGGGTGTTTTCTATTGAAATTAGCATTCAAATCAGTGGACTCATTAAAGTAGATTACCGTACCCAGTGCGAGTGGATATCAACCAATCCTGGTTAGGAAAAAAGGCAGAGGAAGGAAGAATTCATCCTTTTTTGCTTCCTCTTTGCCACCTTAAGCTGCCATCAATCTTCTGCCTTTGAGCTGGATTTACACCATCAGCTCCCTTGGTTCTCAGGCCCTCAGATTCCAACTAAAATTATACCACTATCTTCCTGAGACTCCAGCTCAGAGATGACAGGCAGACTGTGGGAATTTTCAGGCTCCATAATCTCATGAGTCAATTTTTGTAATACCTCTCATTTGTATATATGTGTATGTATATATCTCCTATAGGTTCCATTTCTTTGGAGAACTCTAATTGCAGAATTTAACTGGGGAAGCTGATTTAACTGCACAAGCCTTTTGTTTATTTAAAGATTTATTTATTTATTTTAGAGAAAGAGAGAGAGAGAGCAGAGGGGCAGAGGTAGAGAGACTCCTGAGGCAGGCTCCCCGGTGAGCATGAAACTCAATGTGGGGCCCAATCCCAGGCCCCTGAGATGATGAGCTGAGCCAAAATCAAGAGTCAGCTGCTTAGGGGCGCCTGGGTGCCTCAGCCATTAAGCATCTGCCTTCAGCTCAGGTCATGATCCCGGGGTCCTGGGATCGAGCCCCACATCGGGCTCCCTGCTCGTTGAAAAGCCTGCTTCTCCCTCTCACACTCCCTCTGTTGTGTTCCTGCTCTCACTAACTCTCTCTCTGTCAAATAAATAAATAAAATCTTTTAAAAAAAAGTCAGCTACTTAACCAACTGAGCCACCCAGACTCCCCTAATTGCACAAGCCTTTTTTTTTTTAAGGTTTTATTTATTTATTTGAGAGAGAGAGAGAGAGCACAAGAGAGAGCACAAGAAGGGGAAAAGCAGGCTCCCTGCCAAGCAGAGAGCCCAACGCAATGTGGGGCTCAATCCCAAGACCCTGGAATCATGACCTGAGCTGAAGGTAGATGCTTAACCAACTGAGCCACCCAGGTGCCCTTTGTACAAGCCTTTTAGAAGAAGAAACATCTGGTCATAGGAGGGAAAGTCAGATTTGAAGTGTGTAAAGGGAGGTTGTTTGTAGCTGAGATAGAAGAGCCCAGATAGGAAGGACTGGAGAACAGCCTGTAGGAGCTAAGAGTGATCCCTGGCCAGTGTCTAGCAAAACAACAGTACTTCCTATCTCCACAGGGAAATCAGTTCTACCAGCTACCCAAAGGGGCTTGGAAGTGGATCTCTTACTGGATCATCTTCTAGTTGAGGATGTAGTGAGCTGACATTTTGATTTCAACTACGTGAGACCCTGAGCAGAGGATCCAGATTAAATATGTTAAATTCTTGACCACAGGTATTGTGTGATAATAAATTTGTATTCTTTAAAACTGCTAAGTTTGTGGTAATTTGCTATCAGTAATGGAAAACTAATACAACATATGAAAGAAGATTCTTAATATTATGGATTTTTTTACTATTTTGGTGAATTTCAAAACATTCATTGGGTTCTTGAAGAAATACATATATGTGTGTTCAGACATGGACATTGTTTTTCCTTAACAACCAAACTAGATTATCTTTTCAGGATGCTTCAAGGGAATGCGTACTCAAAATCCATCTGTTCAATAGCTGTGAGGTGAGATTTCCAAATGATACATTTGATTGCTCTCCTGTAGACTACCCAAGGTTTGAAAAGGAGAATTGCCACAGTTGGCTGGTTCTAGGAATTAGAAATTGGGTTTGGTTTATTCCATCCCCCAAATCATAATGGAGACTGGATCCTCTTTAGACTCTTCAATTAAAATAATAGAATTAATAAAATGTTAGTAATAGTAAAATGAAAGGGGAAAAGTTAACAAAGGCAGCAAAAAATGATATCATCAGTGGGAATCATGTTGTTATTAGGTGGTGAACAGCTGAAGCGACAATGAGACCCACAACCTAGAATTAATTTGGAACCAACTCTTGTGCCTCATATCTATGGAATTACTTGTATTTTCAAAGCTTTCAGACACCCTCAGAGTTGTTTTTCTATGTAACACATCTTACAAATTGCTTAATATATGGATTTTTCAAAGAAGTGCTTTCTTTTTTTTTAAAAGATTTTATTTATTTATTTGACAGAGAGAGAGAGAGACAGCGAGAGAGGGAACACAAGCAGGGGGAGTGGGAGAGGGAGAAGCAGGCCTCTCAGCGAGCAGGGAGTCCAATGTGGGGCTCGATCCCAGGACCCTGAGATCATGACCCGAGACAAAGGCAGTCACTTAACCGACCGAGCCACCCAGGCGCCCCAAGAATTACTTTCTAAGAATTGTTTTTCCAGCGAAAAGTCTGTTCCAATTCCAAAGAGATAATTTTCCCCTCCTAAACAGAAGACACTTTAAATAATAGCATTGTCCTTGATATACACATACTGAACTTTCCTCCATCTTTAAAGTAGTTATTATGAAGTATTGGCATTTCCCTGTGTATGAACATGCGGATGAGTATAGGTGTGTAGAAGCCATATGGGCACACTTTTTAATTCATCTTTTTCATTAAGGATACATTACATTTTCAATAAAGCTTCAATGAAGTTACTTTTTTACATGTTCAACATTATTCTCTGTTTCATCAGTATTTCAAATCAATGCCAAGACTACTTTCTATTTTGTAGTAAACAGGTAATGAAATTTAAATCAATAAGCACTTTAGTCTTAACACATGCCGCTTGGGATTAGGGAGAAATATGGTATGAATTAGCATCTTCTCTTTGGATGAAAAGACTCATTCATTAAGGGAGAAATTTGTATGCTGAGACATCATAATCTATTGGACACACTCTAATAAAAAACTGGTCACTTACATTTTCATGGCATTGTAATGCTCAGGGAGCAGGGGCATGGAGTCAGAAAGTAGATTTTAACAAAATCATTTATTGTAAAAAAATACTGATTAAACAATTTCTTACTTCCTGGCAACTGCTAGCACTGAGAAAGAACACACTAATAGAAATTCAAAGGATCAAAGAAATACTAAGATAGGAGCATAATATTCTCTGCCATACATAGTATTCTTCGCTAATATAGACTTTGTTGTTATTCTTTCCCTTCCTGATTTTTAGCATGCAGTGACATCTTGATTATGATTTAACAAATATCCCTTATATGCCCCTAATCCTTTCACTGTCTATTTTAAATTAAATATCTCTCTCACAAGTGAGTGGGTGCTCAGAACAAGCCATGAGTTAGAGCAACTGATACATTCCTAGCTTCTGATCCTCTTAGGATGTCAAGGAAAGAACTAGATGGCATTTTCCTGCATTACCTGGCAGTTTCTCTTATACCTCTCATGCTTTTTTTCAGAGGAGATAAAAGTGTTTCTTCCACATTCAATGTGCAACTTGAGGGAGAGTGAGATAAAATAAATAGAAGATAGGGAGAAATAGAAATTGGGAGACATAAATCCAAGTACATATCAAATAAATTCTGCACGCTTAAAAAAGCAAAGAAAAGGGTCAGTGTTTGAGCATCGGGGATAAGACCTGGTAATTATACTTGACAAGTATACTTTGCATACTACTGCTCTAGGAACTATTTTAAATTTGAGTAAGATTTGAAATTTGAAATCTTAAACATAGTTAATGTTGGGACTGAATATAGATTGTTGATGTATATTTAAGGAGAGTCAGGAAATTCTTAAATTTGGGTTTGTCATCATGAACTAGAATAGCTTAGTTTGTGGCCCCCCCAAAACTGAGCATGATTTGGAAAAATATGAGATCTACTGTTACCTGTGGCGCTATCAATCTTGCTGGTATTTACATCTGTGAAAAGTGTAAATAAAATTGTATTTTCATCTCTTTAATCCCTGCTTTGGAAATTCTCTTAGAACTGACTTTCAGAACTTTAAGTGTGAATCCTTTATGTAGGTAACAGATTATAAGTTCAAGTCAAAATACAGGTTGGCTTTTAGAGTAGCAATACTGTGTGCCCCCATATAACATTTCTTTCTTTTAACTGCCCAGGAAATCAGGGTAGACAATGAAGCCTAAATCATAGCAAATGCCAGGTCACCCAAACTGCACCTTGTGAAACATCACAGTAAAGAACAATCTTATGTGGCCTTGAGCATCAGAGTCTGGCCTTAATACAACAGTTTTCATATATTAGCTTCTAGCTTCAACTGTGTCTCGGTTGTGGCAAAGATATTGGTATTTTGGGTGGGTAGAATTTTTGCTGGGAAGGTGTTGTTGTATTTCAGCACATAACTCTTCCCCTGAATTTATTTTCTTTTAGGCCTTAAATGACTCAGTGGAGCTGTTCCTTTGCTGCAGATCCAGAAGCCTGAAGGGCATGTTTAGCTTCAAGGGGAATTATCTTCCATTTCCTCAAGGGAGCAGGATCTTCAGAAATTATTTGGGATTCTTTTGCATGGGACGTTTATCTGTTTTTCCCCAAATATTTATTTATTCAATAATTTATATCAGGATAGATATTTATTTTATACTTTGGATTATAATTCACCCCTTTTTTTTCTCCAGTTGGTCAAGCTTTGGCCATTGGGAGCTCTTCCAGTTGCATCTTTTGATGCATGCCTATTCATTAAGGTGGTGGTGGTGGTTGTTAGAGCACTGCCTTACCTTGAGGCACTATAAAATACTCCAAAATCATCTTTTATATTCTCAACCCCAGTCCTAAAATCAGCAATTTCTGTAAGGACCCCTGGTTCCTTTTATTTGAGAGTACCATTAGAAACCAAGATTTGGGTCTTGAGTACGCTTGCTGCTACCAGAGTGTCACTGCTTCTAGAATTTCTCAGGAGACAATTTGGAAAATATGTGTGCATACTAACTGCATTTAATACTGTGAAGTAAATGTCACTCTGTGTGTATGGCTCAGACTCCATGAGAATTATGTCTCATGAAGTTGGGCATTGTACTGATTCACTGTCATATCCAGCAGCTCTGGAAAAGTTAATACTCCTATGATATATGCATACCATCAATTTGTGGTGGTTCCAGTTCAAGGTCGGCACAAGAATCCCTGGAATTCACCTCCTCCACAGACACACAAATTTACAGTTGTATATAGAGCAATTCCTCCTGAAGAACAGAGGGCTGACTGAACAGCTTCTGCACAACAAAAGATAGAGAAGCCACAAAGAGAATAACTTGCATAAAAAGAGCTGGGATATCCTACCTATTACTAGTGTAGGGTTCTTATCAGCCACATTTGGGCTAAAAAATTGAATGACTGGGTCTAAAGAAAAGTCATCCAAAGATTGTATATATGTATAAAATATAAATATAAATTTTTAAATTTATATATAAATTTATAATATATGATTATATATAATAAATATATAATTTGTAAATTTATATGTATATAATGTAATATATATAATACATATATAATATATACATATATGTCTTCCTAAAACTTTGATTTCCATTATGTTTAATGTTGACCCTCATATTAGAGTGTATGAGACCATCACGATTAATAAGGTAATTAAAAGGCAAGTATATGGGACCTTTTCAATATTGTTTTTTTTATTGGGGGGCAAAAGATCTATACATTAACCATAAAATTAGGTAATATTTAAAAAATATATTGTCCCCTACAGAAAGTTTTAAAAAATTATTCTTGGTACAATTTATATTATTTATAAAGTTTTATAAAACAGTGATACCTGGGGACACCTGAGTGGCTCAGTCAGTTAAGCATCTGCCTTGGGCTCAGGGCATGATCCCAGGACCCTGGGATCAAGTCCCACATCGGGCTCCCTGCTCAGCGGGGAGCCTGCTTCTCCCTTGGCCTGCTGCTCCCTTTGCTTGTGCTCTCTCTCTCGATCTATGACAAATAAATAAATAAAATCTTAAAAAAAAAAAAGACAGTGATACCTGAATGTAGGAATTCTGCTGTGGGTCAAGATGGATTAAGAGGGACTGAAACATTCTTCCTCAACCTCAAAGAAGATAAATATATATAAGAGTAGTTTATAAGACATAGGACATAATCCTCAGAGATGGTGCAAAAATTAATATTTATTTAAAAGAAAGAAAGCTTATCCCTAGGGCTACCTTAACTTGCTGTCTTGAGAGTTTTTAGGATGTAGTGCATGGAGAAGAAAATCAATGAAAGCGGGGCAGGTTCCCTGATTTGGGGAGATGGAGCCTGGGAAATTCACGGTGGCTCATGTTTTCAAAACAGAAAACTTGGGAAGAGAGAGCTGCCCAGAGAACTGAAGAGATTTGCAGAGAATCCACCATGAGGTTATGGTTGAGAATGAATCAGTGCGTGCACATGAGAAATACTGCCACATCTTCTGTCATTAAGTTCTTTACAGTGCAAGAGAATACGTATATGTCAGGAAAGTAAACTGTCTTCAGAGAAAACTTGGTTGCACTTAAGACAACAGGGCTTGAGGGAGAGAGAGTATTGACCAAGATGACCTTAATGTTTCCCTCAGCTTGACTAAAGTTTACACAGGCTTCTTCTGGACCATAGGCTCTTGACCTCCCTCTTCTTAGAGTACTTACTTTAGAAAACCTACAATTGTAAATTCTTTCTCTATTTGAGATGTAAATCTTTATGAAGGCCACCTGCGGTTGTACAACCCAGTAATGTCTTTCTCAAGAACCTGAGAGCTCTCCTTTTGAATGGTAATCATCAGGGAAGAAAGCACCCCTATTTCTCAGTCTCTGTGGGAGGGTTAGGAACGTAGCTTCCATGGGTGCATATAAGCAAACAAAGATGATCTAATCACAGCAGAAAACATTTACTAACTCAAGAATAACTCAATATCCTCAACACATCTTCTTGTCCAAACTCCCTAGCAATATTCTCAAGTAACTTTTCCACTGGCTCATCCCAGCCCTTAAAAACTCTTCTACCTTTGTGGGGTAAATTTTCCTCAGATTGGGTTCTGACTTCTCTCCCCTATTATAATAGCCTTGAATAAAGTCTTCTTCACCTTTTAATTTTTTTTCTATTGCAAATTTTGCTTTGACAGTGTGTTACCTGAGGATTTGCTGGATGCACACTGGATTTTTGTTTTCAACCATATTATATAGGCTTCCAGATTTGCATGGTGGAAGGTTTGGCAGGTTAGGAAATAGGGAGTGGGTTGACGGCGGCGGGGGGGTAGAGTATGAAGCAGCAAGAAGCTTTGAATATAGTGCAAGATAGGTAACTCAGGTGCTTCTATTTTGTGATGTGAGTCAAAATAACAGCCACATGGGTCCTAGTAGAATTAGTTTGCCCTGAGCTTTGCAATAGAACCGTTTCCAGCAGAGTGTGGTCAATGTGAAAACAAACTCCTCCCCAAAAGGGATCTGCTTTGGCACCCTTGTTTGTGTTATTTTAGAAAATGACTTTGTCAGCTTTTTCTATTGACCACAAGGAAAAAAAATTCCTCCTGCCTGTCCAAGGACCAAATGTATCCTATTTTTATTAAGATCAAAAGCCTGAATCATTTTGTTGTTGTTATTTGTTTTTAAAACCATGATCCCCATTTTAATTTGGTCCATTATCAAATTTGGTGTATCTAGTTTTCTTATCTACACTTTGGACATAACATGGGAAGAGGTTGTTGCCAGGATTAAATGAATTATATGTAGAGTGCCTAGAACAGTGTCTAATTTCATGTTTTGTAATGATCTGTTTTTATTAACATTATTAATGACAGTCAAGGAAAATCAGCAGGTGTGGGAGAGAACTTTTTACAGTAGTTTTTCTTTTTTTCTCTGTAATTTGGAAAACAATAGGATATGGAATTTTGCCCCTGCCACCACTTCATTCCTTACAACTAAACTTTGCATGATGTTTCTAAATCATTACTCTTTATGAAATTATACTTGCCTACTTAACGCTTAATTGAGAAGTAGCCTGTTTCAGTTATAAATTTAATAAAAAATATTTACTTCATGTGCATTACACAGAAAAAATGTTTGTGCTTTGTCCTTTTCTCAGTGAGGGATATTGGAACCCTAGGTAATTCTGAAAGTGTGAAACAGGATGGCTGTTTATCTCCAAATAACAAAAAAGCTGGGTAAATAAATCTTGATGAATTATGATACTGAAAGATAGACTATATTTACAAAAATGAGGTTTTGTTTTTTGGGTTTTTTTCTTAAATAAATTATAGTAAGTCATAAGTTTCTTGCAGGTTAATGCAGTCTTTCTAGCTCGCCTGTGATTCATATAGCATTTTACATTAAATCAGAAACAGAAACAGGCTTTTTTTTTTGATATGTTGTTAAGAATTACACAGAAGTGTAACAAAAAACTAGCAAAAGATAACCTAACCAAAAATATAGCTTTAATTTTGATTCACTATAAACTCATATTATTTCTAGAAATCTCTATGATCAAGAAAAAATATGTTATTTGAATTATTAAAGTTAAGTTGCTCTGGGTCTATGATACATTTTTGTATGTCAAAAAATAATCAATTGTTTAAACATGAACAACCTGGTATCTCCCTTAGTGTCAGTAAATATATTTATTATTGAGATCATAAGAAAACTGTTTGTATAAATTCAGCATCATTGTATAAGTTATATAAACTTACTAGTCTCTGAGGTAAGGTTGCAAAACAAAAAAATGAATAAAATGATATTTCTAAAAACCTTATGGGCTTTTGCCTTCCTGCACCATTTAAAATGGTTGCATTTAAATGCTCAGTACATTCCAAGATCACTACAATTCTCTCAGCTACAATTAACTTCTCACACTAGGTTCTGACATCTTTCTTTTATGCCTTTTATACTTCTTAACTTTTCAAAAAAAAATTTCAAGAAGAATCAGTGCAAGCTATAAATTACCTTGTTCTGATTCAACTAAAGGAATCAGCAGGTAATGATCATTTCAATCCAACAAAAAAGATATATGATTTGTATGCATGTGTGTTGGCATGCCGTTGTACCTCTATTTAGGGCATGTAACATAGGTCATTTCATTTGAAATATTGTGTAAAAGTACTTTAAGTAATGATTATAATAAATTAAAGCTTTAGAAATGTGTCTAAATAAACATATTGCCCCTTATAGTTGAAGCTTCATATTATCAAGCTGCAAATTAATGTATTTGCTCTCAGACTTAAGGCCAAAAGATATAGGAACAAGATATAGGATGGGGATAATGTAACATTTTCTGCTTTTAAATATTCTTAGAGTTTTTTGTTTGTCTTTTTTATATTGGTTGCTTAAGATTTATTTTTTGTTTAATTTTCTTCTCACACAATTCTTAGTAACTGTAGTTGGAAAACTTTATTCTTTGTTTTCAACTGATTGTTAATCTCCAACATTGGCATTTTTCTTAGTCTTAATCTTTGTCCAAAGCAGAATCTCATTTTTAAGCCTATCATCATAAGTGTTTGTTTTAACTAGATCATTCAACATTCAATATATGGCTGTCAAAGTAGAAGGCCATTTATACGCACTATCAATCAAATACCATGAAGTATTGATTTTTACATTGGTTATATCATTATGGAAATTTCTGATATTCAGCTTCGTACCTCAGTAGTGTTACAATTAGTCACATAAACTTTTTATGTCATTTGAAGAAAATCAGATTATTAAAATTTTTGAAAACATAGCTAACACTTATTACCTACTTAAACTCTTAATTTTTTTATTATGTTATGTTAATCACCATACATTACATCATTAGTTTTTGATGTAGTGTTCCATGATTCATTGTTTGCGTATAACACCCAGCGCTCCATGCAGAACGTGCCCTCCTTAATACCCATCACCAGGCTAACCCATCCTCCCGCCCCCTCCCCTCTAGAACCCTCAGTTTGTTTCTCAGAGTCCATGATAAACTCTTAATTTTCTTTTTTTTCCAAGTCCATGTCTTTTATTCCTTTTTTCTATTAATGAGAACAAAACCTGAATATATCAGCCCCCTACTGGGGTTAAACTCTTAATTTTCTTAATGAGGAAAAAAAATAGAGACACGGGATAAACAAAGTAGCTTCTTGAAATTTGACTGTATTTCTTACTCCAGAAGCCAGACTAAGAAGAATATCTAATATTTATATAATGCGTAAATCTGCTCAAATATTCATGTCTCAGTATGTCATCTCCACTGTATTATTTTGTTTACCAAACAAGTGTTTTCCTCTGACTTGAATCATTACAGAATTCTTGATTAAATGGGATTTGTTTTAGGTGACTCTTGCAACCAAGTGTTCCCCAGGAATTCAAATGCTTCAGATTAACTACCCTGGGAAACTCTGAATCCCATTTTACTGGCAGGGGAAACACCTGGACCATCAGCCTCCATTTAATCCCAGGCCACTATATTGTGGATTCTACTGGTCTCCCAGAGGGAGGATGCCAAGACATGTTGATCATATCATATGTTTTGGGAAGAGCTTAGCCTGCTACCATTTTGGGAGGGTTTGCATTCTGAGAAATTTTTTGTCTGAACTTGCTTCTTTCCTGTCCTCTTTGTGGCCTCTACTTCTACTTGGGAGTAAGGGATGCACAGCTTAATTTTACTCAGTTGGGCCTAATTCATTTCCTCATTTGTTAAATTGCTTTTTTCATCTCACCTTGATTTTGGTCATGCTCACCTCACAACAAGGATTCATAGACTACTGGAAGTCTGGGTGGGTACTCCTACAATCTTTACTGGAGCAGCTTCTTGGCCAAACCCTTAGTGCTAGAGCTTCTAACTTACTTCTACATCTCTCCCTCTAATAGAATGACGTTTCTTACTGCTAAGATTTTCTTTTCATTTAACACTCTTACATCAAGATAGGCATTTCTGTCTTAAGCATTTTCCCACATTTTGCTTAAGGAAATGTAAGTACTGTTCTAGCACTCTTCCCACTGTGTTTCCCAGCTTAGAAATCACAGGAACTATAGATAATGGATACCACCAAGATACAAAAATTATCCAAAAATACACACGCACACATGTGTATGCCTATAAACATATGGTTTATTTTTCTGCTAGATTTATAAGCTAAGAGATAAACTGCCAACTTCTTCCATTTATGTCACAGACAGGAACACCATCTTCTTCTAGAAAAACAAAAACAGAAACAAAAAGCAACTATTTGGTTATTTAACAGTCTAGGTGACCATTTAATTTCTAATACCTGGGAATTAAGGATGGTCCTGGAAATATTCAGCTCTTTATTCAAAAAATATTTAGAATATTCAGAAATATTCAGCTCTTTATATTTTCATGTATATTTTACAAATATCCAACAGTTCCATCCGGTGAGGCACATTTAACACATGTTTCAGGATTTAGACCAAATGTCTAAAGGAAATTACCATCAACCCATGGAAATCCTACACTGTTACTTAAGAAAACTATTAAATATCTCAATACTGATTTTAACCAAAATGATTTATAGTATTATTACAAAAATAAGTGTTTAAGGCCAACTGCCTTATACATAAGAGGAAATAGTTTTCACACAGAATTCTTGCGGTAATACAATAACTTGGAATCATTCTGTTCTTTAGCTTTCTCAGAGATAACCTTCTCTGAAACTAGATTTTTTTTAACTTTGCTGTCATTTCCATATCTTCATCCTTGGCATTTATCTATTCTTCTCTTGTAGAGTTCCCTTATTGCCTACAGCTTTCAGAGATTTGTCTCTCTTTTTCACAAAGGCAGTTTCTTATAAAAATGTTGGTCCATTTCACCAGTCACGGTTTTGTATCCTCCTCCGTCAAGGATATGTGGCCACAAGCCTGGGAAGTGGGATTCCCGCAACCTACTAAAGGTTCTGACATTTAGGTTTGTGTATTACCTTCCTAGTGAAAGTCAACTTTATCTTCCTGGTATATGTGTTTTCGTATGCCACCACCTCAGTCTTCATATTGGCAGAATCCTGCAGAGAGCTCTCCTTAATTCTGGATCTTTGGTTGCTACCTTTTCCTTCCAGCTGTTGTTAATGCCAGACTTTTTATAAGGATCTCTCTCTCCTGAACCATAGGTATTTCTAACGTTATTTTTTTTTTCTCCTTTACAGTAACTTTATCTGTTTCACCATTTGGATTGATTACCCCAATGACCATTTGGGATATTAAAAGTTCATCACTTCCATTGTTTTCTAATGTGGTGCTATTAAACAATCAAATACATATCGACCTGAGCTGTTAGAAATCAATGAGCTTTTCCAGAAATTCCTTCCCAGCTGTCATGCTTGAGATCTATTTTTCAGTCTAACTGAATCTCCTTTTTACCAGAGACCCCACAGATATTTGCTCATACTTCTTGCTACTTGGCCAAATTATTGACTCCCTATCTACACTCCCATTCTGCAGAGAGCACAGGCCTTCAAGGTGAGTGAAATGAGAGAAACACAATGTAAATATCAGCTGCCTAGATTGCTCTGAGCCACAACACAAAGTACAAGGAGAAGAATATCCACTTTTTTCCTATTTTGGGTCCTTGAATTCTACGCTTTCTTACCATGCATCAGTGCCTATTAAATTAACCAAAGCAACCTGGGTATTTACACCTACATGATTTATTACTTAGCACTGACCTAGAACAAAGAGGTGAGCTGTGTATCTAAGCAGGAGGGTGGAGAGGTGGAGGGATTGGGGAGGTGGGAGTTCTCTCTCTTTCTTTAATATATTAGTTATGTTCTTCCTTCATGACCTATAGCAGAAAAATCCTCCCAAATTTCTCCATGAACACTCTCCAAGGAAAAACTAACCAGCCTAATATGGATCTTATTTGCTATTTACTTCATTTATCTGTGTTTTTATCACCATGATATTACTAGCGTAAGGTGGTGGTTCTGTTGCCAAGGCAACTGAAATGTTTAACTCCATTAGTTATAATCCCTACTGAGTTCTTGGCTGTCCTCACTGTTTTTTGTTTGTGGTTTTTTGCTTTGTTTTGTTTTGTTTTGTTTTTAGCTAAAGAATGAAATCCATTCCTTGTTTTTACATGATTTTCTCTTCACCACAGTATTGTATTCACTACCATCCAGGTCTGATAAACTACGTAGTTTCTCCAGTGCACACTAATTTATTTACTTTCACTTGTACTGTTTACCTTGATGCCTTTTGTCTCCTACCCTACCATAGATATTTCCCCATTAATTATTTCCCACTCATAAAAAAACCACACATTATTTATATTTAAAGAATGAATAAAAGAAGAAGAACAAGACATGTGGAATGTGACAGGGTGATCAAAGTTTTAGAAGGCAAATCAATAAGGCAGTGGATCTCAAGAAAGGAAAGGATTAAGAAAGCATAATGATCAAGCTTAGAAATAATAGAGACAATTAAATAGTGTGCTTGAAGAGAGAAGAGAATTGTAATAGAACAATTTGAATGTTAAATCCAATATGCTATATTTTTCAAATGGCCTATGTGAGAATACATCTGAATATATAAGAAATCAACTGAAATATGTTGAATTTGCAAATGATTCTTTTATTTTTTTAATTTTTGTAATTTTTTTTATTAACGTATACTGTATTATTTGTTTCAGGGGTGCAGGTCTGTGATTCATCAGTCTTACACAATTCACAGCGCTCACCATACCCTCCCTAATCTCCATCCCCCAGCCACCCCATCCCTCCCACCCCTCCACTCCAGCAACCCTCAGTTTGTTTCCTGAGATTAAGAGTCTCTTATACTTTGTCTCCCTCTCTGGTTTTGTCTTATTTCATTTTTTCCCTCCCTTCCCCTATGATCCTCTCTCTTGTTTCTCAAATTCTTCATATCAGTGAGATCATATGATGCTAAGCAAATGATTTTTTTAAATGTTATATTATATTCCCATTGATTGTCCTAAAATAATAAAAGTTGTATCTTTTTATCCTGATGTTGGCTGTTAAATAGATTATATATAAGTAAATTTCCTTCTGGAATTTTATGGAAACCAAGTTTTGAGTAATCTTGTTTGGTTTCTTGGTATATGTTTTAAAAATTTGTTGTGCTGTGGGACACCTGGGTGGCTCAGTCGGTTATGCGTCTGCCTTCAGCTCAGGTCATGATCTCAGGGTCTGGGGATTAAATCCTGCATCAGGCCACTTGCTTAGCAGGGAGCCTGGTGTTCCCCCTGCTTGTGCTCTCTCTGACAAATAAATAAAATCTTTGAAAAAAATAAAAACTTGTGCTGGTTTTATTTTGTTTGTTTTTTTTATTTGTGTCATAAAAGTTATATATCTTCATGGAAGAAAGTACAGATATTCAAAATTAGATAACCAAAATTGTACAGAATTTGACTTTATGCCAGAAAACACTTAAATTTTGAGTGCATATGCATTAAGTATTATGTCTATTTTTTGCAAAATTTGATTCTGCTGATAAATATGTTAAATATGTGCTTTTTATGCATATTAGTAATTATGAATATGTTTACCAGACATTAAATATGCTTTTATATCATAATTTTAGCAGCTTCATGATATTTTATGTTATGGATATATGAATTTAGAAATTCATTCCTACACAGGATATCTATTTTAAAACTAATTCCATACACAAATTTAAATAATTAGCTAGGATACTTATACCTAAGAAGTAATTATTATCTGACTAATAAGTCCCCATCCTTTTTTTTCCTCATCCTCACTTTTTAAAAATTCCAGAATATATATCTGTTAATTTAGATTAAAATGCGTTTATTCTTTTTTGTCTATTCTATGAGTACTCATTCTGTTAATCAAGGCAGGAATTATAAAGACATCGATGCAGGAATTACTGTCTCACTTATTCAATCAAAACAGGGAAGAAATGTATTGTATTTACTCAATTGAAATAAATGGCAGAGAAGGGGAAGATAAGTGAATTGGCCTATTACAAAGTCTTTTAGAATAAGAAATTAACATTGAATTGCATATGTATTTTACTTTTAGTGTGCCAGAGAAATACAGAATTGAAATTTATATCTCAGAAGGTCTGTAGGAATAGAAATAGAGTCATTTACTAAATTATTAAATTGTACTCTAAGTCATTAGCTTAAAAGTCTATTGGATTAATCTATGCTATCACAGGATTCTTTCCGTATTAATATTCTTTTCAGACTCTTCCACACAGTTTCTGAAGGTTATAAAGGGCTTAAAAATGACATCATAAAGGGACACTTTGTTTTCTTACAGGTTAGTCTACACACAGGACAGAATTACAGGTAAAGCAGGAAAAATACTTCACTACATCACATGTCCAGTTAATAGTGATTTCTTTTCTAAACTTCCTCTGTTACATGAGGCAGTGGGAACATAAGCTCTAAGTGTACCTATGTTAATGAGATAGGATAGTGTTCATTTTATCCCTTATCTTGTTTTATTTATTTATTTTCTTATTTATTTATTTAAACCACCTTCCATGGATAGGCTTTAGCTTGACTTGATAGAAAATAGGTCAGATTTTTAGTCATTCTATTGATATGTTTGTATATAAAGGACGTTGACTACTGGTTATCAGAATTTTTTTCTTGAATCAGTAAGAGCTGTATAGCTTTTCTTGAATTTCCCATAGGTATCCACTTTCACAATACCCAAAGCTGAGCTCATTGCTGTTTCTCAAAACATGCCTTTTTCCTTTATTTCCCATGTTGGTGAATGATACTATCATTTAATTAAAGCCCTGGAGTCTTCCTAGATACATTTAGATTACTTCACTAGATTTTAAACTGGGTTTCTTGTCCAATAACATTCAAATCCATTCTACTATTATGGCATCATATTTCTAAATTTGAAATCCATTCATAACATTTCCTTGTTTAAAGTACTAAGGATGTCCCAATACTCAAAAGCTACAGTTAAAAATCTTTGACATATAAGGACCTTCATCATATGAATTTTGCTTAAAGTTTCTCTCTACTCTTCATATATACTTGTTAAAATTATGTTTAAGCTGCTAGTAACAAAAACTCAAAAATAGATTTTTTAAAAGCAAATATCAGTTTATTTCTCATAAAAAAAAAAAATTCAACTGTCTGAATTCCAGGCACCAAGATGGAAAAGGGGGCAAAGAAGGTTATGTTACTTCCTTAAGGATTCTTCCAGATGGCAAAAAAACTGATCTCTACTTGCATATCTTTGGCCAGAACTTAGTTACATAGCCTTACCTAGATTTAAAGAAAAACTTTATATTCTTGTGATTAAGAGAGTCAGAGAGCATTAACAGAGGAATAGAGAAAGAAAATTAATATTTGGTAGGCAACTAGAGATTTTGCTACACCACTTCTAACCAAGATACATGGAATGATTTGCTTTTCGAACATATCATGTTTCATGGAGATTCATGATACTCTGTCTGGAATGCCTTATTCCTAGAATTCATAGGAATTCTATGCATTCCTCAGATTCAACTGGAGTCTCTCCAAGAAACTTTCTGTGATATTGTCAGTCTTATTTACTAGGTTAGTACTTTATTTACACCTATTACTATCACCACTCCTCACTCTAAATACATTATGAAGATATTTAAGTATCCATTTATGAATTTATGTTATCATTGCTTATTCCACTAAATTTTATATTCTTACATATTTAAACTCAAAATCAAGGCCTTACTGGAATTATATAAACATAAGAAAATATGAGATACCAGAAAAGCTAATGAGGAAGGAATTTTTCACCCTCACATGAATCTGAGAGAAGACAAGGATCAAATTTTGGGAAGTGTTATTTTACATATGTTATCTTTCAAGTCTTGTCAGTTTTTATTAGATGGCCTGTAAAAACAAAAAAAAGCCTTTTAACCATAAGTCTCATTCTTTTTCTATATGAAATAAGAGCTAAACTCTTTTGTGTTTTATTTTGGTTTTCGGTTCAATAATTGTGATATAAAATTAAAATCTAATGCCTTTTTCTAAATTAAAATGTATGGAAAACATAAAAACCTCTTGTCAAAGAGTGTTTATATCCATTGGACATTTTACATGATTGCTTTATTTAGTTTCTCAAGCCCTGCTGGAAAGAAATACTTGATTATGTATGATTGCATAGTATATCTTACTGGAGAAAAAGCTATTATGCTGCCACTGATGGTCGTCCGTAAATTGCAGGATCTGTGCTGACCATGAGAATGAGACTCACTGGGTTAGATATGTAGCAATAGATGTATAGCAAAAGGCAAGCTGATTCTAAAAGAGAAATGGGAGCTGAGTAGAAGTAACTTTAGTAATAAGGAAGAGGAATGTGACCCTGCCCCGAATTGGTTGCATTTAGATGGCAGCAAAATATGAACCAAATAGGTATGTAAGAAAGAGAGAAAAGACTACCATGAGCAAAGAAAATAGCAAAGTTCCCTTACCAGGTAAAAACTCATTGCCATAAAAAACAGTTCTACATGCCACTCAGTTTTAAGAAGATTGTTGATGATTATATTTTGAGTATTAACTTTGTGTATAATATTCATGTCATGCTCAAATATTAACACATAAACAATGAATCATGCCTAAATCCTTGATAAAATCTCCCATACTTACACATCCTTTAGGAAATGCTTTTTTTTTAATAATTGGAGGTGTAAGTGTCCCTAAATCTGAAGTTGTCCCCATTAGTGATTAACACTTTCTTTTTCATTCTTGTTTATCTTAATAGTATCTGAGATGCTTAAAGTATAATAACTTCTTTTCTAGACACTTTACATTTTTAATTTTGACTAAATGAAAATAGAGTTCGGAATTACTGATATAAAATGATATCATAAGGAAATGGAAAAATAGCCTTTAGCTATTCCTACTCATGGCCAGGCCAAAAAGAATAACATGAAAATAACTGATTCAATATAAGAAAAGTAATTCTAAATATGAGCGCTAAGTATTATATACACCAAATCTTTCTTAGATTTAGGCAATTAATATTTGGTAAAAAGTAAATGGAAATATGCCACTTTTAAGGTCAACTTAACACTGAATTTAGTGGGTAGGAAAATAATGTGTATTCAAATGCCAAAATAAAATATTTTAGGGAGAATGGTCCCATAACATTAGAGATTAAGCAACTTTTATAGTACTTTATAAGCTTCTTTTATATAAGTAAGACCTGGAGGGCATGTTAATAGTAATCATTTTAATTAATTACTGAAGTTTCCCTAAGACCCTGGGGTGGGCTGTGGGCTATGGACCTTGGGTCTAGGGTGCTGTGGATTGGACCATCTGTGCTCACCTTGTATCTCCCACTCAATATGTGTGTGATTTTAAGCAGGTTTTTCAACTCTTAATATTTTAACTAGAACAAATCTAACTAGTTAAAATTATATGTAACTGAGAATATTTTATCTATTTTCTAAATATTTCCATAATTTAGATTTCCCTTAGTTTAATTACTAAAAAAATAGTTGTCTAAGTTGTATATTCTTCTCCCTCTCCCACCCCCCAAATATCATTGATTATAATGTAGTTTTGAGCAATTTTTTGAGCAAAAAATCCAAATTTTATCAGAATTTATTCCAACCTTATATAATGATTTAAGAGGTAAAGTCCATAAAAGATTGATATCAATGCTTCTAATTTGACAGCTTCCTACTAACATATTAAACAGTCTAGAATTACTGCATAGGAAGTTATCATAATATAGCTCCAACATTTCTTTTTTTTTTTTTAATTTTTTATTGTTATGTTAATCACCATATATTACATCATTAGTTTTTGGTGCAGTGTTCCATGATTCATTGTTTGTTCATAACACCCAGTGCTCCATGCAGAACGTGCCCTCCTCAATACCCATCACCAGGCTAACCCATCCCCCTACCCCCCTCCCCTCTAGAACCCTCAGTTTGTTTTTCAGAGTCCATCATCTCTCATGGTTCGTCTCCCCCTCTGACATACTCCCCTTTTCTTCCTCTTCTATTATCTTCTTCTTTTTCTTCATTTCAAAAAATATCAGGACAAACCAAGCTGGCTTCTGAAATTCAAATAAATACAAATGAATGCATCTTAGATAAAACATTTGCCAGAGTGCACACTGTGTTTTCCTTGCACATGCCCATATCTTTGTGAATAGCTCTTTGGTAAAATTATCTTAAATTTTCTTATTTTGGTTAAATCCTTTTTTATCAGCAGTGACCCTCACTGATTCAGTAATTAGTGTTAGAAGTGGCCCCATGCAACAAACTATAAAAACGGGTGTCTTATTTGGTTTCCTCATATATTCAAGCAGTACTGGGATAATTTCATATGTGGGGAAATATGACATATGTAATCCAAGGCATGCATTTTCATCATCATTATTCAAATCATTCCTGGTATAATACAGAATGAAATTTAGGAGGAGAGCAAGGTTCTAAGAATTTAAATGGCTGTGACAGGTGCCATAATAACAAGGATACATACAAATTTTAATAGGTGCTTGGCTTCTTCTGAAATTCCCAGAGAGCATATATAGGGAAAAAAAAGAAAACTGAGAAGTTATGAAGATACAAATTGCAACCTGCATCAAAAGCCAGAAGACCTCCACAGCTTTGAGGGATTTTCTGTTCACTTATAATCACTAGGCAGATAGAGCTCAGACTAAGCCAGCACAATCTAATTGTAAGGTCAGTAAAGTTGCAGTTGCTATTAAAGGCTAAATTCTGGCAAATCTCTTATGCTAAGGTAGGGGATGGCAAATCATGGCTCTCAAGCTACCACATTTTTGATAAATAAAGTGTTATTAGAGCAGTCACAACATTGGTTTACATGATACCAGTTAGTTGACAGAGTTGAGTTGTTTCAAGACTGAGTAGGCCACAATACTCTTATCTTGCCCTTTAAAGAAAATGTCTGTGAACCCATGTGCCATGGAAATGACATTTGTGGAGAATCAGCGGGGCTCAGAGACATGGGATGGAGTCTTTGAGCAAATGTAGTTAAGTCTGAAAAATGCTAATCTCCAAAATCCATGAACTACATTTACCTGTGAAGGTCTACCATGCCTACTTTTTAGGAAAGCATTCCATTTCAACATAAGAAACATAAAATAGAGAAACAATTGCCTTATAAACACACCATTACCTGTCATTAACACCAAGATGTACAAGGAAACCATGATTTTACACTGAAGAAAAACAAACTAACAACAACTACAACAATAAAACCCTAAAAAATATTTCAACTTGTATTAGCAAGATCCTGAAGAGCATTTGAGAAAGCGAGAGTTAGACAAAAGATAATAAAATATGAGGTTCAGTTTGAAGAAATTTTCTAACATGCATGTATTTCTCCAGGTTTTGGGATTTCATGTGTTGGTCTGATCTGCCGGAAGTAATGTTCATAGTCTACTAGGTTAACTAATTGAGGTCTGGATTTAATGGTGACTTACAGTCAATAGTCAAACTGTTGGAATTTTTCTTATATACTATAGAGAAAGGAGTTTCAAGGCTCAAGAAATGAAAAAGTTGGAATTGATCTATTTTCAGCAACCTAATCAGCCACCTGCTAACCATCACCCCCAGAAGGGCCCAAAGGATACTGCCTTTTCCAAGGCATTCAGAATGTATTGACCTGGGACAATCAGCTTTTTTGGAAGAATTCTGTGTTTCTGTCCTCTAGAATGGCATGGGAATTGCCAAAATTAATGCCACCATATAGATGGTAATTCATACCACATGCTGATTTAACTTGCTGATTTAAACAGTGAAACTGAGACACAGGATAAATTAACTTCCCCAAATTTACCCAGCAGGTTTAAAAGTAGAGGCAGGAACCTAATCTAGGCAGTCAGAACCCAGAATCCCTGTTTGTAGCAAATATACGATATTGCCCTTCAGACAATGAGGAAGTTAGTCAATGGAAGTGAAAAGTGAGTGTCTGAAGTCTAAAATAGAGAAGAAACAGCATTCTATCCTATAAGAGTGAAATTTTCTAGTGGAGGAGGGATATGTGTTCTCATTGTAAGCAAGGATGCAATATTAAAAGATAATTAGGAATTTCACAAACTTAACATAGTTAACTTTTGTTTTTGGCAAAACAAAATGGTAAACTTGTAATTTTTTTTTTTTTTTTGAAAGAGGGAGCAGAGCAGTTTTCTGGTTTCACTGGCACATCATGAACTCAGTTTGATTATTTGGGCATTTTCAGCAAAATATTTTTATAGTAAGTGATGTTCCTTTGAGTCATATACATTCCCATAAAATGCCAGTTACATCATACATATGGAAAATTGGGGGCTCTGATGACTATTATGAAATAAATGAGATATTTTAGCCTAAGAAATAATTGGATATCTCAACTATAGACGTAAACTACCAAGTTTAAGGGACTGGATTCTAATCATGGCATTGCATGTAGAGGGCAAAGAAGTTTATCTGTGTATGACCTAGGTAATAAATTTGCTACCGTAGGGTGGGAAGAAATTCTGTAATGGAATTAAAAATTCTGAAACTCTCCTTTATGATCCCTAAGAATAATGGTCAGAGGGCAATCCATGTGAGGTATGTGGCTTCTATTTTCCCTGACATGAAGTTAGATGAATTGAGGATAAAAGCGAAGGTGAAGGGACTTGTCTCAATCCTAAGAGAACAATGACAGTAAGGATTTTGGATTACTGTGATTGGAAATGGAGGCAGGACCTGAGCACACAGTATCTTTCAATTAAAACAGGAAGAAACATTGTATTTAGTTTTTAATGGGCAATGTAATGCCTGAACAATGAAACTGCATATTAATATTTGAAAGTGACCAGAAAAGCTGTGGATCAGCCCAAGCATTAGTCAAAGTGAGGAAGGATAATTCAACTGATGCGGGGCTTAAAAGGACAATGGAGATTAAAAAAAAAAAAAAAAAGCAAAAAGTGTTGTTCTTGATATGCACCTACTGGAGTCTGAGGCCTTAATAATAATAAAGGACTGGAAACTTCAGCTGCATGGTTGCATGCAATCCCTATAGGCAGTTCCTAGGTTATGTTTTACTCTTAGAACAGGTATTTGTCTCAAGAAACAGGCTCATCATCATTAATTTACTCTCAGTGAGTGGGTTTCCCTGACTCAGTAAGATATTGCTCTCTATTTTAGCACTTCCCAGTTAATACAATAATCAATATCAATCTTTGGACCCAATTGACTACTTGGTTACTTTAATTGTCTATGAAAGCAGTTGAAATAAAAGCCTGATGAATGGCACATGATACCCCAGTATAAACTTAGTCATCTCAAATTAGTCAAAGATAGCAGAATAGCACAAAACCTAAGTCCTGGGTTGCTTTTAACCTTCCTAAGAAGATACTATGCAGCATGTATCCAACCACATTAGAATATATTTGATTCTGAACGTTTTAAATCATGGGCTATTTGTAAGCACATTTTTATGCAGAACCAATTGTGCTAGTCATGGGAGCCTCGGGGGGAAAAACATGTTGGTGTTCTAAGAAAAAAAGTGTATTTAAAGTAAAGAAACCATGTTGAATTACTATACCTATATGAACACCATATGGAATGGCTTGTATGTAACAACTGATATATTTTTAACATGTGAATCACAAAATAACCACTTTCAAAAATGTGTGAATGAAGAAATTCATCTTTTAGTCTGTAGCAGTTTATGCTAGTTAAGTCATATATGCTGCGATATATATTAAACAACTATTGTACTCTCTTCTTAGCTACTTTATCGCAATGTTAATTTTTGGTTAACTTACTATACACAGTATGCACACATTTTTCTTGCATTATAACTGGCTGCAGTATGCTAAGTCATTATTCAGAACAATGTATTATTCATTGTGTTCAGTTACCTATGTTGAAGTGCTTCTGTATCTCTCTGTGTATCTTAGCTGGTAACAAAGGTTATTTAAAGGGGAGCCTATTTTACTTGCTATGATTAGTTTGAATGAAAAATGGTGCAGTACGATCTTGTTTTGGCTTTTCATGTAGATTATAAGAAACCATGATCAGTACACTGGTTCCCTACAAAATATGAAATGGACAGAAAATGAACAAAATGTCAGGGTTATTGCTAATCTGTTTCATCTAACTCAGAAGTCCAAGTCCAACACTGGGAATTTTCATTTATGGAAAATCTCATAGAGCTTAAGAGGGAATCTGAGAAGATTAACAAAGTGATAAGTACTTTAAGTGTCATGTAAGATGTCCTGTTCTAGGAATACTTAATGTTAGAAGGAAAGAAGGAAGAAGGACTTGATCTTGATATTTAAAGTTTTATAGAGAATATTAAAAACTGAGCTTTGTTCAATTACTGAATTATCCTTTCGTATAGTTTTTAACAGAGACACATGGAAATTCAGGAGTCATAAATGTTTAAACCAATTAAAGAAGCAATTGCTTTATGCTGAGTTATCTTATTTTCCTGAAAACAAATCGTCCATACAGTAACTGAGATAGATTTTTGTAGAACACAATTATTTTTTATCTCCTTGTAAAGATTTAAGCTGGTATGGGTGAAAAATAATTTCACCATATTGCCTGGGATAAAACCTTTCCCTGAAAAAAAAAAATGTGCAAAGGGGAAAAAATAGGGTAGAAACAGACATTACTCAGTAAAGAATCAGGTTTTTCCCTTCAAAACAAATTTCATGGGTCTTCAGAATCTCTAGGGCGAATGTCAGACTCTTATCTCTGTATGAATTACAAAGATGCGTCTGTTCTGGAATAAAATACTTCATATGAGCCCAATAAGTAGAACAGAGACTGGATGTGTGTCCCCACTAACCCTTGGCAAAGCTGCAGAATGTTGCTGAATTATTGCAGCTCCAAGACTTCATGTTTTTTTTTCTCTTGATCCAAGCATTTGATTCATTCATAAACATTTATATTTAAGGTATAATTATTCTTTCTATTTAAATTAAAATGTCTTAAAGAAAGGAATAAGTATTTCTTAGGTTGTACTAAAAAGGCAAAAGAAGGTGGTGTTTAATTATACAGTAATTTATTGTCAGTTTTTAAAACCTTCCAACAATACAAATAAACTAACCTCCTGTAAGCTGTTTCAGGAAATTAGAACAAATGGACTTCATGGGCATCAAATCACATCATCCTCACCCCACATAACATAATTGTTTATTCATGTTTGGTAACTAATTCCAATGTCCAATATTCAATATTCTTGATAAAAACACAACACTCACTCATTCAATAAAATAAGAAAGCATAAATATTTCTAAATTGGTTTTTGAATTTTGGCATATGTTAATTTCATTATCAAGTTATTTAACAAATTTATTTGACAAATGTGTGTCATAATGCAATATTCAAAAAACAAAGGTTTTTAATCAGTTTGGCTTAGTTTAAATAGGCAATGATATGTGGCTTACTTTGCAAAAAATCCTCAGTTAAAGCTACAATAAAGCATTTAATCAATTTCAATGAATTCAATTTCCCAAACTTTCTTTTACAAACTTATTAAATTCATTTTTTAGTCCCTTCCATGTATCTAGGCATTAGGTTTGGCTTTTGATGTTGGGGATTAAAGAAAGTTAATAAAAGTTCATCTCTGACCTTAAGGAACTCACAATTGGCTCTTGAAAACACAATTTTTGCCAAAATGAGTTCTTGAGTTGAGTAAGAATGATCTTTGCTCTAATGCTTCCCTACAATAAATTGGTTACTCAGTGTATACCTATCTCACTCCAAAGTTAGATTCAGAGGTACTCTTAGCTAAATTAGAGGTCTGTTTATATAGTTCTTCTGATTTCTGAATTGTTCTTACTATAATGGTATGTGCTCATTTTTTTTTTTGCTATTATCTAGAGTAGTAGTTTAAAAAAGCAAATATGAATAATTGGGTTACAAGAAAACATTTAAAAAAGAGAAGATGAAAAAGAAACAAATAAGCAACAAGAACAAAACCTAAAAGACTTTCTTTTTTTTTTTAAGATTTTATTTATTTATTTGACAGAGAGAGACACAGCTAGAGAGGGAGCATAAGCAGGGGGAGTGGGAGAGGGAGAAGCAGCCTTCCCACCGAGCAAGGAGCCGGATGCAGGGCTATCTCAGGACCCTGAGATCAAGTTATTTTGAGGAGAAAGCAGTTTAAAGTGATGGAAAGACCAGTAAAATGCTTTTGATAAGTTAAAAAAAATGTTTAACTTCTATTAAAAAATGGACCAAGAAAATATGGTGATGATAGGGGTGCCTGGGTGGCTCAGTTGGTTAAGCGACTGCCTTCGGCTCGGGTCATGATCCTGGAGTCCCTGGATTGAGTCCCGCATCTGGCTCCCTGCTCGGCAGGGAGTCTGCTTCTCCCTCTGACCCTGCCCCCTCTCATGTGCTCTGTCTTTCTCTTATTCTCTCTCTCTCAAATAAATAAATAAATAAAATCTTAAAAAAAAAGAAAATATATTGTGATGATGAAGTAATAATGAAGAATTGAAACAGGAACTCTTTACCATCTGCCTTTGGTTCCTGCATTGTGCCTGTGAATAGCAGTAGTTACAGGCCTTAAGAATATTTCAGTGTGTTAACTTCAGAGAAATCTTAAACCTGGTATTTACCCAAAACCCAAAAAGCAGTGATTCAAATCATCCTTTAAAATTCCTAGATCTTGGGGTGCCTGGCTGGCTCAGTGGAGCATGTGACTCTGGATCTCAGGGTTTTAGATTCAAGCCCCACATTGGGTGTAGAGATTACTTAAAAATAAAATCTTTAAAATTCCTAGATCTCGGTGTCACTTTAATGGTTTTGCCTCCAGAGATTGGTGATTTTTGTGCAATCTAGCCCTCAGGTGATCATCTGGTTTTCAGACTGTCTAAAATTTGTAACTCCAGAGGGATACCTTATCCTAACCCTGAATTGTCCTTGAATGGAAGTTTGTAGAATCTGCATTTGTTACGTGATAAATGAGAACTCTATGAAATCACATTTAGTAATGACCCAAGAATAAGTGGGCCTCTCTACTCTGTTATTGTAGAAATACTAGAATAAATGCTTTCTTCAAAATTGTATTGAAACCATTCTACGTCCATTGGGAATCTGTTCTTTAATTTGGCAAATTCTAATTATTGTTTTATTTTCTTTTGTAGATTCAGCCCTCTTAAGTTTGCTCTACACAAAGTTTTCCTTATTGCATGATAATTTTCCCCATCAAACATTTGGCTTTAATCTATCCTAATCAGTATGATCAGATTTCCTATATTTTCTTATAATGCTTTGTTGATCTGTTAGAATCTACTGTAATTATTTTACTTTTTTTTTTTTTTTTTGCCTAGTTGAGATAGAGGAAGAATTACCACATCTATGTTCTTGAATGTGATTTCTACTTCAAGAGATCACAAAATAGCTTGGTTGTTTCTGTTGCCACATTTCATTGCAAGCTTGTATATAATTTGCCTTCTATTATCACCCCTGGGTCTCTTTTGGCATTGAACACAAGTTTTACCCACCCCTTGTATGTGCTAAATTATTTTTTCCTAGGTGCTTTATGTGGTTTGCATTTTTACAAGCTGACTCTTGAATTTGTACAACCTTTCTCATATTTCTAACCTGTTTTAGTGCAGCTGTATTATTTTTGTTATTTTCTCTTTGTTAACATGACCTGACTTAGAATAACCTGAAAAATAATGTTTATATCCTGATCTAGCTATTTTTCCGAGTTCTAGCAATAGATTCAATATTTTTTTATTTGTATAATAAAGAATGAAATTTTAAGTTAGTGTCTAGAATAACCCAAGTACAGTATAATCTTACACCTTTAAAATAAGAACTTGTGGGGCTGCTGGGTGGCTCAGTCATTAAACGTCTGCCTTCAGTTCGGGTCATGATCCCAGCGTCCTGGTTTCGAGCCCCACATCAGGCTCCCTGCTCAGTGGGAAGCCTGCTTCTCCCTCTCCCACTCCCTCTGCTTGTGTTTCCTCTCTCACTGTGTCTTTCTCTGTCAAATAAATAAAATCTTTAAAAAAAATAAAATAAGAGCTTGATTTTAAAGTCATGGCTATGTAATTATTGTGAATGTACTTCCTTAAACCTTTTTGCAGGATTTTTGAATATTTTACATTACATTATATTACATGGTAAAAGAGCAAGCTGTAATTTGTAGCTCATAACCTTTTCTTACTAAATAAAAACATTCTATTCTTGAGTTTGGGAAAATAATCATTGTCAAATTAGAGAAAACACTGTCAAATGGAATCAGTTATACCATGCAGATTATTTTTTTTATAATTGTTATTACTATGATTCCATACAGATGATATATTTGATATCAACTTAAATTTATCATAAGATATTCATATTTTGAAGCAATTTTTAAAGCCCCATCACATTTTGAAGTAGCCCTATCACTGCTTTACAGCAAGATTTCTTGGTGGCTTCATTAGAATAATCTATTTTTAGAAATATTGTTCATGTAGGTAGTATTTGGCCATACTTCTTCTATTGCTTTGCTAAGACATTGTTGGTGGAATGAAGGAATTTATTTGAAGAAAGCTTTCATGTAGGTTCTGTGGGAAGATTACAATGTTCAAAACCTTATAATTGTTCATTTTCTCTGGAAAAATTAAGTCAAAAACAGATGATGATGACTACAATGTCTTGATTCAGTCTTGCAAATCGTTACTTGAACTACTATGTTCCAAACTACAGACTTTGAAATTATGTGCAGCCAGTAAATTTCCTAATGTCACCACTTTTCACATCTTTCCCATCTTCTCTCCCTGTTCTTGATTTTATTAGACTCTTCAAGCAAAAGTGTCTGCCTCCCATAAACAGGTTTAGACTTTCCCAGTTTCCTATTAAAATAAAACTAGAACAGAAACACATATACAGGAAGGGTATTAACGTCTCTCATTAGGCCTGCTGCCTTACTCTCATTGGCCCTACCTTGATTTCCCTTTAGGAACTCGGCTTATGGAACAGTCTTTCTTCATGGTTGTCTTTACTGCCTTGACTCACCATCTATGAGCCTTGCAGGTGAATGAACAGTTTGTAGTAAATGTTCTTTCCTTTAGATAGCCCTCATTCTCTGAACTCTGTTTTATCCAAATTCCTTAATAAATACTGGAGAAAACAGAGAGAATTTTCTTTCATTTTAACTCCTTTTATTAAAAAATGATATTTCCATGCTTATCATAGAGGGTCCACATTTTAAAAAAATAAGTTTTCATGAGAACTTACAGGTACATAAAACTCAACATTAAAAAAAAAGTATTTAAAAACTTTTAATTATGCCCTAGTTTCTACTACTTCTCATTGAATCCTCAGATTTAATTATCTTTCCTCTATTCTCAGCTTTCTTGGAACATTTCTTGAATTGCGTTTGTTTCTGCCAGATTTGTAAAATATAACTACCTTATTTGCTTTTGACTCTACACATTCACCACTGAGATTTTCAGTAGGTATTTTTTTATTTCTAAACTTTATATGAAATATAAACATACTTTAATTTATGAAGAGTGAATTTTTCTAAGTTCAAAAAATGAAATAAAACATTGCTTTGAAGTACATCTCAGAGCTTCCTTCTAAAATATTGTTTCCTGACAGTAGTGTTGACACTGATTTTCAGAAAGGAAGACATGGAAACCATTTTACTCCATAAACACCTCCTCTGGGACTTTTGTACAGCCTTTGCAATTGTGACCACTAATATCTGAGAGGGGGCTTAAAGAGGAAGGTATTTCTAACCCTATGGTTAGGGTTTTGTCAGGGATAGAAAATTTCTGTCAGGGATAGAAAATAAATTATGTTAGCATAACTAACCTTATTCTTTTTTAAAGACTTATAAAATTATCTATTCAGGAAATCACCCATTTTCTTTTGCCTAAGTGCTTTGAGTCCAAGGTTAATAGTATACTGCATTAATGAAATAAGCTTTTATTGAATGCTTCTTTCATGTCAAGCAAAGCACTGCTTGGCTTGGTGCAATAGATGCAAGCCAGTCAAGATTTTCTTTGGAAGACTTTCTTTCTTTCTCTCTTTCTCTCTTTCTCCCTTCCTTCCTTCCTTCCTTTCCTCCTTCCTTCCTTCCTTCCTTCCTTCCTTCCTTCCTTCCTTCCTTCCTTCCTTCCTTCCTTCCTTCCCTAAATGATTCATATATTTTAACCCTGACTTTGAGAGAGAGAGAATGGTACCATCTCTTTGCTGGCACATGGAGTAAGATTGTCACACTGTGAGAAAAGTCAAGTTGAAGAAGATGATACTAGAGCATAGATATTTGTGAGGAGGGAAGAATTTGTGGATTTCTTCTAATTACCATAAAAGGCCAGCCTCAAATTTATGGATTGCCCATCTTTCATTTTAAGCAGCCATTTTTCCTGATCAGAATGTTAAATAAGACAGTTTTTGCAAGCTTAAGACCCTTATTTTATGTGTAGTTGAAGAAATTCAAAAAATGTTTTAGAGACTCTATAAGTTCAATATATCTAAAACTGATTTCATTGCCACATTCACTATGATGCAAACATAACACGTTCAAAACTAAACCTACTTCAAATTAAAAAAAATACATTTAACCTCAATTTCTTGTCTTAGTTAATACCTTCTACTCAGTATTGCAATTTAGAATCTATGGAGACATGCTTCCTTGTTGTTAAAATCCACCTTCACCACATTTTTAGGCAATGAATTATACTCAGAAATATCTCTGTAATGCAACTTCTTGCAGTTCTCATTAGCCTGAATTTAGGTCAGGACTTAATTTTTACCCTACACCAACAGACCCCCTTCCCAGTCTCTCTTTCCTCTGGCCCATATTCCATATTGCCTCTGTAATCTTTATAAAACTATATCTGTCAGTAGCCCCATTACTTGGGAATTGTATGAGTTCACTAAGGCTGCCATAATAAAATACCACACACTGCGTAGTCGAAACAATAGCTATTTATTTTCTCACAGTTCTGGAGGCTAGAAGTCCAAGATCAAGGTGTCAGCGGGTTTCGTTTTTCTGAGGCTCTCTCCTGGGCCTGCAGATGGCTGTCTTCTAGGTGTGTTCTCACATGGTCATCCTTCAGTCTACATGTTGTCAATGTTCTAATTTCCTCTATAAGGACATCAGTCATACCGGATTAAAGCCCAGCCATATGACCTTAATTTACTTTAATTATCCTTTTAAAGGCTCTATCTTCAAATACAGTTACATTCTAACATATTGGGAGTTAGGACTCCAACATATGAATTTGGGGGAGATAGAACTTAGCCAATAACAATGACAAATTCTTTTCCCATGTACATGAGCCCTTTCTAATTTGGCCCTAATATATCTTTATTCTCATCCTTTTCAGTCTACTCTACTCTATATTTACCTACATCTGTTCAAAGTGAAATTATTTCTGTCTGAAGTGCCCTTGTCACACTTCTCTGAGAAAACATCTATTCTTCCCTCAAATACTTTCTCAAATATTACCTCCCAAGTGATAACACAATTCCCTACACAGTAATACCTTTGTTTATACAGATAATGAAATGTGGAGTCAAAGGTCATTAAAGTGTTTAAAGCTGGCCTCATTTCTGTATTTATTTTATACCCTTTTTTTCCATTTCTCTATGAGCCCACTTTTGTTTTATACTGTCTGGTTACATGTTTCCTTCTAAATTGAATTAAATATTTACATGAGCTAGATGGGATATAAAAGTATCACAAAATATTAAGTGCCTACCTGGACACTGTGCTTATTGCTGAGGATGCAATGATGACTGATTTCTACTCTCAAGGAGTTTATGCTTGCAATAAAACACACTTACACATCTGTATTATAGAATCTTCCATGTTGTACTTTAATTTAGCTATACACCTTTATGTCTCTTTGGCTGGACAGTAATCACAAATATTAGGAACTTTTATTATCTATCTGTTCATTCCCAGGACATAGCATAAGGTCTGGAATAGTACATATTTGTTTAGAAGAGCAAAGGGGACATGGTGAAAATAAGACATAATTTCTTCCTCCTAAGAGAAGACCAGGCAAATAATTGACAAATTTAAGTGACCAATATTTATGGATCAGAATAAGAGCATCTCATTAATACAGCATCTTTTAAACATATAGAGTCTCAGCTCCTCTGATGAGCAGCTATTTTATGTCTAATAGCAAGTGTGCTCTACTTTTTCCAGTATTGAAATCTTTTCTTCATCTCTGTCAAGTTTAAGGAAAAGAAAGCTTTCATATGTAAGCTATTCTACCACAGGTAGTCTCATTCAAAAGGTCACTCTACCCCTTGTATACAGTAAGTAATTAGATCTAGATTTTCAGTAAATGGTCAGTACTTAATCACTGTCATTTGATCTCACAATATGTCAATTTATCTTGCTCATTGAATTTCACTTTGACAAGAGTTAGTATGATTATCCAGGAGCATGCCTTCTGCCATATTTCAGTAACGTTATAGACAACAAGGATGATGAATTAGTTTTCTGGTACTCTTCTTACATGTTCAGTCCTTTAGGTTCTAATTTAACCCTTCTTCTCTTCTTACTTGATACATTCTCCCTGAACACACTCATCTACTCTCCTGACGTCAGTTATATACTATACACAGATTATTCCCAAATCTAAATCTCCAACTAAGACCATCCATTTCAGATTCTAGTCTATAGAGTCAACTTTTTCTTGTACAATTTTCCCTGGATGTCCAGCAGTTGATATCAGTGTCTCGAACGTCAAGATCATATTCTTTGGCCCCAGCAATCTGCTCATTCTCCTCATCACGTATTTCAAAAAATGTTACCATGTTCTCAAACTTGAACCTCATTCAAACCTCACTACTTATTTTTCCTTGTTATTTACCCCACACATAACACATAATCTATTCTACCAGTTATACATCCTCAAATTCCTTGATTCAGTCGATTTTATTTCCACTTTTGCTACATAGTTCAAGCACTATCATATCTCATTAGCATTACTATAAGAGCTAATTAATTATTCTTTTTCTGTTAAACCCTGTTAACCTACAAACATTTATTCTTTTTGGAACCTGTGGGATATTACCCCAAATCCAAAGCCAAACATTTAGTTCCTCTGCTTAAACTCTTGTGATGGTCCTTATTGCCTTAAAAATAGTGTAAATTACTTTGCATACTCAAATTCATACCTAAGTGACTTCTGTTTATTTTTAGTTTATGGTTAGACATCGCTTGCTATGGGAAGTGATTTTTAAACAGTGCATTGTAAGGGAAATTCCTCTTTATATTCTTATTATGTTCTTCCATGCAATGTGGACTAGCCTGTGTTTGCAGTGGATTGTAATTTCCTAATTTGCCAGTATGGCAGGGGTTACTTCTATTTGTTCAACATTATATTTTCAACTTTAGTACAGTGTTTTTTTTTATAAGTTACACAATTTTGTTTAGAACAAAATTAGCTAAATGTAGTAGATCTTGTTATATTTTAACCAACTGCTACCCAACCTTTATCTTTTTATGAAGAGAAAATCAATTTTTTTAAAAAAATTACATATCTCCATCCTCAAATCTAATCAAACATGAAAATCCTATTCATTTTCAATAGGTACTTTATGTCATTCCTTATAACTAGGTTTGACCATGTGACACCATTTTGGCTAATGAGAATTTTGCCTTGGGAATACAATAACTTTTTTCTTCTCCTGTCTAATAAATGGGGCAGATGAAGAAAAGAGCTTGTTGCTGTCATTTTCCACTTATTCTTGACCAGATAGCAAGAATGATGCTTGGGATGTGACATCTATGCCATAAGTCTGAAGTAACACTCAGGAGGACAAAAGCAACTATGCTAAAATCATAAGGAAGGAAAAGATCTTTTTGGGTCTTTGAAGAAACTGTTGAGCTACCAACACAAAGCTATTAACCAAGTAATTTGAAGAAACTGTTGAGCTATCAACCATTATAAATAACCTCAATGGTATAAGTCACTGTCCATAGAGCATTTTGTTATCTTATTTTATAATGGATATTCTAATCCTCAGCCCTATTTGATACTACACATAGTAGAGTACCTGGCTCATAGGTAATGTTAAATAAAATGTCTTGAATAAAAAGCATAGGGAATGATACTTTTTAGAGTTCTGCATATGATCTCTGGACACTCAAAATCTTCTCCAGAGTGAAAATGATGCCTAAATGAAACCTAAAATATAATGATATAGACACATGATCATAGTTTACTAATTTTATTAAAAATTAATGAGTTAGATACTAGCAAGTAAACAAAAAGAAATCAAGGTATTTTTGCCCATGGATGGTTGTTAAATTGGTGTTTCTATGGAGGAATGAGAGCTGGAATCTCCTATTTCAGAATCTTACTGAGTCACTCCCCATAATATTTGAGAAAACATTTAAGAAAATCAGTAACTATTTAGGAAATAAAAATGTATCAGTATAAGTTTTTCAACTGTCTTTTCATGGGAACAAATAATCTTTGTTTTTGTTCATATTGTTTTTTGTTTTACATTTATTTTCCATAACAATAGATGCTATTAATTTGGGGAGTCTTTTTCCTTTTTTTTTTTTTGCTTTTGTTTTTTGTTTTGTTTTAATGTTGTTATTTGCATTCCTTGTTGATGATGATGATTACAGTCACTATACTTATAGCTGGCCCTTATTAAGTATGTAATATATTATAGCCAGTGTTCCTGTTGCTCTAGAAATCTTAACACCTTACTACTTAAAGAATTCTATGAAGTAGGTACTACTATTTAAAGATGAGTAAACGGAGACAAAGACAAGATAGCTAACTTGTCCAAAGTCACACAGCAAGAACACCAAAGATACAGGATTCAAATTCGGACCTTCACAGAGTATGCTCTTGCCTACCACACAAAGCTTCCTCTTATGTGTAAGTACTTCTTAAAAAAAAAATAATTATAGTGATAACAAAATAAGAATGATCTTTCCAATCTCCAAGTTTATTTTTTTAAGGATTTATTATTTATTTTGAGAGAGAGAGAGAGAGAGAGTGGAAGGGCAGAGGGAGAGAATCTTCAAGCAGACTCTCTGCTGAGCATGGAGCCAGACGTGGGGCTTGATCCCATGACCCATGAGATCATGGCCTGAGCTGAAACTAAGAGTCTGATACTTAACCAAATGAGCCATCCAGGGACTCCCAATCTCCAAGTTTAAAAACAACTTGCACAAGAAAAAAAAATGTAAAGTCCATCTGAACTTACATGATATCCTGGTTCCACTATGTGGAAAAATTACATCAACCCTGGAGCTTTAGTCATCTCATGTTACACAGGAATAATATAACATATCCATTTTGCAGGAGTATTGATTATTGGTAAGAGTTATGAATAATGGATCTACTGTGCCTATAAAAATTATAATTAAAATTATTTGTCTAGAGCTGCCATCTTGCGTCCCCACGTGTGTGCACCTAATCTCAGCTGGTCCGCCCGAGACCACCTGAGCGCCAACCCTATTCCCCCGCGCGGTCCCATTTCCGCTCCAACAAGATGAAAGAAACTATCATGAACCAGGAGAAACTCGCCAAACTGCAAGCACAAGTGCGCATTGGTGGGAAAGGAACTGCTCGCCGAAAGAAGGTGGTTCATAGAACGGCTACAGCAGATGATAAAAAACTTCAGTTCTCCTGAAAGAAGTTAGGGGTAAACAATATCTCTGGTATTGAAGAAGTGATTATGTTCACAAACCAAGGAACAGTGATCCATGTTAACAACCCCAAAGTTCAGGCATCACTGGCAGCGAACACTTTCACCATTACAGACCATGCTGAGACAAAGCAGCTGACAGAAATGCTACCCAGTATCTTAAACCAACTTGGTGCAGACAGTCTGACTAGTTTAAGAAGACTGGCTGAAGCTCTGCCCAATCTGTGGATGGAAAAGCACCACTTGCTACCGGAGAGGATGATGATGATGAAGTTCCAGATCTTGTGGGGAATTTTGATGAAGCTTCCAAGAATGAAGCAAACTGAATTGAGTCAACTTCTGAAGAACAGAAAACTTGAAGAAGTTACTGGGAGCTGCTATTTTATATTATGACTGCTTTTTAAAATTTTGTTCATGGATCTGATAAAATCTAGATCTCTAATATTTTTAAGCCCAAGCCCCTTGGACACTGCAGCTCTTTTCAGTTTTTGCTTATACACAATGCATTCTTTACAGCTATTTAAGCTGAAGAAGCCTGGGAATAAAGTTTGAAACAAGGTTAATAAAGTTCTTTGCCTAGGAAAAAAAATTATTTGTCTATATTTTTGTATTTTACAAATTTTTGTTAGTGACCATCTATTGCTTAATTATAAAAACATAGATAAATATTATTAAACTAAACATCATATTTGACATGTAGTACAAGCTTGAAAATTAGTTATTATTTAAAATAAAAATAAAGGCTCTGGGGATTTGCATTTTCTGAGTTAATTCTTTCATTATTAGCCAGTTATATCAATGACAGACCACAGTCACACTCATTTACATACATAGAATATTATTAGCTAGAAATAAAAAGTACAAATTGGAGGGGTGCCCAGGTGGCTCAGTTGGTTAAGCATCTGACTCTTGGTTTTGGCTCAGGTCATGATCTCAGGATCATGAGATGGAGACCCATGTCAGGCTCTGTTCTCAGTGTGGAGTCGGCTTGATACTCTCTCCCTCCCCCTCTCTCTGTACCCTTCCCCCCTCCCCGCTCTCTCTCTGTCCTCTAAAATAAATGTTAATTAAATCTTTAAAAAGATCTTATGAATTGGATATATGATGTCCTATCTCACATAACTGTCCCCTCTACACTACCACTGCATGTAAGGCAGAAGAGGATTTAACTTTTAAGTGAATTTTAACCTGGTCGTGTTCTTCCACACTTCTTTCCAATTGTTAAGAATAATTTTATCTAGTTATTTTCTCATTTATTTTTTTTTTTTCAGTTTTGCTGTAAAAGATAAGCTCTGGACATGAGCAACAAGTTAAGCTGCAAATTAAGTTAGTAATTAGAAAGGCTAATTCCCAACTGCCCAAACAAGAGCAGGCTACCAAATTATGCTTTATAGTGAAAAAACATAAATGCAAACTTAGGATGCATATTGTCAATTTTAAATTTTTATCTTCTTGGAAGTAAGAGTATCAGTTAAAATATTTTACTGTATATTAAACTATGGTAAGATCATTGTTTTTAAAGAAAGAAAATGCTTTATCTCCCATATATAATAACTAAATATATAAAAGGTATATATACATATAGATAGGTATAGAATTTAAACATATTTAGTAATGGCATCTGTATACAAATATATGTTTTCATGTTAGTGCATGCATTAATCTTTTATGAAATATGATAAAGACATATTTAACAGAAGTATATCAGTTAAAATGTTTTGGGTTTTCACTAGCCAAAACCCCAAAATCAGTTTATAGTTTTGCAAAAAATTAAATACACACTTTTTAAAAGCATGCTTTAAAGAGGAATTTGCAGTGGTAATTACAACTTATTTAATATGAAGAAAATGAAATAATGTATTATAAGGTGCTGATAGCATTGTGCAAAAACCCCAAACAGAGAGGTTTTGTGTATCAGTTTGGTCCACTTCAATAAATTTCTTGACCTGCACTTAAAATTCTACAGCACATCTTTGAACATGACTTTCACAGTGATATGATTCTGTTCTTCAATGAACATTATACAATGTTTAATTTAAAAGATAAAGGGAAGGCATTATTCTATAAAAGACAAAATGAAGGGATTTCAATGCAAATGTCAAGTTGCCTGTGTCTAGGATATGAAGAGCTTGTAGCTTTGGATTTTCTTTTCTTTTCATAGATCCATTAATTAAAGATAATACTTAATCTCTTACCAAAGTCACATCTGACTTTTTGAACAGTTCCATCAGTGGCACCTACAAGCCACGCTTAACATTAAATAGAAAGATAGGATCATTGATTGCAAGGTCTTGGAAAGGAGGTTGTCTGCAAACCCAGAGGTGATTTTACAAATACAGCTGTATCAGGCTGTAGGCATTCCAGAGTTAGGGAACAGTAGAATAATTGAGGAAAGGCTACGAATGGAGGTGGGCGTCTTTGTCCTCTTATTTTAGGAAACTTTTACAACCTCCAGGTAACAGACAACATTTCATCCATTTGTATTTTTCTTCAGATGGCATTAACAAACTAGATGTTTCCAAAATCCAGATGTCTGTTGCAAGCATAGAAAACTTAAGGTATTTAGCCAACATTTCACTTCCAGAAGTTTTAAAAAAATACTCATGCAGTGTTTTATCCCCAACAGAGAGCCGCCATTTTCTTAATATATACTGTTGTTTTCCTTCCATGTTTTACTAGAAACACCAACACTCCATACAACTACACACATGGTGATATAAAGGCGAAATTAATATTTGAAATAAGCATTGAAATCTTCAGCTCAAAATGTTCCTGCTGGTATTTTGCCACAGCACCCTCTTTTATGAAATAGCTTCCCCTTTTTGAGAGACTGCATTCCCTAAACTTGCTTGACCACCTTAATCTCCCTGCCTCATTTAATCTCCTCCCCTCCCCTCCCCTTCCCTTACCTCCCACGTCTCTCTTTCCTCTCCAATATTCTCTTCTCCCATCCTTTCCTCCCCGCTCAGTGTCTCAACAGAAATTCAAGGAGATTAAATAACCTGCAAAGGACCACACAGTTACTAAGTGGAAAGTAAAGATCAAAACCCAGACTCTTCAAATTATTGAGTAGGCATTATAATTTTTTTTTTCTCTAAGCATGCAATTCACCTCACTCCCCTTATGCACCTGTCACACAATTTGAGTGGGACCAACACATGCAAATACAGAGTGAGCTCTGAAAACTTAGTGTTACAGGGCACTGGTCTGCAAAACTTGTCTGGAGTCTATGTATTATCTCACAGAAACTGGGCTTACTTTTATTCAGTGTGCAGGGCAGTTTGAAGGAATGTTATGGCCAGACTCTTCCTTCAGGGGCAAGAGTCTCACAGTGTCATTTGGGATGGATATGAAGGTGATCAGATAAAAAGTTAAGAGTACCAGGACTTAGGCTATGGCAGAAGTGCAGTCCAAAGATGATACTAAGTTAATAAAACCTAAGAAATGAAGAAAATAGATTCAAGAAACATTTAGGAGAAAAAACAATAAACATTGGTGAGGAGATGCAGAGACATTGATAATAATATTGATTATTGATAATCAATTATAATCTTGATATTATAATTATTGATATTTATGCCCTCAATTCTTCCAACCTATTTTTCTCACTTTCTTTGGACATAAAACAAATCCTCATATGCTCTGCAGAAAGTCTTTGAATGGCATTCATGATGTTACTAGCATAGAGAAGAACGTCAAAGTTCAAAATAGATTGATCTGTTTCTTGATTCACAATGCTTTAGCAATGCTTAGTATATAGATGGTCTCCCTACCATAATCCAAGTGAAGGGATGGAACTTCCTGTGTCAAACAGAATCAGATATATTTTCATAGTGCCTGTGATGTTTTACAGGTAGAGGGTTGGTTTCTCAGAATAAGGAAAGAAAAATACAGGAGCATTGAATCTTAAGATGCCCTCTGAAGCCCAGGTAAATGATAACATGTAACTTTATTTTTGTATCCAATAAAATAGAGTTATCTCTACTCAGTACAAAAATACTGAGGTGTTTTTGCATTAGGCAGATTTTTGTAGGAGTCCTAATTTTCATTTGGAGTTGTTGGTTCACAAGTGATACCACTGCTATAAGATAAATGAAAATAAAACAGGAAAAAATCTGAGAGAATGTTTTAGCTTTACTTATTAAGAATTTTCAAGTTGCTATAATGATAAAAAGTCAGAACTTGAGATTTGAAATGTCTTAATTACCCTGTGGTTTGTTGTACATATCTTATGCCTGGAATAATGTATATTACATAATGAAATACGTATCAAATATACACCAGAGGTTCTGTTTATAAACTATGTTGCGACTTCCATAAAGTTCTGAGTTAAAAAAAATCATTTTCCATACCTCCACATTGTATTGTTTAATGGACTCCATCCCAGAACTCTGGGATCATGATCTGAGCTGAAGGCAGATGCTTAACTGACTGAGCCACCCAGGTGCCCTTAACATCTGATTATCTTGACTGTGACAGTTGAATTAGATTAATTTTAAATTGTCATACCAAAAATCATGTCAAAAGCAACTGATTTATTCATTTGTCAACCAAGTTGTCTTAGTGAGAAAGACGGGCACATTCACATTTCTTTTCAATTTCAAATGCTTTCTTTTGGAAATAGCAACTCATGGTTCATATTGACTTCACATATAAATTTTAAATCTCAAAGTAAGAAGGTCCATGAAAAATCATGGAAATATTAAAACAAGTACTTTTGTTTGAGAGTTCCATTAAATCTATTTTCAGTCTTGTTTACAAAACTTACACCACAACCCGTTCACCCCATCTTCATCTAACATTGAAAATAGTTGTGCAGCGTTCATCTTAGCAAAGGCTACGTAGATGCCATGTGGCAAAGAGACAGAAATAAGACACAATCCCAATTCTCAAGGTACTTGCCAATGGGAGAAAGAAGGAGGTAGCACAAGAAGGGAGGAAACGTGTCAGGGGCCCTATTTGAAGAACAAAAAAATTACTATGGGAGAGTATTAGAAGAGTACAAACATGGGTTGTTTCACTAAGTTTTATGCCTTTTTTTTTTACTAAGATATTTCTTTTGAAGCTTTGATAACATAATGAATTCCATAAAAATGCTGGAAATAGTCAAAGCCCAGTGCATTCATGGAAGCAAAACTTATTATTTTTGTTCAACATAATGTCCTTCTTTCTGTATTCTTGTTTTTGCCCTTTGGTCAGGGACACCATTCTTCAGGAAAATGTGGCGTACAAAAAAAAAAAAAAAAAAGAGTTGACACCCTTTCACTTTAATATACATACCTCTTGTTTTTGTGCAAAAAATACCAGAATAACTTTTGAATCAGATCTGCTGTTTTAAGACCAGTATGTCCTGTTAATTAGAAGTAGATTAAGAGTCCCCTGAGTTTTCCTGTCATGACATATTTTTCAGAAAAGAATTTTGGGGCCAATTTCCTCATATATATTTAGAAAAAAAAATTATTCTAGATTTTCTCCTTCCTTCTTTTTGAGAAAACAACAAACAGGGTTGTGATAACAGGATCCTGGATAATTAACAAATTGATAGTGTGTGTCATTGCCAGATTTCTATAGTCAAATTTGGGAGAAGGCTGTCATGTTCTCAACATATTTAATGCACACGTTGTGTCTAAGTTTCATCTGGATGAACAGTCAGCTTATCACAATCTTGGAAAAACTTGCAGCTTTCTCAAAAAAGCCCCGGATACTTTTTTTGCAAAACCCAGGGCTTTTCTAAGATTTGTTTCCTCAAGTTGTTTTGTCTCAAAACCCGTCTTTTTGGAGCCTGTTACAAGACTTATAGTGTGCCAAAGAATCAGAATTAAGTTTGTTTTTGTCAGGTAACTTAGAAAACATGATGTCAACTAATAGATACTTACTACCATAGAGCAATATACACTTTCATAAAATTACAGGAGAGTTTTCAGAGCTTTTACATCCATGATAATTGTATTTCTCAAAAACTGTGTTTTTTTTTGGAATTGATTTTCAATGAAATACAGATTGGAAACAATTCGATATGTGAATTTCATTTTATAATTAATATTTGTATATTAGTTATATGTGTAGGAAAATGTATGAGGAAATAATTGACTCCAACTATCTGTAATAGAAATTAGATTTAATATTGCAAAAGCAATAAATTACATACTTAGTGGTAGCCTTAATAATGCTTTGGCCATGCTAATCTTCTCTGTATCATTCCAATTTTAGTATATGTGCTGCTGAAGTGAGCACAATAATACTTTGAATATAACTAACTCAATTAAAATACATAAAACTATACCATTTTATTAGTAATATCAGGGCAAAATTTACCTAAATTTTTGTCAACTTCAAATAGCATTACCAGGTACTTGAAAGATGCAGTTTTTAATTTTTGAAATACACAGATCACTTATCAAAACCACATTAATACTTCTCAATTCATGAATATAATCAAGTCTATGTTTTCAAGCATCTCCTCTCCAACACCATATACACCTACACACATGCAATATAATTCTATAATTTTTTGTTCTTTCTTTATACACCTTAATTTTATTTTTTGAGCACAAATATAAATATAGAATCCTTAGGTTTAAATACTGACTCTGTATTTTACTAATTTCTGAATATGACTGAATTATTTAATATTCCTGGGCTTCATGAATGTCATCTACAAAATAGGATATAATAAAACCTATTTCACATATATGCATAATCAAGCAATATAATTCATGTTAAAGAACATTATATTCTGTAACATGCTGCATGTGTTTTTATCTCTAAAATATTTATCTGTTATGTGCATAGTATTGTGTTACACTCTGAAGTAAACAGAAAAGAAATTTGGAGTAATATAAAATATAATAAATCTTTATCAAAGAATTGTAATCTATTTCAGCAAGAAATGACCATATCAAGCATTCAAGTAGTGACACAAATGAAAGCAAACAGCATAAGATTGTGCTCCGTAACAGTGATAAATGCCACAAAGTGTTGCCAAAGTTTAAAGGCCTGGGGACTCAATGTTGCATGAAACTATTTGGGAGTATATAACAAAGGTGTTGATCTTGAATTGGACATCTACAAAGATGGGTATGGTTGAAGCAGGGCACTTTGATGGATAATAATAGTCAATGAATTAGATGAGTTAACAATACAGGGTCTCAAATAGCAATAAAAGCTGGACTCTTATGTGAACAGGAATGGGTCTCACTGTGGCCTTCCAAGCAGGGCAAATTTCATAATGCAATGAGGCCCATCTAGGCAAATAAATTTGGTATGAGAATGCCAGGTGGATTTACAAGAGGATTCAGAAAGAAATAAAGAGAATATGAATCTATAATCCAGTTTCAATGGCTTTGGAAATCTAGACGAAATTTCAGTCCTCAAAATTATCTAATCTTTTTGTCTGAATGTCATTCAATAAATTTAAATCCACATAAAATTTGACAAAGTCTGAAAATAGTAATAATCTCTACAGAAACAGCTATTTGCCTAAGGAGCAATCAGCAAGTGCCTTTGCAGTTATATACCTCAATGACTTATGATTATTAAATTTATAATGTGTTGAGAATTCGGCACCTAATTCCTTTAATTTCACTGAATTCTTCTAAGCTAGATTTTTCTGTTCCAGTGCTAAAGAATCCTTAAATAATAGTAATAACAATTATTATTATTATTATTATTTAAATTAGAGCAGAGAGACTTTATACTCATTATTCTGGTGAATGAGAGGTTTTTCTAAGTTTGAGAGGCAGGGTCATGTCGTCCTCAATAATTCACCACGCCAAAAGAAGTTAAATAACTGAGTTAAGGAGTATTAAATAGAACTCTCAGATAGAAAGTCCTAACTTTTTGGAAGAGTAGGAAGAGGAAAAGAGGGAGAACAGAGAAGGAAAATCTTAGGAAAGAACCCCTAGTTATGATCACCCAGTCATTCCAGTTAAGTGGGGAGTTCCAAATATAGTATACAGACATCTGGGTTATAGATTATCTAGTCAAATACATCAGCTTCCCTTTTTTTTTACTATTTGATAAACTCTGATAAGAATGATACTATCTTGAGGGTGTTTAGACCACAATATTAATGTTTTACCATGAAAACAAAGTTGGTTACATTCTTAATTTTGTCAAGTATTAATTATAATTGCCAACTATCCATTATCTCCTGGTTCCTCAGAGTAGATAATCACTATATGCAATCTTATGAAAGAATGCTTAAATTTTTATATCTTATTATGTGATACAGAATAGGTGGCATTTTTAAAAAAACATTAGCTTCTTAATAATCTTCTTAATACTACTTAGTGTAGGTTCAGATTTAATTAATCTGGATTCTCTGAATACACTTAAGGAAAGCTAAAAGGAAAAGACCCAGAATCTCATTGTCAATGAAGAATAATAGGTCTTAGATGAAAACATCCTGATGATATTCACAAACAATATAATATTGAGTTTAAAATCCTTTGGAATATCATACTTTAGTTCCCACTAGAGACATACACAGGACTGAATATTTATTTATTATAATTCTATGATATTTCATGAAGAAAATTAGTATTTTTCCCTTTCCTACCATGGTTGGGGCTGGAAAAGAAGGAATTATGGTAGAGGACAAGTATGACTCAATAATTTTTAATATATCTTTAGTTAGAAAATAGCAGAGTACCTGAACATAAGGATAGAATATAATACAGTGCAATGCACTCTTTATTTCATCTCTTCTCAAACTGTAGTATACAGAGAAATCAACTGAGTCTGACCTTAAAATGCAGATACCGATTTAGTTGATCTGGTTGGAGATCCCTGAAATTCAGCTTCCAGGTGACCAAACTTTGATTTATAAAGTTATTATTTTAAATACATTATTTTGGGGGGTGCCTGGGTGGCTCAGTCATTAGTTAAGCATCTGCCTTCGGCTCAGGTCATGATCCCAGAGTCCTGGGATCAAGCCCCGCATCGGGCTCTTTGCTCAGGGGGAAGCCTGCTTCTCTCTCTCCCACTCCCCCTGCTTGTGTTCCCTCTCTCGCTGCATCTCTCTCTGTCAAATAAATAAATAAGATCTTTAAAATAAATAAATAAATGAATAAATTCTTTTTTAACACATGTGTACTTTTTTGGAAAGAAATTGTGTTCTATACAGTAATTTTTCAAATGAAATATAAACCTCTTGAAAGCCGGAGCAGTTTTATATCTCTATTGTCAACCCAAATAAAGAAGGGAAACTGAGGCAAACTCAAATGATCAGAAACTGTGTTGATTTGGGAATAGCAGAGGAATTGCGATTCAGGTAACACATGCTGTAGCAAGTTATGCACGAGTCCCTTGACAGTTTAGGGCAAGCGGCAGTTATGGGTCAGGAGTGCAAAGAGCAAGTCCAGAGTTAAAGCTGTTGGTTCAGTAGCTTGAGGATGGGCAGAAATACTTAGTAAATGTTCATTTGTCAGGAGATAAGTCTCAGTCTTCCATAAATCAAGCATTCAATGGAAATCAGTCTATTGGCTCTCAAGTTCTCTTCTTCTCAGGTCATATCACATGCATGTGATTCTCCATTTCATGACCTCCTGCTCTGTTTCGGATTGACATTTTTTTCGCACTATGTATCCCTAATCCTGACTGAGAAGTGTTCAAAAAATATTTATGCCTAAGGGTGGTATTGATAACTTCTGTACATAAATTGTTTTAACTTCCAAACCCAAAAAGCCTGTAGTAATTGCTAGGTTTCATTGTTCAAAAACATTTTAAGAATGATTACCGTATATACCTTATTTTGAGTCTGAAAGTTGATTTCTGAATCTTGGCATGACTAATTTTTGGCCATTTGACTTTGGAAACGTTGCCCAACTTCTCTGTATTTTGTTTTCCTCACATAAAATGAAGTTAGAAATTATGCCTGCCAAGGATGACTTCAAGGATTATGTGACATATTTATTACATGTTAAGAAATGTGTCTGACATAGTGACATCTCCGTGAATGCTAGTTATTTTGATTCTTTTAATTATATGTAGTAGTTACATATACATATAGTATACATCTTATATGAATTTATAAGTATTTAAAAATTTTTATAATAAGCAAATCTTTATTTTGTTTAAAATCTGATAGTGCAAACCTATACTAATTTCTGTAACTTAACAGAATCTGATGATACTTTACCTTTGTACACTCTTGTTTAAGAATATATAACACTTATGAAAATACAATGAAGTATAATACTTAAGCTATAATTCAGTACTTGATATGCTATTCATGAACAGCAGTACTGACATTCCATTGTTCATAATATCAGCTGAACATTCCATGAGTTATACCCTTTATTTATATAAGTAGCTTGTACCAGTAGAACTGATAAAACATAACTTACTCATGATTATCTTTATATACAATACAGCATTCACAGCCTTACCATCATGATTCTTTATATAATTGTATCTATTAAAGTGTATATAAATAATGTTACCATTATATTACTCTAACAAGGAAAAATATCAGTTTAAAAAACTTCATAATTAAAAAGAAGAGAGACACAGGAAGAAATTTCCTTCTAAGTTACCTTCATTTTTTACTTTTACAATGTGTACTTAAAGGAACAATGAAACACATCAGTGCATAGAAAAGCTGGAAAAATCTTCTTTGACAAAATCAGATTGAAAAGTTTATGTAATTTAAATTTGGAATATACTGTAGCCTGTTAACCCACAGTGCTGGTTCTTCTAAAAAAATTATCTAGTCCTTCATTTCACAAATATTATTAATATCTGATAGATGTGAGGAGCTAAATGTGAAGCAAACCATGACAGAAAACAGAATAAAAACTCTGTTAAGTAAAGACACACTTCCAGAGCACATATGTGTATCTCTTGAAAATCTAAGAAGGCTTCTTGGAAAGGGCAAATCTAAACAGGATCCCCATTAAGTTATAAAAGCCTAAAACTCCCTACCCAACTCTTACATATTTTCTTTCAATGTAAACTAGGAAATATGAAGGTTTTGTTTATTTAAAAAAAAGGATGATTTTAAATCTTTGGTTGGTATCCACATATTTTTTTCCATGTGCTTGTGTGTTTGTTGTCAACAGTTGATAATAAGATATGTTTACTCATTATAATCAAATGAAATATGAAAGTTGAGCGAAACCACTGTATATCAATTAATGACCAAATAAAGATAAGTTAATTCTTAGTTCAGGAAGTTCAAAATTGTGGTGGGTCATATTTGTTAAGGATTTTCCACGTCTAAGGGTGTGCTTGCAATTGTTTTTATTATTTGACTTACTCACTGGGTACTTGAATGGTGTAGAGAGCAAAATGGAGTCTTTCATGCCAAGCAGGGGCCTGTGTCAAGCAATAACCCAAGCAGTTAAGGTACTGCAGCTAGGAGACATTGGGGGACCAACATCAGCTGACACCCCAGAACTGATAAGGAGCAGAACCAGAGGAGGTCTGCAGAGACCCAAAACCAATCAAATCCCTTTAAGAGGGGAAGGATTTTGGCAGCAAACCGTCAGACTCTTCAGACCTGACCCCTCTATGTCTGACCATTTAAAAAAGGCAACTGCCACTGAAGACCCTGCCTGATTGATCTCCATGATCTCCGAACAGAACCAAGATCCTTCACCATTTGAACATCAGAAGCAGTCAGTGCCGAGAGCTGATCTGGGCCAGACTGAGGCCTTAGCTCAACTGCAGGCCCATAGACTGACTTCCAGTTTGGTTGGTTAAGTTCCTGCACCCTTCTGTTACCTTGTTTGTTGTGTGGCTTGTCTTCTGTCCTGCTCTGTGTGCCGTGTAATAAGCCAAGTTTAATCACATGGTGAAGTGTCATTGAGTTTGGAATCGTGAACCTGCTTTATAATTGTGATTTAACTTTGCTTTATGATTGAATAAAGCTGACACTGTGGAAAGACACACCTTGTGTGTGCGCCTTCATAGCGTGCTCCTGATAAAATGGATTGTTTGGGACTCTAGGTTTTGCGTGTATGTGTGTTTGTATGTTTTTTTTATTTGTTTTGATAATTTATGGATAATAAATTGACTTTTTTCAAATAAGCCAGGTGAAATTCTGCAAAATCATATTCCTTATTAATGAAAATTTAATTACTGGTTAAAATGATAAGAATATGTGTGGAGGGCGCCTGGGTGGCTCAGTTGGTTAAGCGACTGCCTTTGGCTCAGGTCATGATCCTGGAGTCCCAGGATCAAGTCCTACATCGGGCTCCCTGCTCGGTGAGGAGTCTGCTTCTCGCTCTAACCCTCCCCCCTCTCATGTACTCTCTCTCTCTCTCTCTCATTCTCACTCTCTCAAAATAAATAAATAAATCTTAAAAAAAAAAAAAGAATAAGTGTGGACCTGCATTTATACCCTTGCTCAGGGTCCACAAATAATAGTGATTAGGCTGTATCCATGTCCTTCTGGTTCGAAGCTGATTCTTAGGGGAGATGTGTTTCTCGGGCTCTGTCTGAGACTCTGCCTTATGAAGAACCCCTGCCATCTTACTCTGCAACATTCTCTAGTGGAGGTCAAGAAGGGAAATTTCAGGATTCAGCTTGTCTTCTCTTTACACCCTGCCTCCTCCATACTAGGGATGAAAAAAGAGTCAGTGTGCCACTCTCAGAGGCTGCCAACCCCTGGTCTAGAAAACAAGAGCTTTCACTGTATAGGACCTCACATGGTTCTATGTACCACTTGATTGGATAGTAAGGAAAGCTGAGAAAAAGTCTTATAAACAGGACTTCATTTGAAAACAGTGTGAGAAGCCTTGTGGGATGTAGGAAACAGAAGCATGCTTGATTTTTCCCATTACTAGAGAGACCTTCGGTAGAGCTTCCAGTCAGTCATGAGTTCAGCTTCAGGATCCTTAAAACCTGGATGTGTGGAATTGGAGAAGGCTGGCTTTTGACACAGATCAGTTGGTTTCTTTGAGGAAAGTTTGGGATGTAAATCTGAGGATATCATATTTCATTAGTCAATATTCTCCAGAGAAACAGATGAGTAGGATTTATGTAAATATATAAGGAAATCTGTTACGAGGTTGAGAAGTCTCATGATTTGCCTTTTGCAAACTGGAGACCCAGAAAAAGTCAATGGAATTCAGTCTGAGTCCGAAGGCCTGAAAACCAAAGGAGTCAATGCTGTAAATCCCAGAAAAGATGAAATGAGATGTCTCAGTTCAACAGTGAGGCAGGAAAAAAAGGGGAAAATTTTCTGCTTCTTTTACCTTTATTTCTATTCAGGCCTTCAAAGGGTTGAATGGTGCTCACCCACATTGAGTAGAGCAATCTACCTACTAAATCCACCAATTCAAATGCTAATGTCATCCCAAAACATCCTCACAGTCACATCCTGGAATAATGTTTAATCTGGGAACTCCATAGCCACTCAAATTGACACATAAAATTACCCATCTCACTAACCTACCCTGACAGAGTCTAAAATTTTTAGTAGATTATGAAGAATGCCACTAGGAGAAAATGTATTTGGGCAATTTCAGACTCAGCAAAAAAGATCCTTAGTAGATAAAATGCTGCTTCTTCCAGAGGATGATCATGTGTTCCCATATGAGTAGTGATGTTTTGTGATCTAGCAACTGCAGGCTGGGGTAGAATATTTTCTGATTTGGTATGTGGGAAACTTTCAAATATTTAAGGGCACTCATCTTTCCTCTCAGTAGCCTGTTCCTTAGAGGATCATAAAAACCTTGAGAAATATTAAACTTTCTTCTCAAATTTTGTTTATTGAATGTCTCATTTTTTTAACCCTTTTAATAAATTTGGGCTCTCATTTTATTCCTGTTACACTGGAAACTCAACTTTTCCTAAAGCCTATTGTGTGTAATATATTCACAGTCAACTAGACAGTCAATTAGATATTTTGTATTAATTTAATATAATTCAGTTGTTGAACCTAACATGTTGTTAGCTGTGTAATCAGATGGGCTGGGTTCAAATCACAACTCAGCTACTTAGCCAGCATGAAAAGTTATTCAACGTTGTTAGATATTAGGGTAATACAATTTAAAACGTAATTGAGATACTACTCTACAACTACTAGAATTTTTCAGACATTTTTGGAAAAAAATATTGAAAGGATATGGACTAATTGAGTCTCTTACACATTTCTGGTAGAAGTGTAAAATGAAATAACTACTCTGAAAAATGTTTGGTAGAGTCTTTTAAGGCCGTATTCTATTTTCCTTATAATTTACATATCACATTTATTTATACATGATTTATTTAAATGTGCTCTCATGTAAACCACAATTTTCATTAATTACTTTTTGTGGTGGTTGTTGTTAATTATGTTTTATCACCATGAATCTTTTATCTGAGATCACCTTCTTTTTGACTTATATATAACCTTAAACAATACAAAAAAATATTATTATCAACAGTGATCTAAGAGATTTTATATACATAATGCTCTTGAAAAAATTATATCAATCAGAGAACACAAATTTTCATTATCATTCTATCAACATGAACTTTTAAGTTGGGCAAAGGATTAAATTACTTACAGAAAACAGAACAGTGCCTATTGTTATAAAACATACAAACATTAAACACAGAATTGTATATATTGACAATTAAAATACACTTACTTCACATTTTAATCTGTTTTACAATGGGCAAGTGTATGGTTTTAAATAACAAATATGAAATATATGCAACTGAATGTTGAATGTATTTATTTACATTGTTCTGGCAGAAACATGCTTCTCAGATTCATAAACAAGACATTTAGACTGTTCAGAATCGAATTTTAGGAATAAAGATCATTATATCCTGAGAATACTTAAAGTTCTGGGACAATTTCAAAGAAAGAATACAGTTTATTGTTAGAGACACAAAGGTTAAATTTCTACAATAGTGTTTTGATTTTAAGAAGCTGGCATTTGAGCCAAGTTTTAAGGTAAATAGAGCTCACTTAATTGGTTCAATCAGAAAGTTTCTTTTTTGAAGGTCTGTAGAGATTTTGCTTGCATTTGTGTCTGTTCCCTAGAAAAAAAATTGGTGTGATTAAATAAGTCTACTAATTTAGTACATTTTGTTGTTGATTTTTTTAGAGTAATTTGTATTTGTATAAAATTTGTACATTTCCAAGGCAAAGCTAGAGTCTCAAAGTTTATTTCTAATTAGTATCACAAAAGTGAATAAATGTGGCATAAAAGGAACATTAATTTCAAAATATTTTTAAAAGCAATGTTATAGAGACTTATGAAAAAGAAGCCTAAGGAAAGGATATATCTGAACTATTAAATTCTAAGTGAATATTGTGGGATAGTCTGAGGGCAGTAGGTACCTAGCTGATTTTCCCAACTCAGCCTTAAAAAGAGCCTTTGGGCTAGTTTGTACTTGTAGTCTTGCTTTATGGACCTAAAAGAATAAGTGTGTAAAATATCACATACTCCAAAGAATTCAAGTCATAAAATGACTCTCAGATAAAGAAATAAGTATAGTATTTCATGCCTTAAAGATATGATGTTAAAAAGAAAAGTACTCGGTGTAAAAATTATTTTTAAACAATTTATTTTAATATACACAATTTCGAAACTAGAAAAGTGAAAGTTATAATATGTGTTGGAGGCTGAGTTCCTGGGGAAGCAGGTTCTAAGACAGAGATCATTGTACAGGAAGTTATTTGGGGAGTGCTCTCAGGATCAAGACCTATCAGGAAAGGGGAGAACTGAGATTGGGCGGAAAATGAAATTAGGATGAAGTGTAGTTTCAACAAAGGTTTCAGCTTGACCCTACATAGAATTCTGGAGCTGGGATGGCCCATTACAATGTTGCCTTGTGGGGCCAAGGAACTAGCCTCTATACCCCTGAGACAAGTAGTCATAGGATTTGGCTGCCTTCAGAATGGGGCATGACTTGAGTGAAGCATCTCTTTTCAGCTGAGGACATTCTTGAGAAAGGTTGAACATTGAGTTATGTGAGCCAGCAACTGGGAGGAATGTCACGCCATTTTAAAGGAAATTTGTGGAGTCATTGGAGAATACTCCACATTACCTGATACTTACTATGTTCTATGGCGCTTCCCTGTGCTGAGTGCTTAGTATGTATATTTTATTTTATCCTCAAGATATTTCTTAGTCCATCTTTGTAGCTTGGAAAATGAATAAACTTGCCCAAACTACCAGCAAATGGGTACTTCAGCTAAAATATTAGAGCTTCTGTTAAAAGTCAACATTTAATTTGTAAGAATGCTTCTATCAGTAGATTCAGAAAACAGTATTTTTCAACAGATTCTGATTTCTATTATTCTTATCTATAGGAATGTAGGTACAGGGAGAACTACTGCATGGATTTCAAGCTCTTAGAAAACACAATTTTTTGCACAGCAGAAAGACATTCATTATATATACAAGGAGGCAACACATATTAAAATATACATTCTGGGGACACCTGGGTGGTTCAGCTGGTTAAGCGTCCAACTCTCGATTTCGACTCAGGTCAGGATCTCAGGGTTGTGAGATTGAGCCCCGCATTGGGCACTGTGCTGGGCATGAAGCCTGCTTAAGATTTTCTTTCTCCCTCTCTCTGCCCCCTCCCCCAACTCTCTCTCTCAAAAAAAAAAAAATTCATTCTGATGACCATAATATTGGTGAGGTTTATCAGACAAAAGTAAACTGAGAATGCCCTTCTCCTTTCCCCATTCCATTCTTTCTTTTCAAAATATGAGTTTATAGTTTCTCCTTGCAGCACACTAAGGGTGTCCATCTGTTATGGCTGATTGCTGGCACTATAAATATGTGCCATACCATTGAAGCTGAATTTTAATGTGCCATCTAGGACTTTTATTTTTATTGTGTATATATGTATTAACATATACATATATAATATATATTTCATATAAAATAAATTATATATTGAAAGTATTTTCCCTGCCCATAATAGTTGAAATCATTCCATAGTTGCATACATTTTGGTATCTTCCTGTATCTCTTTCTCTTCATGTGTATATTTTTTTCTACACAATATTCTAGGACCTGTCAATGGGAAACAGGTTTATTACTGGCATTTTATCTTCAGTGTGGGCCAAAATTTAAACAATGATGGCAGTTTGTGTGTGTGTGTGTGTGTGTGTGTGTGTGTGTGTGTGTGTGTGTGTTTTGTTGCATATATTGAGTTGATAGATACTGTAAAATCCTGAATTCAAACCAGGGAGTGTTGGGTGATATAATAGTATGTGTATGATTAGGGGAGCCTGGTGACTTTGATTTGAATCCCAGGCCTTACTTTGATCAACTCTCCTGAGTTCATTTAATTTCCTTTACTGAAAGCCAGGAGTAATATTATTTTCTTTCTGACCTCAAACTTTTACTCCAAAGTAATAGTAAATATAGGTAGAAGTGCAAAGAACTGCAAATTATTTAAAGATATTTAAGTAAAATTATTAGTTATCGCAATTACTGATTTGGTTAAAATATTTTGTAATTTATTTCTTTGTCTAAGCTTTTTCTAAAGACTGACCAGGTCAGATCAGCACAAATTATCTGGAGTCAAGTTGTTACTACACTTTCTATGTGAACATGTACTTTCCGGGTCTACTCAGTCTTGGCCATTCACAGTGCTGGATTTATACACCTTACCATTTTACATCTTATTTGCTGCCTATTCTCTATGGGCATTTGTGTTTACAGCCTCTACTTTAGAGTCATTAATTCCACCCACTTATATCTTAGATTCCATAAAACAAGATTCTTCCTCAATATTATGAATGATCTCTCTAAAATTATATTTACAAACCATTAATTTAAAATTTTGTTCCTGGTTTTTACCATGAGTTCATATGCTCATTTAAAAAATGTCTTTGGGCACCTGGGTGGCTCAGTTGGTTAAGCAACTGCCTTTGGCTCAGGTCATGATCCCGGAGTCCCGGGATCGAGTCCCACATCGGGCTCCCTGCTCAGCGAGGAGCCTGCTTCTCCCTCTGACCCTCTCCTCTCTCATGTACTCTTTCTCTCTCATTATCACTCTCTCAAATAAATAAATCTTTAAAAAATAAATAAATAAATAAATAATGTCTTCAGCATTAATTAAATTGCAAATGTTGGCAATGGATATTTTTCAATATTTGGTTGTTATTTTCAAACTTTACATAGAGATCTTTGTGGGACCTTTCTGATTTAGTTATAGAAAAAAACAATTAGCATCTGACTATTCAAAATGTTTAATTTTACTAATAGGAATGTCAACTTTAATGACATTTTAACTATTTCTAACTCTGGCTTTTGGCTTAAAAATGTTCAACTATGTAGTTTTTGTTAAATATTTTGCTATATAATATCTATCCTTAGGATTTTGAAAGAATTATCCATATGATTTTTTTACTGTTTCATGATTCTTAACTCGTGTATCTGCTTTTAGTTTGTTCTCTTATACCTTTTAAATTCTTGTTGTTTTAAATTATCCAACTCAGAAGGAAGAAGTAGGGAAAGAGAAAGAAAGGACAGATGGTCAAGGGAGGAAAGAATAGAAGGAAAAAAGGGAAGAAGAAGGGAAGGAAGAAAGACATGCTTTATTTATTTGTTTGTTTAATTTGGAGAAAAGTCAATTACTTTTTAATTTTTTTAATCATTTTTTTGTAGCTTTAAGTTTTTATTTAAATTCTACTTAGGTACCATATAGGGTAAGATTAGTTTTGGGAGTAGAATTTAGTGATTCATCACTTACGTACAACACCCAGTGCTCATTACAACAGGTGCCTCCTTAATACCCATCACCCATTTAGCCCATTCTCCCTCACCAACCTCCCCTCCATCAACCCTCAGTTTGCTCTATATAGTTACAAGTCTGTTTTATGGTTTGCCTCTCCCTTTCCCACCCCCTATGTTCATCTGTTTCATATCTTAAATTCCATGTACGAGTGAAATCATATGGTATTTGTCTTTCTCTGACTAACTTATTTTGCTTAGCATAATACTCTCTGGCTCCATCCACATTGTTGCAAATGGCAAGATTTCATTCTTTTTGATGGCTGAGTAATATTCTATTGTGTATATATACACCATTTGTTTATCCATTCATCAGTTGATGGACATTTGGGCTCTTTCCGTAATTTGCCTATTGTTGATAATGCTACAAAAATACCAGGATGCACATATCCCATTGAATTAGTATTTTTGCATCCTTTGGGTAAATACTTAGTAGAGCAATTGCTAGGTTGTAGGGTAATTCTATTTTAACTTTTTGAGGAAACTCCATACTATTTTTCAGAGTGGCTACACCAGTGCAAGAGTGTCCCCCTTTCTCTGCATCCTTACCAACATCTGTTGTTCCCTGTATTGTTAATTTTAGCCATTCTGACTCCTGTGAGGTGGTATCTCATTGTAGATTTGATATGTATTTCCATAATAATGACTGATATTGAACATCTTTTCATGTGTCTGTTAGCCATATGTATGTCTTCTTTGGCAAAAATGTCTATTCATGTCCTCTGCCGATTATTTGTGTTTTGGGTATTGAGTTTTATAAGTTCTTTATATATTTTTTATAGTAACCATTTTGTCATTTGTAAATGTCTTCTCCTATTCCGTAGGTTGCCTTTTAGTTTTATTGATTGTTTCCTTTGCTTTGCAGAAGCTTTTTATTTTACTGAAGTCCCAATAGTTCATTTTTGCTTTTGTTTCCCTTGCCTCAAGAAACATATCTAGTAAGAAATTACTATGACCATTATCGAAGTGCCTACTGCCTGTGTTCTCTAGGATTTTGATGGTTTCCTATCTCACGTTTAGGTCTTTCATTCATTTTGAATTTATTTTTGTGTGTGGTTTTAGAAAGGGGTCCTGTTTCATTCTTTTTCATGTTCCTGCCCAGTTTTCCCAACATTATTTATTGAAGAGACTGTCTTTTTTCCACTGGGTATTCTAACCTGCTTTGTCAAAGATTAGTTGACCATATAGTTGTCTGTTCATTTTTGGGTTTTCTATTCTGTTCCATTGATCTACATGTCTATTTTTGTGCCAGTACCATATTGTCTTGATCACTGCAGCTTTGTAATATAACTTGAAGTCTGGGATCATGAAGCCTCCAACTCTGCTTTTCTTTTTCAAGATTATTTTGGCTATTGAGGGTCTTTTGTGGTTCCATACAAATTTTAGCATTGTTTGTTCTAGTTCTGTGAAAAATGTTGGTGGTATTTTGATAGGGATTGCATTAAATGCATAGACTGCTTTGGATAGTATGGACATTTTAACAATATTTGTTCTTCCAATCTATGATCATGTAATGTTTTTCCATTTCTTTGTGTCATCTTCAATTTCTTTTATAAGTGTTCTGTAGTTTTCAGCATATAAATCTTTTACCTCTTTGGTTAGGTTTATTCCTAGGTATCTTTTGGTTTTTGGTGCAATTGTAAATGCAATTTGGTCAAATTGTAAATGAGATTGATTTCTTGATTTCTCTTTCTGTTGCTTCATTATTGGTGTATGGAAATGCAACAGATTTCTATACATCGATTTTGTATCCTGTGACTTTACTGAATTTGTGTATCAATTCTAGCAATTTTTTGGTGAAGTCTTTTGGGTTTTCTACATAGAGTATCATGTCATCTGCAAATAGTGAAAGTTTGTCTATTAGGAAGCCTTTTATTTCTTTTCATTGTCTGATCGCTGAGGCCAGGACTTCCAGTACTGTGTAAAAGAAACAGTTGTGAGACTGGAAATCCCTGTCGTGTTCTTGACCTTAGGAGAAAAGCTCTCACGTTTTTCCCATTGAGGATTATATTAGCTGTGGATCTTTTGTATCTGGGCTTTATGATGATCTGGCTTTTATGATGGCCTTTATGTTGCCTCTTTCCCTACTTTGAGAGTTTTTATCAAGAATAGATACTGTACTTTGTCAAATGCTTTTTCTGAATCTATTGAGATCATATAATTCTTATCTTTTCTTTTCTTAATGTGGTATATCATATTGATTGATCTATAAATATTAAACTACCTTGCAAACCCTGGAATAAATTCCACTTGATTGTAGTGATGATTCTTTTAATGTTTGTTAGATTCAATTTTCTAATATTTTGTTGAGATTTCTTTTTTCTTTTTGATAAGTCTGGCTAGGGGTTTTTCAATTTTGTTCATTTTTTCAAAGAACCAGCTCCTGGTTTCATTATCTGTTCTACTGCGTTTTGTTTGTTTGTTTCTGTATCATTTATTTCTGCTCTAATCTTTATTATTTCCCTTCTTCTGCTGGCTTTAGGCTTCATTTTTTTTTTTCCCTAGCTCCTTTAGGTGTAAATTTATGTTGCGTATTTAAGACTTTTCTTGCTTCTTGAGGCAGGCCTATATACTTCCCTCTATGACCACTTTGCTGTATCCCAAAGGTTTGGATCATTGTGTGTGTATTTTCATTTGTTTCTATGTATTTTTTTTTTATTTCTTCTTCAGTTTCCTGGCTGACCCATTTATTCTTTAGTAACATTTTCTTTAACGTCCAAGTATTTGTGATCTTTCCAAATTTTTTTCTTGTGGTTGACCTCAAGTTTCATGGTGTTATGGTCAGAAATAAGCATGGTATGATCACAGGTTTTTTGTACCTGTTAAGGCTTGATTGTGACCTAGAATGCAACCTGCTCTGGAAAATGTCCCATGTGCACTCAAAAAGAATGTGTATTCTGTTGCTTTAGCATGAAATGTTCTAAATATATCTGTTAAGTCCTTCTGGTCTTGTGTGTCATTCAAAGCCATTGTTTCCTTGTTGATTTTCTGTTTAGATGATTTGTCCATTGATGTAAGTGGAGTGTTAAAGTCTCCTACTATTATTGTATTATTATCAATGAGTTCCTTTATGTTTGTTTTTAATCATTTTATGTATTTGGATGCTCCCAAATTGGGGGCATAAATATTTACGATTGTCAGATATTCTTGTTGGAGAGATCCCTTTATTATGATATAGTGCCCTTCTTCATTTCTTGTTACAGTCTTTGGTTTAAAATCTAGTTTGTCTGATATAAATATTGCTACTTCGACTTTCTTTTGACATCCATTTGCCTAATAAATGGTTCTCCCACCCCTCACTTTCAATCTGCAGGTGTCTTTAGGTCTAAAATGAGTCTATTGGGGGTGCCTCGGTGGTTCAGTTGGTTAAGCATCTGTCTTTGGCTCAGGTCATAATCTCAGGGTCTTGAGCCCCCCAGCAGGCTCCTTGCTCAGCAGGGAGTCTACTTCTCCCTCTCCTTCTGCCCCTCCCCCTTCTCGTGTACACACGCTCTCTCTCTCTCAAATAAATAAAATCTTTACAAAAATAAAAAAAAATAAAAAAATAAAATGTGTCTCTTGTAGGCAGCATATAGATACTTTTTTATTAAATCCATTCTGACACCCTATGTCTTTTGATTAGAGCATCCATTTATTACATTCAGAGTAATTATTGATAGATATGAATTTAGTGACATTTTATTAGTTTTTTTGTCATTGTTTCTGGAGATTTTTCCTGTTCTTTTCTAGTCTTTGTCACTTTGGTCCTTCTTTCCCATTCAAAGAGTCTGCTTTAATATTTCTTGCAGGGCTGACTTAGTTGTTACAAACTCCTTTAGTTTTTGCTTGTCTGGGAAACTCTTTCCTATTCTGAATGACGGCCTTGCTGGATAGAATATACTTGGCTGCATATTTTTCCCATTCAGCATGTTGAATATATCATGCCACTCTTTTCTGGCTTGCCAAGTTTCTATAGACAGATCTGCCCCAATCTTTTTTGTCTTCCTTTGTAATTTGGGGGCTTCTCAACTTGCTGTTTTTAGGATTTTGTCTTTATCTCTATATTCTGCAAATTGAACTATGATATCTCTTGGTGTTGACCTGCTTTTGCTGATTTTGATGGGAGTTCTCTGTGCCTCCTGAAATTGGATGTCTGTTACCTCCCCCAAATTAGAGAAGTTTTCAGCTCTAATTTCCTCAATAAACCTTCTTCCCCTTTTTCCTTCTCTTCTTCTTCTGGGACTCCTATGATAAGGATATTAGTACCCATTCTGGAGTCACCAAATTCCCTAAGTCTACATTCATGATCTAACATTTTTATTTCCCTCTTTTTTCAGCTTCATTATTTTCCATAATTTTATCTTCTATACCACTTATTCGTTCCTTACTTCTTCCATCCTTGTGATCATTACATCTAGTTTGTTTTGAATCTCAGTTATTGCATTTTTCATTTTGGCCTGAGTAGTTTTTAGGTCTTTTATCTCTAAGGGACTCCCTGGTGTCTTCTATGCTTTCCTTAAGCCCCACTAGTATCCTTATCATTGTTGCTTTAAATTCTGGCTCAGGCATATTACTTTTATTGGTTTTGATTAGATCCCTGGCTGCGAACTTTTCTTGTTCTATCTTTTGGGATAAATTCATCCACCTTGAAATTTTGTCTAGGTCTCTGTCTTCTTCTCTGTGTTAAGAAAACCTGTTATGTTTCCTGGTCCTGAGAGTAATGGCTTTATGAAGAAGAGGCCAGATACTTTCCAGGGCCTGGCACTTCAGGAAGTGAATCTGGTGTATGCTGTGTGCACTCTGCTGCTATGTTTTGGCTGCTCTTTTCCTCAAGTCAGTCTTGTGCAGAGTTTCCCTTGCCCGGAGGGGGGCAGTGTTTGGACCTTGGCCAGAGTGTGGCAAGTTTTAACTTGGTGTGTTCTAGTCTGCTTGTTAAAAGAGATCTAATGCAAATTCCATAAGAGATGAAATTTTGCAGAACTCTGTAATCAGTAGACGATGCCTGTGGGGGTTTGTGCTGGTCTTCTGGAGGAGGAGCCCATTGTTCTCAGGCACACTTGCCCCAGAAAAGCAGCAGAGTACAGGGGGCAGGGCTTTAGAGGTTTAGCCTGCTACTGTTGGTGCTGTGCTGCTTACTAAAGTTAGTTTATGCTGAGGGGTGGGGGTGAGGGGCAGTGGAAATGGCTCCAGCCAGCTCCCTGTTCCCTCGAGAGGGGAGTTTGCACCTTCCACTCTCTGGGAAGCCCTTCCAGAAGAGTGAACGGTCTCCCCTATTGTGTAGCAAGTGTCCCTCAGATTTCTGCCTTCACGTTGTCTGTGTCTGGGGTGCCTGCCCACCAGGCAGCACAGTGTACCTGTGTTCTAGCCCAGACAGGACAGCTGAGTTTTAAAGCTCCAAAGTTTTGGGAACTGGCATGGTGAGGACCTGCACTGGTCCTATGGGGGGAAGGTCTTGCTGTGTTGGGACTGATGCAGGTTTGCCAGTGTCCAGGTTAGGTGCCCTCAGCAGGTGTCTATGCACCTATGCTGAGGGGCAAGGGAAGAAAATAGTGCCCAGTCACACTTTTGACCCCAGAGAGGCAATGCCACTTCTTCCAGATGCACTCCAAAAAGGGGAACCGTCTCTCCCAGTATATCCCAGGGGATCCTCAGATCGTGTTGTCCACTATGGGACTACCTGCCCTCCTTCACAGGAGCACTCAGCACCCACTGGGCTCCACACCAGCCATGGCACAGACCTCTAAAACTCCAGCTTTGAGCCCCACTGATTCTAAAAACTCATGAAAATCAGCCCCTCTTGTTTTCCCAGTCATTGGCTTTGGGGAAGTGTTTTCCTTATGCACTCCTCTCTCTCTCTCTCCCCCCACCTCTCCTCCACCACACCAGATCCATGAACCTCCTACCTTCCACAGTGTGGCCTCTTTTCTCCCTCTAGTTGTACAGTTTGTTCTATCAGTCCTCTGATTGATTTCTTAGGTATTAAGAATGACTTGATATTTACCTAGCTGTGTTTGAGGGTTAAGGCAGGCCTAGGGTTCTCCTACTACTCCACCATCTTAGCTCCTCCCCTCATTTACTTTAATCTGAAGTGCATGCCTTTTTTGGTGATATAATTAACCATCCTTTCAGAAGAGAAAACATTCACTTCTTTACAGTGGGTGATTAATTCTAACTGATTTTACAGATTTAGAAAGAATAATATAGTTAATAATGCTGGAAAGAAATCTGTAGATGATTCACTCCAACTTCCATATTTTACTCAGAAAATTTTAATGGCTTGTCCAAGATCACTAGCATAGTTGACTAATGTTCAAGTGAGAAATAAAGCAGTGAGCTCTACATCCTCAGATTCCTGGAGTAGATTTCTCTCTGCTATTCAGTCTTATAGTCTTTAAATTTACACAGCATTAAACAATGTCTCTGGTCTCATTAATACTCAAAATGATCACAATGTTTGAGGCTTTATGATTACTCTGGTTATCACAATTCCTCTAGTGAAAAGGCAAATTCAAATCAGTAAAATTTTACTTTCAACAGAGAAGTGAGAAAGAGCTTTGCTACCATCTTTGGAATAATTTTAATTGCTTAGGAGTCATGTTTCTCTGTGTTAAGGCACTAAATTTATCCTGAAGTTATTTCCTTTCTAATGAGTGAATGCATGATAATTTTTGTGACATATAAATTGGTGATTAGTGGTTATTAGCAATAACCCTGAAACATGTTATATATAATGATGCTGTTGAAGTCATATTGATGACTATTGGTAAAACAGAATTCATTTGTAATATTTAACTGACTTTAAAGCACATACTATATATAATGTACTTTTTTTTGCAGAGAGTCAAAAAGGAATATATGATTTTTTTATTTCTAAGACTTATTCTTGAGTTAGAAATATATAGACAGAGATATCATGTTCACTTCAATGCAAAAGACATACCTGCTAATATGGAAAGTGATTTACATAGTTTTTTTATAATTTATTTTTGTTTCTCATCAATATTGGTCTACACTCATAACTGCTTGAGCTCATAAATTCTTCTAAATATATGCTAAAGGATAAAACTAAGTTTTGCTTCTCAGTAAAAGATAATCTTCCCACATGTCATATATTAACTATATTAGCCTTGTTATTCAGTTCTGTGTGAATTCTTAGCCTATTCTTGTAGCTAGTTACTTAATAATATTTATTAAACAAGCAAAAATATAGGAGAAACAGATAACTATAGAAAACATGTCTCTGGCTTAAGGAATCACACATTGCAGAGAGAAGAAAGACAAGTAAACAGATAATTGCAATGTGAATCTGATAATGTGAAAAAGTATGAGTCAACTACTATAGGATCACAGAAGAGAGTAATTAATTCTGCTCAGTGCAATGGGGTGAACTTTACCAAGAACATATTTAAACTTCATCTTGGTTGGTGAGTAAAATTTGCTGATGTTATGATGGAAAAGCATGAAGCTGTGCAAATAAAAAATAAGCATGTGTGAGAGCCTGAATAAAATTGAAAAAAAAAAAAGTTAAGGTATGTGAAGACTGAAAGAAAGTTCATGAGATGACAGTGTTTATAGATTAGTCTCGAGAGCAAATTTCAAAGATTTTGAAGGACTTTGTAATGATAATGAATATGACCTTTCATTTTGACCAGTACACCAAGAGATGGGATACTTTGTAATGATAATGAATATGACCTTTCATTTTGACCAGTACACCAAGAGATGGGATTAAAATTGGAAAAATAGCATGATAATCTATTTGATTTTAGGAAGATAGCTAGTAACACAATGGAGGAAAGGGTGACTTGAGACAAAAATGCAAGCAGACAAAAACACAGAGTAGGCTAGGCTGTTTTACTGGACGCATGTGAGAACGTGAGGGTCTGTATGAAGGAAACAGAGTTGAGCATGAAGGGGAGACAATAGCTAACTAAACAGAGGTAGAAACTTTGTTCAGAAACTTGATTTTTATTGATGTCTTGTTGTTGATCTACAGAGTAGTAGACTGACTGAAAGTAAATAGTTATTTAAGAAAAATGTGCCGAAATGGAATCTGGAACAAACAACAAAAAAATGAGTATGATATACACTCAAAACTCAATTAAAATTTCTAATATCTAAAAAGCACTTTAAAAATATTTAAGGGTTTTGTAGTAGGCAGAAAAATGGCACCCAATGATGTCCATGCCTTAACCACAGAACCTGTGTGTATGCGGATGTGATTAAAGGGACGGAATTCGAGATGTGGAGATTAGCCTGGATTATCTGGATGGGCCCAGTGTTTCTTTCCCAGCTTTCCCAGCGAGGTTAGAGAGATGAGGTGGAAGAAAGAAAAGAGATGGAAAGTGGAAGGAGACTCATTCACTGTTGCTGGCTTTCAAGATTCAGAGGACATAGCCAAGCAATATAGAGTCTAGAAACTGTGAACTACAAGGAAAAAAGTTCTCACCCAGAGTCTTCAGATAAGAATGTGTCCCTGCCAACAACTTGATTTCAGCTCAGGAAGGCCCAAACTGGACTTCTAACTTACAGAACCATAAAGTAGTAAATTTGTGTTGCTTTAAGTCATTAAGTTTGTGGTAACTTATTATAACAGTATAAATTAGTAGAAAACTAATGTAATTATTTAAGTACATTATTATTGGCTCTGGTTTATATGACTTGAATTTCAAGAACTTCTTTTATAAATTTTGGATCAAAAACAACTAGCAACCATAAATGGGATATAAGAGTAAAATGTATACATAAACCCAAAAAGAAAATGACATAACTTGGTAATAGTAATGACAGAGATTATTTACTGAGCACTTACTGTACTTCAGACAAGTCCCTGTTAACACTATATATTATCGCTAAGCTACTGATTCTGATTTTAACAAATATAAGCCCTGGGAGGGGTCTATATATATCATAGAGAAAATAGTAATTTTTCTTATTTTCAGAATGTCAGTAGCGTTTATTGAAATAATGTTATCAATTATTAGTAAGAGAATAGGATTATAATAGATTCTAGCCTGGTTTGAAAAAGAACACTTTGACCAAGAATAATACAAATCCATATACTTTACATAATCCCTTATAAAGTTTATATAAATCTGGATTTGCATGGTATATCATTCTTTATGCTTTGATCTCATTCCAAACCTAGCCATGATCTTAATAATCATGTTTCTGTAAAAGTAGCAAAACCATCATCAGAAATGAGAAAAAACAAAGACTAGCAATGTGGTTTTCTTTAATTTCGCCTTAAAAAGTCAATGTGTGTGTGTGTGTGTGTGTGTGTGTGTGTGTGTGTGTGTGTGAAAGCATACAGTATGTATTGACTTGCAACACTTACTTATGAATCTTAGATGCTTTTCAGGTGGATTTATTATTTATTCAACATTTTTTACAAGAGTGATTTTTTTTATCCATGGCTAGTGTTAGTAAGCCAGACAAATATCAAAATTATATGAATTCTAAATAAAAATTAGGGGACAAATAAAGGCAAAGATAAATGAGACTATAGCTCATCCCTTAGCATCCCATGTCACAGACAATAAACCTGGACAGCAGAGAGCTGTAGAAGTGGTTAAATCTGGAGAATAGTCACATTACTCTGGTTCAAATCAGGGCACAGAACCCATCAGTGACTTCAAAGGAAAAGTTTTAATATGAAGAATTATTAAGTTTTGATAGGAGGGTAATTAGAGGTAAAGATAACTCTAAGAGGATTGTCCAGGGATGAGGGAGGACACCCAGAAGAGTACAACTTGGAAGGAGGGGGCCTTTCAAAAGACTGGCCTTCAGACTTTATTGCCCAGGGTGTTTTGTAGCCCACTGGATGGTGGCGAGTTCATTGGTTTGCCCAGGCCAGAGCTGGCCCACAGTCATCAAGTATACAGGAAGTAATTCTTTGAGTGCAGATGAGCTCCCACCATTGGTTGGGTATGAAGAGAGAGTCGGTGTGTCTCCGCAGGTGATGGTTTGAAGTTTGCTGTATCTACCCTGGAAAGGCCTCAGGAGACAGACTTCCAGGGAAGTAGACATGTGGAGAGAGGCAAGGCACCACTGTGGATAGGCGATCTAGAGTGCCAGTTTCTACATGAGAGGACCATAGGAAGGTGGTCATCAGTGTGAGCCAGTTTTTTTGAGATTGCTGAGGGACCATGGTTGGAGCCTAGCACCACCATTGTCCTCACATCCACACCACTGATTAATCATGCAACAGCAGGAACCTGAAAGAGAAGCCTTTTCTTTCTGCAGTGTTTCTCCTCAACTATGAAAGTTTAACACTGCGCTAATTTTATTTATTTTATTTATTTTTTAATATTTTATTTATTTATTTGACAGAGAGAGACACAGCGAGAGAGGGAACACAAGCGGGGGGGTGGGAGAGGGAGAAGCAGGCTTCCCGCGGAGCAGGGAGCCCGATGCGGGGCTCGATTCCAGGACCCTGGGACCATGACCTGAGCCGAAGGCAGACGCTTAACGATTGAGCCACCCAGGTGCCCCAACACTGTGCTAATTTTAAAAGAGAAATTCTTAAAGGAATTCCAGTCTTTATTGCAGAGCAGGTACTACAGTGTAAAGTCAAAGCTGAGATGCAATAAATTGATAATGGATAAAGAGGAATGGGAAAAAATTAACCAAAATATATGTGATACAAAGAATACTCTAAGTGATAAATCTAGACGTTCTGCTCCAATTCCAAGTGAAACACACAAATATCTTTTAAAATATATAACAAACCTGTAAAATGAGAATTCATGGGCCTATTTTACTTTTGATAATAAAATGATACTCAGAGACGGCAAAGACTTTTTCATGTGCCCACAAACATCAAGAGGATGAAAGAATTTGGACCCTTGTCTCCCTGGCTCAAAACAACTTGGTGGCGCTGTGAATTGTGCAAGACTGTTGAATCACAGATCTGTACTTCTGAAACAAATAACGCAACATATTTTAAGAAAAAAGAAAAAGAAGAAGATAACAGGAGAGGAAGAATGAAGGGGAGTAAGTCAGAGGGGGAGACGAACCAGGAGAGATGATGGACTCTGAAAAACAAACTGAGGGTTCTAGAGGGGAGGAGGGTAGGGGGATGGGTTAGCCTGGTGATGGGTATTAAGGAGGGCACATTCTGCATGGAGCACTGGGTGTTATGAACAAACAATGAATCATGGAACACTACATCAAAAACTAATGATGTAATATATGGTGATTAACATAACAATAAAAATAAAAAAAAATAAACAACTTGGTCTTAAGCAAATGACACCATACCTCTTCAGGCCAGTGAATTCAGGATTTAGTATGGTGTCTTTAGATTAATGAATTGACTTTGATTATAGAGAGGTTAAGAATCCTTCACTTTGAATCTCAGGATCATTTTATTAAAAATAAGGATGGGAGAAATGTCATATGCAACTTTATTGACTCAATTATTACTCTAAATTTGAACATGTAGATATAGCATATGTACCATTGGCATTAAATTATTTATATATAATAATTTATATAAATTATATACACATATATTTTATGTTATATGTATGTTTTATATCTATATCTACACCTGTATGTACACATATACATTAATATGTCAAGTTTTATGTATATAATTTTAATGTCCCTTATGTGATTGGAATTTTACTTCTGTGATTGGAAATAAAGAAACGACACATTATTTTGAGGTTTCCTAAGAAATAAACCTGTACAATTAAGAAATAGTTCTTGACAACTACATACACACTGGGCAATGTTCCCTTTTTTATGTATGATCAACAGGCTTTACATTTTAAGATTTAGAGATTAATAAAGGTATTCAAATTACAAAAATGATGTTAGTATAGTCCAATATATTTTAGACAGATGTGAAGATATCCAATGTATATTTGAAATAATAAAATATTCAAAATTTGAGTTTAAAAAATATGACAATAGTAATATTTTGACAATCAAGACTGTTGAGTTCAGTTGTGTTGTGTGTAAAAATCATAGGAAATACGCTTTTCTTCTCTGAAATTGAGATTTTTTTCTCTATAAAATGCTGATCCTGTGTTTGTGCTCACATAATTTATGAAGATTAAATGAGGTTAAATGTGTGAATATATCACAAACTGTGGATATATGTAATATTTGCTATTTTAAATCTTAACCTTGGAGAAGTCAATGATTTAAAAACTTAAAATGACTGTTTCTAAACTTGGGCAAAATTTCTATCTCACTAGTTTCTATGTAACCCTGAAAATTGTATTTAGCATCTCAGAAACTCAGTTTTTTTAAAGTGTAAATTGTCACCACAATGCTTGACTTACATAATTTTAGTGAGGATAAAATAAGATAATATGTGTGATATTACCTGGAAGACTTCCTCACAAATATTATATGCTAAATACAGATGGTTTCTTTTAAATAAATTTCTCCCTCTATAAAATGTCATAGGTGAGATTTTTTTTTTGTATAGATAAAAATGTGCAATGATTCTTGAATCTTCAGAGAGGTGACTCATTCATAAGATTTATTTTAACATTCATTGTTTTTCATGATTTCTATTAGATAAAGTAAAGAGAGCTACAAAGATTATTCCTCCATCCAGAATTTACATATTTCAATCATTAAAAAAAATCCATAAATTCTCAAATGCCATGAAGAATAAATTATGTAGCTCCTCATTATTCACCTGATTACATTTAATCATCCTACAAGAATTCTAAAAAGGTATATTTGTACTGTGTTCAAATACCTGAAGAAATGCAACATAGAAATATGACTCAAATTTTTAAAATTTAGAAAAGGAACTATTCTATGAAGATTAAACTGAAAATACATAGCTTTTTGATGTTTTTCTTGTGTTTATACTCTCTAGTCTGCCATGGAAGAAGTTCTTTGGTCTTCCAAAATAATATAACTGGTAAGTCTGAAGTTTTAATACAACAAAAGATCATGTGAATCAAAACAGATGCATCCTTAACATGGGTAATATAGGGAACTCTATAATAAAAATATGAGAGTATGGCATAAAGATATTGGGCAAACCAAACCTGAAAAAGTAACATTCCTTTGCAAATTATAATATGTCGATCGAAAGGAATGTTATAAAGCAGATCAGCTCTTTGCAGTCCGAGAATTTCCAAACTAACTGAGGAAATACAATGCAGGTAGCTCCCTGTTTCCAGACATAGTGTCCTTAGATTAAGTGTGTAGAAATCAAGTAATAGGCTTGGAGATTATTAAAGGTACCTACTGAAAGAGAATAGTTTAAACTTCAATTACACCTCACCTGTAAAGCATGAGAGTTGATGAATTTTAGCTGTAGTTCCAGCTCTGGTCACAGCACCTTTTTGTTTCCAGTTGGGTAAGGCTGCCCATATCCCAGTCAGGGCATCTTTTTGGGGCCAATATAATGGGGCTTTCTGATTTGCACACCCATAATACTTACAGCAAGATAGGTGTGGCAGCCGGGACGCCTGTGTGGCTCAGTCAGTTAAGGGTCTGCCTTCTGCTCAGGTCATGATCCCAGGGTGCTGGAATCCAGTCAGGCATAGGGCTCAGCAGTCGGTGGGGAGCCTTCTTCTCCCTCTGCTTGCTGCTCCCCCTGCTTGTGTTCCTGCACACTCTCTCTCCCTGACAAATAAATAAACAAAATCTTAAAAAAAAAAAAGACAAGTGTGGCAACATAGGCACTAATCATATTAATGATTAACATCTTGGTGCTTTCTAATTTGCCTATAGCCAATCACAGACATAGTATGAACACCTCTTAGGAAACCAGTCACAGAGAAGGAGTTACCTATTACAGCAAAGAATCTTGAGTTTTCATGCTGCACGGCATTTGCTTCCACTATATGTTGCATGTTCTCCCCTTTCCTAAGGCTTCATGGTATCTATATAACAGGTGACCAAAGTACCCAATTAGAGACTAAGATATGGTGGTTTTGAAACCTACCACAAAGAAGTGTGTGTATTGTACATATTAAGAAGGGTTAGTCTAGATTTTGACATGGCTCATTACATGCCTTAAACCTATGAAGATTGAAAATATCTTTAAGATAAATTATTTAATATTTTATATCTGATATTTCATATATGTTTTTTAATATGCTATATATTCTTTCCAACTAAACATAAAAATCTGAAACTTTAGTAATTTCTATTTTTGTGTGGATTGCTAATAAGGTTTCAGAAAATTTTAATAGCCTCTAGGGTATACTTTAAAGGTAACATACTCTTTAATGTGTAATTGTTTACATATACTGAAGTGTTTTAAAGTAAATGACAGAGTATATAACTACAAATAACTAAAAAGAGTATATATATTTGAGTGCTTATAAATAATATTAATTAGCTAAAAATGTTTTAAAAGTTTATCTTATCTATTACAGAATCAAATATGACATCAACAGTAGCTCAAATACTCGTTCTGCTACTCTCTCTAGAAATACCTTTACAGAAACAAAATAATAGACAGGAAAACTCAGCAGAGCTTGAAAATCTCAAATAGCAGTGATCATTGTGGTGAAATTAAACTATTGAAATCTCTCCTTGAACAGTGTAAAATATGTATGATGAGAGATTGGTATGCTTAGTTTAAAAAATTGAAGTCATATCCATTTCTGATTGATGTATGGTAATTCATAATAATTAATAATATAGTTAGACGTATTCTTCTTTAAAAATTTAGTTAAAATTTGAAAGTCTACAAATGCTTCTGAGTGCATTAGCTTTTACTGCCAGACAATACATCACAAAAAAAATTCAACCAAATGACTTTTCAGTGCAGACAACAAAAAGCTTTTATAAACACATTAATGACGGAAATAGTACTTTTCACTCAGTATGTACTGAAGCATAATGAAGTTAGGTCTCCAAACCAAAATATATTTTCCCTCAGGGAAAAACAATCATTTAAACAGCCATTGATTTGTTACCTACTGCCTTGACACTTTATGATAAGCCCCTTCAAAGCATGCTGATCTTACTTATAATAAATAATGCATATAGGAAAAGAAAAAAATATTTTCTCCCAGGAAATATTTGCCTTATCAAGTGCTGAAGATTCTTTGTGTGTTCAACATATGCTCACAGATCAAAACATCATTGCATTACGAATGTTAAAATATTCATAAATTTGTTTTAATCATGTTTACTTAGAAATAAGCAGTGTTCATGTACATTATCCCCCCAGCTCCAAATTATAGCATTTGTTATTCTTTTAGCACAAAATATTTTGAAAATTTCATAGCAATTTTGACACTTTAGAAAATAAACATCTATATATTCAAGAGAGCTATTGTAATTTTTTTTCTTAATTCTTGAAATGGAATAATAAAATATAAAATAAAATACACAAAGTTAAAATAAGCTATTTATTTTATAGAGGTAGAAACTAATTTTCACTCCACCTAATTAACAAAATATCTTTAATATATAGTCATGAGCCCAATGGGAACAAATACACAATATTCTGAAATCATATAATAACTTGTGAATATGAAATATAAATAGTAAAAAAATGAAAATAAAAGGTGAGTTAAATGCCCAAATATGACAAGAAAAACACCGGAAAGTTGAAAATTTAATTATTCATAGATCTTGGTATGTTGATATTATGTTTTTTCTCACAAAAGAATAATATTTTGCAAAAGAATAGTAAGAACTCTTAAAAGCTCATTAAGGATCTTAAAGGCTCATTTTACTAGTGAGAAAGGTGGAAGCAAGGTTATATTGTATTTTTTTATTATAACTTCCATTAATTTATTTTACAGAAATTTACAATTTTCTTACAAATTATTCAATTTTAGAATAAAAAATAAACTATAGGTTTTGAGGGTATAAACAAAGTCTGAGAAACAGAATATTTAACCTACATATTAGAAAGATCCCTGGACAGAGATATTCTTTGTACTTAAGATCCATTCCTTACCCTAGGGAAGACTACATGTTTGACTAAAACCAAATCAATCAATAAAGAAAAGTAGACTAGGGGCACCTGGGTGGCTCAATCAATTAAGCATCTGCCGTCAGCTCAGGTCTTGAGATCAGCCCTGCTCAGTGGGGAGTCTGCTTCTCCCTCTCCCTCTGCCTGCTCCCCCTGCTTGTACTCTCTGTCTCTGTCAAATAAATAAATAAAATACTTTTTTAAAAGTAGACTAAATGTTTTCTTGATATAATCTGAATCTATGCTTTGATTCCTGTTAAGGTAATTTTATGGCATTTGGGACAACTGTTAACTTTTTAGTTTCCTTGGGCTTGTTATTTTTACTGTGTCTGGGTCATTTTAAAATAATTCTGAATAAATTTGTTTTATTCTATACACTATGGAAGTCAGCATTTTAAGCAACATATCAGGATACAATCCAAGAATATTTATATAGTTTTTAAAAGACCTAGTCAGGTGTCTTAGTCCAGGACAAATAGGCAAAATTTCAAATATCAGAATCTCTATTTGTATCTAGGGATTTGCTTAATGGTATAAGAGATGTCAAAGACTATTTTCCATGCATGAAACTGTATTCCTTATAGGATTTATTAGAAAGATGATTCCAGGTTCCAGTTTACAAACTAGATAAAAGATTTTAGCAACACTAGTGATAGTCTTCTGAGTGGTGTCTTAGGCCCTGAGTTTCATGTGATTTTGTGCTCCAGGACTCCACCTACATGAAAATTTCTTGTCACAGTATTTATGGGCAGAGAGCAGGGACTCCCCTAAGCTTACATCAAAAGATGAAACAGCTGTTTTTGTGCTTTGTTGCTAATTAATGTTTGTCATTTTGATAGAATTTAGTCAAAGTCTTATTTTCAGTGCACCATGTCAATTCCTAGTCAGATATGCAAAAGAAAAAATATAGTCTTTATATATTTCTGATTCTGGGGGCTTTTGACTTCCTTTAAAAGAAACTGACAATTGCAAATTTCTTTAAAGCAGTTTTCAGTAATTATTAAAGATTTAAAATGACTGATAAAAGTTTATTACAAAAATAAAGCAAATGACAAGGAAATTTGTTTCTGTGGCATGATATATTAAAAAAAAAACTGAATTTATAATACTATTATTTAATATCAGGCAAATCATCATTAGGACTCTAATAAATGAAAACATCATGGACCTGGACTTTGTTAGAGCTCCAGGAACTTTATACAATTTCTGAAATACTTATATTAATAATATTTTACCCAAATCTAACCCATGGATGGTTAAGTATCTCTTCTGGTAGAACAACACTTGCTATGCATCTCATGACATATCAAATAAACTTATTTTAATACTTTTCTTTTTACAAAGTGAAAGAACAAATCTTTTGTGATTTTTCTAAGGATCCCCTAGGAATCTCAAAGACAGGATTATGTGCAAATCTTTTTTCTATTAGGTATATAATCTTTGCCTTCCAGGCAGATAACTAAAAATGCAAAGAAAAGTCTTTTACAAACTTATTAAGAGGAGACCAGTAGTCCAAAATACTTTTGTTATTTTAACAAGAGAAAACCAAACTCTAGTTATTTTTTACAAACTGAGGGTTGCTGGAGTGGTGGGGAATGGGAGGGATGGGGAGGGTATGTGCTATGGTGAACGCTGTGAATTGTGCAAGACTGTTGACTCACAGATCTGTACCTCTGAAACAAATAATGCAATATATGTTCAGAAAAAAGGATAAAAAGAAGATAGCAGGAGGGGAAGAATGAAGGGGGGTAAATCGGAGGGGGAGACGAACCGTGAGAGATGATGGACTCTGAAAAACAAACTGAAGGTTCTAGAGGGGAGGGGTGTGGGGGGATGGGTTAGCCTGGTGATGGGTATTAAAGAGGGCACGTTCTGCGTGGAGCACTGGGTGTTATGCACAAACAGTGAATCATGGAACACTACATTAAAAACTAATGATGTATTAAAAAAAACAATGAATCATGGATCATTACATCAAAAACTAATGATGTATCGTATGGTGACTAACATAACATAACATAATAAAATTAAATTAAATTAAAAAAAGAAATATTAGAAATAAACCCATCAAACCTTAGCTAGCATTGACCATGACCAATAAAATCCCCTTTCTCCAAACCTTCCACAACTTCCTAAATCCATTTAGGTATTTTTACACAGTTTATCTTTCTCATTCTGGAATAAAATAGTTATTTTACTTCAGGAAAAATTATGCTTTGTTTTTCATAACGAGAACATATCCTGCATACTGTGTATACTTAATATAGCAAGTCTAAGGTTTTAAATTACTAAGAAAAAAATTCTTGAAAAGTATCTGCAAACTAACATACTACAAAATATAATTACTATTAAAATAAAATTTTTTAGGATAAGTTCAATTTCATTATTTTCCGGGAATTTTAAGAATATTCAATTTATATAAGTGCTTAGTTATTTTTAAACCAGTTATAGAGCTCTTTGAAGGGGTTATATAGTCTAATATGGTAATACCACTTACAGGTAGGAAAATACTATATATGAGTATTTGCATGCATGCATACACATACATACATATAAAAATAATGAGCCTATAGCTTCAACTCTAAAATTTTAACTGTGTTTTAGGCATAAGCACAAAAATACAAAGTTTACTGGTTTATATAAAATACCTGATTCTTGTCCTTTCCCCACCTCTGCATTTTCACGAGGAGTGTTTTTCTGGAAGAGGGACAAGTTGATTTTGCTCCCTACCAATAACTGTGGAGGAAACCTTTAAGAGTTCATTTGTTATGATGTACAATCCCATGGAGAATGTGGACTAAATTTCAGGCCAAAGACTGAGAAGAAACCAGAAGGCCATCTTGGTGTCTCCAAAGTCCTTCTGAGGGGGTAAAATAGCTGGCCTATTTCCTCTGATGGTTGCTCTTGGGATCCTTGAGTCTGTTGAGAACCACTAATAGAGGAAGGGGACTTAACTTCAAATGACTATAAGGAATTGAGGGGCTGGAGTGGGAAGAGAATGATCTGGCAAAGGTTGATAAAGGGATCGACTAGGTAGAAGTATTGAAAGGGATCGGATATTAGGATTCAAGGGAGCTGCAGATAAGATGGAAAATCGTACCACTATTGGAGGTATTAGACTGAATTAGTGCTATAATAGCAAAGCACAGTCACGGGCAGAAGAGCGGGGAAAAGAGGGAGTTACCTATAGGATTAACAGTTAAGTCAAAGGGGGAAAAGAAAAACAAAAGAAAATTTTAAAGAAGTTGGGCAAGAATTCCACTTGACTAATTTCCTCACACAATCCTTGGGATGGAGAGCTGAGGGAAATTCCTTAGGGAATCTCTGGGACCAAAGGAAAAGAGGGAATGCCCTGCATGAACTCCACATGTGGGGAACCTAGGGAAAACAAAAGAGGCCTCAGAGAAGAAGCTAAAAGAATAGTCTCTTTGCCTGAAAGAAATCAAAGTAACTCCTTACTACTTCAACAGGAAAGATGTTCGGAACCCTGGTTTGAGAATTGAATTCACTGAAGGATCCTTGAATTGCCTATCAGCAAGGGAGTTCAAAGGACTCACAAGACATCATAATCTGTGTGAGGATGTGGGAATCCATACGTGTGGCCCAATCTTGATCCAAGTCATAACACCAGAAACTATCAAATAAAAAACAAACTCTGGATCTAGATAAGGAGAGACTCTGTTCAAAAGACTTACTGCAAAATAGGTGAAAGGAACTTTTGCAATGGGGGAGAGAGCCTGTTGCAATAGGGAGAATATTCTGACCAAGAGATCCGTTGGCAATGCAAAGATTAGACAGAAAGGGGTTTCTGTTTTATAAAGAAGGACATTGGAGACTAGGAAACTAGTGTTAAGGAAGTGGTGTGAGCAAGGATGGCATGACTGGACGGTAGGTCAGTGAATGTTTACCTGGAAAACCAGCCTGTTCTTGAGAGGGTCCATTCCAGAAGGATTGTTACACTGGGTCAGGCTGAGGATGGGTCAGTGTTTAGGAGCATGGGAGATGGTAGAGAATCTTGACCAAAGTCAGTTGATAAGCATTCAGTTCCGATTAATTAGTGGTACCAAAGCAGTTCAGCTATTCATTTATGAGACGACAAATAGGAATTTGTAGATCTATGTCTGGCTTTGTCATAGATAAGCAAAGGGGACATGCATTAATTTTACCTGAATCATATGGAGAAGAGTGCTCTTTTATAGTAAGCCATGTCCAGGAACAAAATGTGGGAGAATTTCCTTAACTGTCATGTTTTCCATGATTACAGGGCTCAGTAAAGTTCTGCATTGTCACCTGCATTCCTAATAGCACAGTTGCTATTGCTCCTGAGTCATCTACATTATTTTTCTTCTCTCTGTCAAGGTGGAAACCTTAAATGTCCATTAGAACAAGAAGGATAAACGGACACCAAGCTATTAAAGGAAACCCCACTTTTACTAAGAGTCAGGCACATCTTAAGGAAATTCTCTGTCTTGAAATCTTGTCTCCAGGCTCATTTGTGAAAATTAAATTCAAGCAAAGATTATTTTCTCATTTATATGCCTTGACTTGTGCCATAGGGATCATGGACTTAAAGACATATTAGGGAAAATGGAGGTTGGGAGTGTGTATCTTGAAGAGAGAATGAATAGTATGGACACAGAATAGAGAGCATAAATAAATGATTGCTACCTTCACATTTGCTATGGAGGTACCACAAACCCTGAAGATGAAGTCAGGTCACATTGCAGAATATCAGTTAAAAATCAAGAGGTACCTGGGTGGCTCAGTCGGTTAAGCATCTGCCTTTGGCTCGGGTTGTGATCCTGGGGTCCTGGGTTTGAGCCCCATATCAGGCTTCTTATTTCATGGGGAGCCTGCTTTCCCTTTCCCTCTGCCTGCTGCTCCCACTTCTTATGCCTTCTCTTTATTAAATAAATAAAGTCTTTAAAAAAATCAAGAGAAAAGGTAAGATGAGAAGGTAAGGTGGAGTCAGGTCTAATTTTGTATAGAGCATGAACAGAAATAAAATGAATACAATTTAACATAATAGGGCATTATTAAATGCATAGTATTTGCAAGAAAACATATAGGCCATGTAAGTCCAAGAATAAAGTCTAGATGTTTAAACTGGGGATGAAACCGTATATAGAAATAGAGTTTAAGGGGGCGCCTGGGTGGCTCAGTCGTTAAGTGTCTGCCTTCGGCTCAGGTCGTGATCCCAGGGTCCTGGGATCGAGCCCCGCATCGGGCTCCCTGCTCCGCGGGAAGCCTGCTTCTCCCTCTGACCCTCCCCCTGCTTGTGTTCCCTCTCTTGCTGTGTCTCTCTCTGTCAAATAAATAAATAAAATCTTAAAAAAAAAAGAAATAGAGTTTAAGGATACAGGAAAATGGGGGGGCTTGAATCTGGATACAAATAAGTAGATAAGAATCAAGTCAGTGACATAAGCATCATGAATAAAGGTTGGAAATTTGGAACAGATGACACACCTACCCAGTGCAGTCAAAGCACAACCCCAGCCAAGCTAGTGTTTGGTGTTTTCTCTTTTACTTTTTGTAATCATTATTCTTCTGTCCAGAGGGAGCCATACTTTTTAGTTAACCTTGATTATAGAGAAAGACAGCACAGTGTAGGGGAATAGTTATAGAGTTATCAGACTTCCATTTTTGCATATTATTTAAATCTTTGCCTTTTTTAGACTTAATTCCTTATATCCCCAAGTAATTGAAAGTTACATGATGATTTAACAAACAATATCCCAAGCAAGATTTTTTTCAATGTAATATGTTAACCAAAAAGATAATGGTTTGATTTGTTTGACTCTTCTTTTTTTTTTTTTTAAGATTTTATTTATTTATTCGAGAGAGAGAGAGAATGAGAGATAGAAAGCACGAGGGGGAAGAGGGTCAGAGGGAGAAGCAGACTCCCTGCTGGGCAGGAAGCCCGATGTGGGACTCGATCCTGGGACTCCAGGATCATGACCTGAGCCGAAGGCAGTTGCTTAACCAACTGAGCCACCCAGGCGCCCTTGTTTGACTCTTCTTAATGAGAATGCTACTGTATTATTTTCCCATGAGAAAAAGGTCTGTCACCTGGACAATTTGAACGTTCCATACTCCATAGTAATACTATAAAGTAAACTTTAAACAATGAAGAATAACAGCCTAGTAAACTGTAAACAGCTTAAGGATAATCCATGATCACATTCTCAAATATGCCATGTGCTATTGTTCTCCCTCTCGTTTCCTTCTCTTTTCTCTCTCTCCAGCCCTCCACCCTCACTCTCTAAATTTAGAAAATAAACTTAATGTAAATTTAGTAAGCATGTTCTGTCTGTCATGTGTTGTTAACTACACTGAATAAACACAAGACGTGAGGAAGGACCAGGTCTGCTGTCTGGTATGTAGCGTTGTTTACCTTTTTCTTGATTTTCTCAAAATATCTACTTCCTCACAACCAAAACAATCCATTGGTGAGAAAACAATTTATTTTGTTATTTTATTATTTTTGTTTTATTTTATTTTTTTATTTTATTTTTAGAATAATACAACTGGACCAGCATTTGTAATGTTTTAAAAAAATGTGACTTGATACATTTCCTTTAAAAGAGGATTTGATGGCCAGAACAAGAGTTAGGAAGAAAGCAGCAACAGCCTAATGCATCCTGATCTATTCCTTGCCTGGAGAAAAACACCCTGGTTCTGATTCCCGCATTTTCTGGCAGCTTACATAAGTAGTCACAGCACTGCTTGTCTACCACCTACTGGAGAATAGGAGAAATCAAAGGAAGGGACTGGGTAATATGATTCCAAAGCACACCCAGGAGACTGTGGAGCGGCTGTTCTCATATCCACAAGCCTGTACTCTACTGGGGACTTCGGGCCTTAAGCAGAAGGTTATTGAAACCCCAAAGCATAAATGAAACTGTTGGAAAGGGAAAAATCCAATAAGCCAAAAGGCTGAGTTAACCTGCCTGGTGGAGTGTAGAGTGTGGCTGATCTTGGCAGAAGCAGTGAATTCTGGGCTTTATGTCAGTATTATAAATTTTACTTCCCTTTTAATATCTCTATCAAAACCTTGCCCCAGATAAATTGTAAATCAATTGACCAAGGTAATTTACTTATCCTGAGCCGGATGTTTGTTGTATGGTGATTTTGCTTCCAGAAAAGGAAGCGGCCTGCTTGTGGTTTCCTAACCATTTGGCAGGCAGGAGAAAACTATCAGGTCACCGGCCAATAATGCAGTTGCAACAGTAAATGTGGGGCAGTAATTTAGAGAAGGCAGGGAAAAAGTATGAGGAGCTTCACCCTCCCAGTGGGAAAGAAATGTTGCTGGATTGGCAGGACTTTCTCTGAGGATTAATAGAAATTTTTCTGATGACAAGCTGGTCACAATAATTATTCCCACCTCTTTGTAGCTTTTCAATTGCCATTATCCTCCTGTGGCAGCTTATGGAGAAAAGTTGGCATAAAAATTAAGGGTACTGATTATTATAACTAGATAAATATAGGGATAACAATTTTATTCAATTAAAGGTCTTGGCAAAGTGGCCTAAAATAAATCACAAAGAGAATAAACATACAAAACCATCTTATACAAATATCTGAATTTGCATTCAGAAAAATGGAACACGCTCATTTTGGCTAAATCAGAACTCTCCAGAGGCAAAGTAAGAGCCAGTGTCCATGAAAGTAATTACAAGAGGTGATAACAATTCTAAATGGCAAGCAAAAAGATCTGAAATTTTGTGTTCTAATCTGCATCTTCTTTTTAAAGTTTGATGTCATTTTAGTTAGAAAAGACAGTTTCATTAGAAGGCAAAGACTTGAACCATTTTTTTCACTGTCATATCCTTAACATCTGACATTACTCCTAGATGCAAAGAGGCTCATAAATCCTTTTTGAATGAATATATGTATTATATGATAGTAGAGTAAGTGAATGGGCAGATAAATATAAGCAGTAAATAATAGAGCTGCTAAAAATTCCCTTGAAAGGGGCACCTGGGTGGCTCAGTCAGTCAGACTTCCGCCTTCAGCTCAGGTCATGAGCTCAGGGTCTTGCGTTTGGCTCCCTGCTCAGTGGGGAGTCTACTTCTCTCTCTCCTCTGACCCTCCCCCCAGCTCATGCTCTCTCTCTCTCAAATAAATAAATAAATAAAAGATTTATTTATTTATTTTGAGAGAGTGAGAATGAGAGAGAGAGAGCTAGTACATGAGAAGGGGGAGGGTCAGAGGGAGAAGCAGGCTCCTCGCTGAGCAGGGAGCCCGATGCGGGACTCGATCCAGGGACTCCAGGATCATGACCTGAGCCGAAGGCAGTTGCTTAACCAACTGAGCCACCCAGGCGCCCAATAAATAAATATTTTTAAAAAATTCCCCTGAAAATCCTAGAATATGAATAGGGGATACCATCAAATTAACCCTAGAAATTACATTTCTAGGTGTCATTTTTCTAATGGTTCAGTTTTAATTAAAAAAAAAAAGAAAAATATAGACACAACACAAAACACATGACTATATAGCTCTTTTATCTTAGATGCAGAAAATACTATGAGAAAGTAATAAATGATTTTTTCACATCTGTACAACTGACTCTTCTTCCCTGGGCAAGAAGATACACCATTTTACTCACTTTTCCTCCCAAATCACACCGTGATCTCTAATATTCATCAGGCTGCCTCCCTGGCCTGGCATCCCTTCTACCATTCTTCTTTTCTCTTCATGATCATTCCTACTTATGCTAGAGGGCATGCCAAAAGTACTTTCTCTAACCAATTTTTGCCAGTCTCAAAAGAGAATTGACTATTCCCTTCCCTTGAGGCTTTATCATATAGTAAAATCCTCTATTTAATATTTATTATTAATATTTATTCCTACGTCGCCTTTCAGCTTGTGATTTCCTAAGAGTGATAGTTATAACATGTTCATGTTCTAAAAAAAATAAATAAATAAAAAATATATAACATGTTCATGTTCTATAATATGTTCATTCTAGTTCCTGGCACATAGTTGGTGCTCAGTATTTAAGTAGATGAATGAAACTTTGGAGTATTGAAAGAATTAAGAGTTGGTCGACATATACACTTTATTTTAATATTTACTTACTCAAAATCTAAAAGCCACTCTGTTTTTGTAACATTAAGTAAAATTAAAACTTGAATGCATTATTTAAATCTTAAAGAAATACAAGAATAATTGGCTAAAATCCAAACGAGAGAAATCCAAAGATGACATCTCTTCATATTTTTTCTTACTTGCACAACTTGTTTATGAATATATGTAATATATATATTTAACTAAAATCTACATATGAAAGACTTCATAGAAACTGAAATAATGCTTTCACATTATTAACCGTGAATATTTGTGAGTAATATGACCGATTAACTCGAATCCTGACTAAAATATATTTCACTACATAGCATTATCCTCTTCCTATTCATTTCATCCTCTCTTGTATTTTCTGGACCCATTTCATTCAGTGCCAGTGCATCTGATTGGACTGTAAAACATGAAATGTGTAGCTTCAAAACACAGCTGGAGCCAATGCCATTCTTTAGCCAGCTGGCATCAGCCATTGCTGGAGAAAGCAGCTGACTTCTGTTTTGATAGAGTAAGCATTCCAACGTGTGCTGCTTGTAATTCACTCACCATCCAACAAACAAATTAGTCTAGAAAAGAAATATATCAACCATTGAGAGGCATGAGATTGATTGATAAGTGGGCCCTCACTCCCCCTTGCTCCCAGTATATAGCATACTTCTAATGCTTTTAGCAAAGAAGTTTCCACTACTCAAAGTATTTTCATCCCTGAGGCAAGATATCAGTGTGAAAAAAACATTTGAAATTTTTTAGGACTCAAGGAAGAAGAGGGTTGAGAAAAACTCAATCTACTTCATTTATGCGTCCATGAATCTATCTGTCTGTGTCTAGCTAGCTATCTGTCCATCTATCTATCCATCTCTCCCTACACCCAGCCCTCTATTCATCCATTCATCTACTTCTTCCCTTATCCAGCTATTTCTCTCCGTCTCTCATCTATCTCATATCTATCTATCTATCTATCTATCTATCTATCTATCTATCTATCTATCATCTATCATTTCTGTCAATCTGTATAATTTCTAATCATAGCTATATCTGCTCATTTATCCATCCAACTCTCCTTTATCTCTCCATGTATCAGTCCGTTTATATTATATCTCCATCTATCCAACTATCCACCTACCTAGCCATCCATTTATACATGGATAGATCTATCATCTATCATCTATCTATCTACCTATTATCTATCTATCGATCTATCATCTATCATCTATCTACCTATCTATCATCCCCCCCCCATAATATCAGGAATAGGCTTTCATTCAACCTTTGTGTAAATTTCTCCAGGAACAAAAACTCACCATTCTACCTGGTAGCCTATTCTCTAATTGTCCACATTTAGTTACTTAGAAAGTTAACTGCATTTTTATGATCTCCATTCATTAGTCATGGCATTTCTCTCCAGAGCAGTACAAAATGAATCTACTACCCCCTCCCCTCTGAAAAAAAATCTCTAGATTTACAAAGGGAGTTCATCGTTTTATCCAACTCTTTGTTCACTGCCAAAAATAAATTCCCCTTTTCATAGGATGCAGTTTTCTACTGTTGTACTCATTTACCGCATATGCTCAAAGTTCATCACCATAACTTTTATTTAAATTACACTGCCAGATTTAGAAACAAAGAGATCTTAGAACCGTGGCTTATGTTGGATTCATTCCCTAAATATTGAGACTAATCTATGACTGACAAATATGAAAATGTCCCTTTTCATATTATATTATTTGTTTATTGCTGCTTAATACATTATTACAATCTTAGCAGCTTAAAATAGCACACATTCATTATCTCAATGTTTCTGTGAGTTAGGAATCTAAGCTCAGCTTAGCTGGGCTCTCTACTCCAGCTATCACAAGGCTGCAATGTGTGTCATTGAACTGTGTTCTCATCCGGAGGCTCAACTGGGAAGAATACATTTCCAAGCTTACTCAGTTTGTTGGCAGAATTCAGTGCCATGTGTTTGCAGAACTTCCCTGGCTTCTTGCTGGCTGATAGCTAGAGGCTTCCCTCGGGTCCTGAAGGCTTCCATCAGCAACTTGATATGTGAACTTCCTAACATGGATTCTTCAAAGCCAGCAAGGGAGAAATCTCTAGAGTAAGTCTGTTGGCAAGATGAAGTCTTATACATAACATAATCATTGGAGTATCTTCCTATCACCTGTGCCATATTCTGTTGGTTAGAAACAAGTCACAGATACCACCCACATTTAAAGAAAGGAGATTAAAATAAACAAGTGATTCACTAAGAGGCGGAGATCACAGGGGACCTCTCTGAGTCTTTTACCAAACATGTAATGAATCAAAATAACATCACAAGAAATAGCATGTGAGTGCATGATAGTGGTTTATTTTTAATGTTTCATAAAACTTAGAAAACAGAAGTGTCATGAAGCTTCTTCATTTTCTTGAGAGTTGGGGCTGAGTCCTGGTAGTGGGTTGAACTAATTACCTCAATTCTTCAAATTTATCTGTATTCAGTCTTTGTCCATATAACGTTGCAGTGCCTGTGAGCAGTGCTTACTTTGCTAACTACTTGAATCTAAGTTCAAATGTGTTACCTGTTACGGTAGATTCATAGGGCTGTCATAACAAATTGCCACAAACTTGATGGCTTAACACAACAAAAATTTATTCTCTCCAGTTCTGGATGGCAGAAGTCCCAAGTTAAGTTTGTCAGCAGAGTTACACTGCATCCAGAGCCTCTAGGGAAGAACATTTCCTGGCCTCTTCCAGTTGGTAGTGGCTTCAAGCATTCCGATCTCTGCCTCTATCTTTCTATGGTTCTCTCCTCTTTGTCTGTGTCTGCCCCTCTTCTCTCTAAGTACTCTTGTGTCTAGATTTAGGGCCCACCAGCCACAGTAATCCAGGATGATCTCATCTTGAGTTCCTTTAACAGTTATATCTGCAAGACACTTTTACCAAATAAGCTCACTTTCACAGGTTCTGAAATGTGGGTGTATGTTTTTAGCAACCACTATTCAACATACTACATCTACTTTGGCCAATGACAGCCTTAGCAGATGTGACGTGGAGACCTAGCACTTGTGAGATGGGGTTTCCTCTCTCTGTCTCTTTTTTTTAAATATGGACTGCTTCAAGAATTTGCATGTCATCTTTGCACAGGGGCTGTGCTAAAACTCTGTATTGTTCCAATTTTAGCATGTGTGCTGCTGAAATGAGCACTCGGGCTTCCTCTCTTGCACTTCTTCTTGTGCACATCTCCATGAAAGGTATGTACTTGAGTTAGGGACCTGGTCACAGGAGCAGGCAAACATATCGATGTTCCAAGATGTGGCATCCCAGTCAAATCCAGACTATAACCAAACCCTTAGCTGATTTGTAGATGCAAGACAGAGTCCAACTCAACTAAACAGAACAGCCCAAACAGGCCCTATCAAACCATCTAAACTCCACAAGTTTATGTGAGAAATAAATATTTACTATTGTATGCCACTGTAGTTCTGTGTTTGCTCATTAGGCAACAACTAATTAGCTATGTATATATGTATGTATGCATTTTTAATCCCTTTTATTCTTGAGGACTCATTCTATGCTCTATGTTCCTATAATCTTCCCTTACTTCAGAAATAAAAGTTTTCACTTCTGATTCTTGTATATTCTCTGAACAAAACTTGCTCCTAGAAAAGTATCTGCAGCAATTAACACATGCTAATATGAAAATATAAGTCATTTAAACTTGTCTCAGGGTTATTTATCATTAATAAGGTAAAAAGTACAAGATGGGTACCATTACCATGCGAGTTTCAACCCACAAGAACACTGAGACACAGATGGTTGAGTTAAGTTGCCCAGAGTCACACAGTTAGTAAGCAGTGCAGCTTTGTATAATCCAGCGTAAGTTCCGGAGACTCTGTTCTTACCCTATACTATCTCATACATATGATGACAGAATAAGAATCTGCTCCTTTACTCAAGAGTGTCAAGCATTAGTGACGGAAGGCAGATGGAGGAAGGCCATTTTAAGAAGGGATTCCTGATGTACAGAATTTGAAAATACTTTCATCAGACCTTTGGGAAACCTGGGGCTTATATTTCTGTTATGGTTCTTATCTCTATCCAGTCCAACCCTATTAGTACTACTGCAAGAATGTACCTTTTATTATTAGCCACGTGCCCCATGAGAGCCCACTGAATATTTGTGGAATTCAAAATCCGTTTTAATAATTTATAATCTATTTTATGTTCCCTAAGCACTCAGTCATATATTAGTTTTGATTTTCCCCTCACAGGGTTGTTGGTATTGTGTAAATAGTACCTAATCTAGCCTTATAGAGTGTGTATGTAGTATGTCACTGACATGTATTGATTTTCCATTTGCTTAGGTTCACAATGCATATTAATATGAATTTAACACTAATGCACAATCCACATTCTTTGCAATACATGTAGAATAGAATTTTAATAAAGAGATTAAAATTTTAATGTTCAAATATTCATTATATATGCCAGGGAAGTATAAGGCAATTTTAATGTGTTAGGACAAAATTATTATGTAATGTGAAGATAAAAGGAGAGACCTTGGACATAGATCTAATTGTTTTTCAATACTGGCTCCAGTATTTACTAGGTGTTGGACCTTAAGCTTGCTACAATCTTCTTTTCTGTGTAATACATGTAATAACTCACATTAATGGTAATGAATATAAATTATTTTAATCACCTGAAAAAAAACACAAAATAACAAAACTTCTTTCATATCGTTTACCTCTTTCTCCTCCAAAAAACTGCCATATTTACTGTTGATCTCTTGGTGGTTGTGAAACAATGTTTCTTCTATTGCCTTCCTTATTATAAAATGGAAATAAAGTTAATAGCTGCTAATGTTAGTATTATCTTTATGATCCTAGCTGTGGAGACAAAGACACAGTGATTCACTTTCTAAGCTGATTCTCAACTCTTACTTCTGAAGGCTTTTTCTAGACTAGGTTAGTCTTTAGTTTCACAGCTATTGTAACACTCCTTGCGTTACATTTTATTTTTGTGTTTGTTTATAAAATTGAAAGGTATCTTTTTTATAGTTTAAAAACTCTGGGGATAGGCAGTACTTATTATATAATGAGGATTTTGTTAGGAAATAAAATTGTTTTCAATTTTTTTTTTTAAATTAGCAGTTCTTAAAGCTTTTTTCCCTAAGGCTTCCTTTGCATATTTAAAAAATAAATACTTTATGTATTAAAAAAAAACCCACCTACTCCACATACTTTAAAAAGTTGAGAAAAATGAAAAGTTTTTGTTTATGTGGGTTAAATCTGTCACTATTTACTATATTAGAATTAAAATTAATTATCAAAATATTTATTAATTCAAAAAAATAAATGTATTACGTGTTTACGTGTTACACATTTTTATTCTTATTTTTTTAAGATTTTATTTAGAGAGAGTGTGTGTGCACAAGAGAGGGAAGGGGCAGACGGAGAGGGAGAGAGAATCTCAAGCAGACTTCCTGCTGAGCACAGACACTGATTGCTGGGGGGGAGGGGGTTTCAATCTCACAACCCTAAGATCATGATCTGAGCTGAAATCAAGAGTCAGAGGCTCAACCAACCGAGCCACCCAGGTGTCCCCACATTTCTATTTTATTTTATTTTATTTTATTTTTTAAGATTATTTATTTGAGAGAGAGAGAATTGAAAAAGATTATATCATTTTACATTTTTGCAAATAGCTTCAATGCTTACTTAATTGAAGACAACTGGATTCTCATATATGTTTCTTAGCTCATTCCATTGCAGTATTTTGTTTTGGTTGAAATACTTTTAAAATACTCCAGACCTGTGTGCCTTAAATTTGTGAGTAAGAAATCAGACTTGCATAAAACAAGTCATTTCCATCATTTCATATTCAGTTTCTCTTCTGGCAGCATTTTGCCTTGACTGGTTCTTTACTTCAAGGGGTAATGAATTTTTGTTTACATAGGTCCACTTGTTTCTGGCCCCTCTTTATTAACTCACTTTCCTTTGCCCCCACCTGTATAGAAGCAATCTAATTTCCCCCTGGTAATCAAGACTGTATGGACTGAATGTTTGGGGACCATTTAAATGGATGAAGAAACTAGAGCTCTCTCCCTGCCATGTGAGCGCATAGCAAGAAGGTGCCTGTCTGTAAAAAGGAAGAGAACCCTCAACAAAATCCCAGTCTTACTGGTACTCTCATCTCAGACTTCCCAGCCTCCAGAACTGTAAAAAATAAATGTCTGTTATTTAAGCCACCCAGTCTCTGGTATTTTGTTATAGCAGCCCAAGCTGACTAAGACAAAAATTAATCACTCTAGCCAAAAAAGTAACTCCCGTATTTACATTTTTGATGTACCCAGTGGACAATTGCAGCAATCAGTTAATAAAATTATAGATTTATTACCTAGTGGAAGCTTTTCTCCCTTAGAAAGTAGAACCTTCTAAACTCACTAAGTTATGGTGGAGGAAGACAAACAAAACAAAAGCATAAAGATAAGCAGTTTATTATGTATAATTGCAGCCATTCCTACCTTAATTTCTTAGTACCCACTCCCCTCAACTCTGTCTCAGGAAAAAGTGCCATGTATTGTTTGCTAGCTTAAGATATATACCTTATTCTGTTGGTTAACACGCCAACTTCTCAAATTGTCTCCCAGCTGGTGTCATAACTGAGCTTTCAATAGGCCACTTCACTCTTCTATCAGGTTGGCTGTTACTATGTATGAGGTACATAGTAAGACCAATTACATGGTTATGGGATCCATTTCCTCAATAAAATGGTGAATTGAGATAGTGTTGTATGGAGTTAACATGGTAGTGAATGAAACAATTGATTAGTCTACAAAAGATGATACTAGCAGAATTAAGTCGTGGAAAGAAAAAACACCTAAATTAGTTATGCTCAAGAGGATGAGTAGCTGCCTCTTCAGTGACTAAAGGGGTACAATGTAATCATTTCTTGCCAAGTGGTTAGCAGTTCTATCTGGGAGTGGTGCAACATCAGGAACTCACTATTGTTTTCTGCTCTTTGCAAGTTTGGTACTCAGCTAGGGTAGATAGTCGGACCGGTTTTGGTTAGGATGAAATACGTCATGATGAAATCTTACCCTCTAACCCTATTGTTATGGCTTCTTTGTATGTGGGTTCATTGAGCAAGCACCAGAGTAGATGGATAAAAAAGATTCGTCTACAGAGGATTGTTCATCTTGTCTGGCGATTATTTAGAGTGGAAGACCTCTTCTGTTGCCTATCCCAAGAAGTCCACCTGCATCCTTTTGTTCCAGACCTCATTGTTGCTAATCTAAGTTTATTCTAAATAAGCAACTGAGCGGCTACACAACCCTTACTCATAAGGTAGTGCAAATCCATTCCTCAAGCCATCTTTTCTCCCAACGTGAGAAACAAGATGTCCTGTGTTTAAGCTTTATCTTCTGAGAAAATTTTCTTCACTACTGTCATTCAGTATACCATGTAGAAGCATATGTAATGCCATGCTTTGCCTTTTCCTGTTAAAAAAAAAAAAAAGCTATTAAGTGTTGATTGAAAAGGAGATTGCAAAATATCAGAACTAATTACTGTAGTATGTTGAAGTGCCTACTTATGAATCTTCGTCATGTCTTTTTTTACCTGCTGGAGCCTGGTGTCATCTACACTGTTTCATTTTACTCATAAAATGCTGTAGCATAAGCACAATGTAATGATTTGATGTATCATTATACCACCTAGTGTGTGATGGGCAGTGCGAATATCAATGTACTTGGTGTCCTAGATTAGGCATTGAATTTCTACCACAGGAGTTATATAGGTCCTGATATGCTTCTAGATAAAGATCGTTATTGGCAGAAAAGGACATGGCTTTGCTCCAACATTCTACAAATATGTACTCTGATTTTCCCAGTGGGGCTTCAGAGAACATCCTTATCTGCCATAGATTCTTCAAGTAACATTTTGTCTGCTATAAACACAAGGGCACAACATCATGAATCCCAGACTGGACCTGCTGCAGAGCCTTTCCTTCCTCATCTTTTTTCAAAACTAGCATCCTCATGGTTTACCTGATAAAGTAAGTTAGAGAGCTCATCTAAATACGTTGTATGTTACATACAAAATCCAAAGATACACTTCAAGCCTCTTTATTTGTGATAGCTGGAGCAAAGTGGAACAATTTGTCTTTTACTTTGGAAGGGATGACCTGAGACACCACTGTACTCCTAGAGAATTTAACAATAATGTTTTCACCTAAAATTTTATGGATTAGTTTCCCTTTCTCCAGAATGCATGTGTTTTATTAAGATATCTAGGATATTTGCTTCTCCTGCCTACAAGGGTATTAAGGTAGCTGAGGTCTCTGCAGATCACACTATGACAAAGAGCAAGAAATTTGACATAACTTTGAATAAAGTGTAAAACCATCCCTGTTTGCTGAAGGAGAACTGTTTCTAATGTTTCTTACAAAATGGCCTGGAAAATAAAAGCAAACGAATAAAGAACATTTCTCAGATAAGTTGCTTTATGCCAGCTACCAGGGGATGTGCTAATTTTTTCCATAAAGGTATAGCATCTTGACCTTCAGTGGTGGTTGGTTCTATCTTACCAAGTTTATAATACAAGTTATTCTCCAAGATCAATAGAACATTCACCAGCCGAAGGAAAAAGATTACCAACTCTGACCTTTCACATTCTTAAAATGTGAAATAGCAATATAATCTGTATTTTCCTATTAAATGTAGTATTGATTTTATTTTCACTTACTGTTTGATGGTGGTAGGGTATAAAGTAAGGAATGTTCTGATAGCTTCTATTTGTTTTTTTGTTGTTGTTTTTTGTTGTTGTTTTTTTATCTTAACAAGGGTCAGGGAACAATTGTAGGGATCTTGCTAGTTGTTCAGTGTGTCTTTTAACTACTTTTTAACTTCAGGAACCCAGTCTTTAACCACAAGCTGGGCCACTGGACCATCTACCATATGACCTCTGTCAGTTCCACTCTAAATGGTGGGTCACAGCATCTATTCATCTATTCATATCTAGTATCTAATAATCTTAGGAGATCCCTGTATTTCCAGTTTTCCAGTGGCTAACCACTTTATAAATGGCCACAAATTCTTCTGCATAAAGTTTGGAGGAAGTGTGTGTGTGTGTGTGTGTGTGTGTGTGTGTGTGTGTGTGTGTATAATTCTTAAAAGGGATTCCTCTCCTTTCCTCAATATATATGCTCCATATCTGTAAAGTGGTAAAGTGATTTAGGTCTTAATATTGTATGAGAAGCTTTGAATCCTTCCTGTGGAGACTGAAGTTGGGTTTCTGCCCACCAGACATAAGTCTTACCTATAAATATAAAATAGCACATTAATAAGTTGCCTATCTCTTTCATTCCCAGGGACATTGTGATCAATCAGGTTTCTTTGTAGAGCCTAGTTGGTTGAAATAATCTGTTTGAAACTCAGCAGTGAGGCTTATTGGGTAATTACAACCACTTTATTTCTGTTCATTAAGCACTGACAAATGGCTTCTACCATTCAAAGATGCCATTATTCCTGTTGAAATCAGAGAGTCCAATTCCATGATATCATTGCCAATGTCACCTCCAACTTACAGAGGACCCTCACACAGATCTTTTCAGGAATGCTGGTTTTCTCCACAAAAACATATTAGTTAATCTTTGAGTCATTCAGATTAGTTCCAACATGCCCATTTCACTAAGCCTTCAGCCTCTTTCCTATATAGCATGCCAAGAAGTCTAGCATCTTAGCTTTGTTGACTGTATGTCACTGTTTAATCCAGACTTCCATATGCTAAGGAATCAAACTCTTAGGTACACGCTCAAGTGCTGGGGCCAACATATTAAAAGTTAATACTGGGTTAAAACCATTGTTTTGATAAATTGGTCCTGTTAGATTTAATACCTTGGTGGTATTAAATCTTGCTGGTGGTAAAATCTTGGTTTTATTTGATACATAGCCTATCTCCTTTTGTAGACACTGTATTTCTTAGTCCAGAGCTTGGGTCCAGATGGATAGTGGGGGAGTATATTTGGGACAATAAGAATTCCTTTGCAAGCAACTGCCCCAGGTCAAGTCATTAATGGATTTTTATAAAAGGGAATACTTGTTTCCTCAGAGTGTAGAAAAAGAAATTTTTCTGCTGGAAATGGATTTCAAAAATATTTTAGGGAAAGATTCCCAATTTTGTTTGTATCTACCAAAATGCCTCCAAACCAAGTCTTCAAATCCCACAATTCCCAACCAGTGTCCAATTTCAAATCTAAGAGATGTGGAAGTTGCATGTTTAACTGGCCCTGTAACTCTTAACCTAACAGAGTTCAATTTAGAGCCAAGTCTTCAGCATGTTTTTCTTGCAGCTATGAGACATGAAATTGTTTTAAGATTCTCATGGAAGCTTTCTGCTTTCCCACGTTTTTTGCAATTGAGAATTAGAGGCCCTCAAATAATGATAATAATTTTATCGATATTAATTAATATTTATATTAATTTATTATATTATATTAATATGTATTATGTTATATATGATATTAATATAAATAAATTAATATATGGATCATGTTAATTTATAAAATTAATATTTTGTATTAATTGATATTATTATTTATTATGCCAAGATCACCAGCACAGAGACAGGCCTTCTACCCTACAGTTTTGTAATCAATAGAATTTTCATATTGATCATATTTGGTTGAATCAACACTTGATCACACAAACATTTGCTCTCCATTGGTACTCCAACCCAGTGTACTCACCTGGAATCAGTTTCGAAGGCTTGCAGTCTTTGTAATTCCATAGGGCCCTGTACTTACTAGGACCCAACAATTGTTTTAATGCTCTGTTATTATTGTCTTGAAATTGTTCATGAATTTTAAGCAAAGGAGCTGGCATTTTCATTTAGCATCGAAGGCTGCAAATCAGGTAGGCAATTAGCCACCAGTAATGATAATTTGGTTGGGTCTGGTGTCAGTGAGTAACAGATTATCACTGCACTTTGCCCAGCAAGGATACCACCCATGTGTTCAACTAACATATGATCAATCTGTACCTAGAATTCCATTTGAGCTTGTGTTTCTGGTGGTACATTTGTAATCACTTACTCTATCTCTTACAATCTTGCCCACTCACATGGTTCCATTGAATGGATTTCAATGAAGAGATCATAAATGTGTGAGCAAACTTTAGGAAAGTGACAAGGGGGACTGAGTCTTCTTAAAACTGGCAATAGTGAGAGGGGTCTTCCACCAATGAAGTACAGTCACTATGAGAACCACAGCTAAAACAAGCCTGGATTGGAGAAGAAAAAATCTGACCTCTGTCTCTTTAAAGAAACCCAACTAGAAGAAACCCAACTAGAAGCCTGCCTGCAAAGGAATCCAGGTGATGCCATTAATAGATGTCCAACAATCAGGGCAGAACATTGAGAATAGATCATGTGGGTAAGGGCAACAACAACAACAAAAAAAACACACAAAATAAAATTTTAATCCTTTCTGAGATCCCTGTCAGCCCTAAAAATTTGTAACCTTATAACATAGAAAAGCTACTTAGCAATGCAAGATCTACAAGAAGTATAATGAAGAGAAATAAAATAGTAGTAATTACTATCAAAACAATAGTTTTAATCCACAATTTGAGACTCAATATGTTGGTCCAAGCACTGGATACTTTATTTGAGGGTTTGAGTCTTTAGCATATTGAAGCCTGGAATAAACATTGACCTACAATGAGTGAAACTAAGATTCTATGAGTAAAAGGAATACTTGAGAGGGGAAAAAAATGTCTAATTTTCTGAAGAGTTGAACATATATCTAAACTCAGAATACTTGTAAAGTTTATGCATTAACGAAATAACCCAACCCCAAATGCCGTGAAACACAGACTACAATTCTCTCCAATGTAAAGTGGCATTTACTGTTAATAAATTGAGTAATAAAATTTATACTGGGAAATATTACAAATAAATATAGGCAGTTCTCTACTATTTAGATTCATTAAAACTGGAAGAATATGAAGTGGATGCAAAAAGGAATTGGAAATTAATTAGTGTGAAATAAAACCAACCTCATTTTGAAATCACTTTAAAAATGAATTCTATGAGAGGAATCCAGGGAACATGTACATTTATAGACCTTCATTGTGGTCTGATTTTAAAAAGAGTCCCCTAGAATTTACTGGGCTCTTTGCTCCCTAGCGCTCAAGTAGGTAGCAAATGAGGAGCTTATGAAAGATCATTAAGTCTGTCAGGAAATGAGAGCATCAAAAAGCCTAAGAAATCCTTGCAGTGAAAACATGAACCTAATGCCTGCCTGTCTATTCCATACACTCACAAAAGAAATATGGCAGCAAGCATTGATGACAAAAAAAAAAAAAAATTACTACTCCCAATTCTTTTAGAAAGGAAAAGGAACTTATAAATGAGTGACTATTGTAGAAACATGGAGGGCAGCAATAAACAAGAACTGACATATCAGAAATAAAAGAGATCATGGTTCTAAGAATAAGATTTGTTGTGTGCACAATGCTCCGGATTTGATATTGTTGGAACAGTAATATGTGGTTCTTGCTGTTGTAAGCTCATTTGTCCATTATTTCTTCAATACTTCATTTAATAACTTATAACTTACGGTCTGCTCCTTGCTAAGCATGACCATAGGTATAGGAATAAAACAATGAAAAATTAACCAGTCTCTGCCCTCAGAGAACTTAGGTTAAGTAAAAGGAAGATTATAATTTTATCTGGCATATATAATAAATCAAAATCAATTTCTAAGTGATGTTGTGTTATATTAACTACAGTAAGGAATAGGTCAAATTCAGTGATCACCTGAAGAGGTTGATTTAGATATTTTTTCCTGCCACAAGAATCAAGACAGTAGCCCTGGTTTCTTTCTTTTTTAAAAATTGATTCAGTTCCCTCTTGAGCTTATTTATACCACTCTGCTTTCATTGTTGATTTTGGCAGTTTGTTACTTATTTCAAACACTCTTTTATGTAATGAAATTCTTTTGAATCCCATATAGGCTAGGCTTATACTTAATTTCAATGCATAAACTGTGTTTTTAAATGAGTTACTCTTTAAAGCAGCAGATTTTTTCCCCTTCTTCAGATTTTTTTTGTATTTCTGCAAGATCTCTCATATTGACATCCTTTTTTTTCTAAGACTTTGCAGCCTTTCAAAGAGTGAAGCTTAAGCACGCAATTAAGAGCAATGAAGCACAAAATTGCTCATGCAAGGAATATCATCATTTCCTTGTGCATTTGAAAATAAGAGATATATGCTGTCCAACCATGAGCAAACAAGTAGGATGAGGGCACACAACCAAGTGCAACCTATCATTACATTTTAACAAATTCAGCAGAAGGTTTGGTATTCACTAATAGCCACTTGCTAATATACTTATCTTTTTATCTTACCTATGCATGTTCTTACTTGTTCTCTACAATGGGTTTTTGACCTTTTTTCCATCCCTACTCTGTGTCACAAAACTTTTCCAAAGGAGATTAATGATATTTGGGAACAGACTTTCAGTTTTTCCAGGATCCAGTTAAAGACCAATGGCTATGGAGGAAAGAAGTAGGCAAGGAGCCAGTAAATCCTTTGCAATTCCTAGTCTTCTGCAATCTCTTTAAGGTCCTGCCAGATTCAATAGTGAACTGGGAGTAGAGCCCAGTCTAGACTCTGGTCCACTAGACCACAATATTTTCCACGTCAAACAGCTGCATTCTGATTGTTATTCAGTTAAATAGACAATGGAATATGTTCTTATCCTCTATACCCAACATTTTTGTGTGTATATATATATATATATGTATATATATATATTTGTTATTAGAAGCTTAATGTCACAGTTACAGAATATTAGGGCCTACTTGCTGTCCTCTCTGCTTTCAAAAACTGCACTTTGGCTCACAGCCAGCTCTATTCCTGACCCCTCCTTGGTTTCTTTAAATGGTTTCCACATTTTTTTTCTTTTTCAGTCTTATAACAACTGTGGAATTATTTTCACTTCTTTTTCCCTTCAGCCACACAGAGACAATTATTGCACTATCTTCTGATTATTAGAGAAGAGATGTTACAGAGCAGAAGGAACACTGGATTTAAAGTCATAAAACATCTTTTTTTTTTGCCTATATGACTAAATTTCTTACACTCTAGCTAAATACCTTATCCTCCTCCCCCGTTTCTTTAAATATGATTTGAGAATAATTATAATTTCCGCATCTATCAAAAAGAATTGGTAGAATTTAATCCATTGGAGTAAATATCAAATGGAAAGCATCAAGTCTTGTGCACACTGTAAATCAGTAAATGGTTATCACTTTTATGAAGATGATGCATATTATTAGTCAGTTTGAATCGATTAGTATAATATTGCTTTTCCCTCCCTTCGCATTGTTTCCACACCACCATTGATCTTTCCTCTACCCAACACATCTTGCAAGGTTTATTTCAAATTCCATTTCTTGCATAAAGAAGAATTCTTTATGGAAGAAATTCTAGGAATTCCAATCAACCTTGACCTTTTCAAATGCCAACTACCAATAAAATTTATTACATACAAATTAGTTCATTTTCTAAAGCAATTTAGCACTTAAAGTATATTTTATTGAATAGTTCAGAATACAGTTTTGGGAATATAGAGATTTTTACTGAAAAAAGAGTGACGTTGAAGGGCACCACTATCTAAGGTTTTGAGATAAAAGCTTCTTCCTGGATTGAATGGAAGAACATTGGACGGTCCTGGGCAATGCCAGTTACTTCAGTTAAATTATTAACAGCTTTTATTTTGCTCACAGAAGGGTCTTGACTTGGATGGCAAAATATATGTTTATTTATCAATGTATCAATTTCAAACACTGGTTACAACATCAATGGGCAACGTCCACCATTAGTCAATTTGGGTTTTCTGGGAAGTAGAGCTGGGCCCCATGGGTTATTGTACACGGACTAGTTGGTCAAGGAGCGGCAACATCTGTGTTGGTAAAAGTAGTTCAATGCATACTGTCAGACTCATATGTACAAGGAATATGGAAGATGTAATTTTTTTCTACCTTCAAATATTCCTACATAAAAGAAATATGAAACAGCCCCTCATTAGGGTAAGAGAAGGGAGGGTTGAATGGTTGGAATAATTTTTGTAAGCATACTTGGTAGGACTGTATCTCTCTTTCTTTGCACACAATCTCTTGCATCCTTCTGTGCTCCTCACCTCACGGCTAGGAGAGTTTCAGGAAATAAAGCTATACAATCCATTCAGGTGCATTTTAAGCAGTAACACAAGGTCTCTTAGTAATTATGTTTACAACCTTTGTGAGTTAGCAACTTTTGTTGTCTAGCTTGAGAAATTCAATGTCCCTGAATGTTTATTCTTTTTTTTAATGACTTTTAAGTGAGTGATTGCACATATGGGGTGGTTATTTAATATTTCTCTTGCTTCTTTTGGGTTCCAATAATTTTGATATCATAGGGTCTCTGATTTTGAAGAAAATTCCTTGGGATATGACATTGCACTAGGCTTCTAATATATGCGCCTTATTCAGGTCCGTTGACTGAATCTGCTATGGACAGTGGTCGGAGAACAAGAAACTTCAATAGAATTGGCAAGCGGTTTGATGGTGTAAGCAGGTGGTATTTACTTTGAGGAGCCTTACCTGATCTCTGTGGGCTTTGCTTAGGTATCTTTCTCTATCAGTTAAGATGTCTTGTGCTGTAAGAAAGAGAAAATACTATTATAATTAGTTTTTTAAAGATTTTATTTATTTATTTGACAGAGAGAGACACAGCGAGAGAGGGAACAGAAGCAGGGGGAATGGGAGAGGGAGAAGCAGGGTTCCTGCCAAGCAGGGAGCCCGATGTGGGGCTCGATCCCAGGACCCTGGGATCATGACCCGAGCCGAAGGAAGACGCTTAATGACTGAGCCACCCAGGCGCCCATATTATAATTAGTTTTAAAAGAAAAGTTGATAAAAGGAATCTTGTGGGAGGCAGAGCCAGCTTATCAAGAACCAGTATCTTTCATCTCTCTGATCCACCATCCTCAACATTTTGACTTTCAAATTCAGGCTGATGCCCTAATGACTGCAAATGCCTCTGCATTGCTGTGGTTCCTTATCACGCCCTCACATAACCCACTTGGCAGAGGGATAAAGACGATCCCCCTTCCCCCTATATGTTTTTTAATCAGGAAAAATTTTTTTTCTAGGTTCCCAAAATCAAACTTTATCTCAGTAGTCCCAGTTATATCATCTGACCATATGTGAGCCAGACACTTGCAAAAGGGACAAGGATGGTTATTATGGGCTTTGCTTAATCAATATTCCTCCCAGGAGCTGGGGAGGGGACTTCTTTCACTCAGTACATGGTCCATCTATTCCTGAAAAGAAGCCAGCCTCTAAAAGCCAGGAATAAGGAGTCTGTGGCTATTGGGCAGGATATCTATGGAATCTTCCAAACCTTCCAGCAAGCTTCAATAATATTTGCCATAATATATACTTATCACACGCTTGCTTGTTTCTCATATGTGACTGTACATTTCACAAAAGTAGGGATCTATCCACTGAATCTCATACATAGTAAGTGGTCCTGTTAAAAGCAAATTAATACTGGATGCTATAAATGACCAATATGTCTTTAGGGTACATAAAGCTTGAATGTCTGCTGCTCTGTAGGCGGCAGGAAATCTGCAAGTTCTTTTATAAATAAGCCGTCTAAATCACAAAAGCATAAGGCAAAACCTAATCTTTCTCTCACTTTTGCTTTTCTTAACTTCTTATTAAATTTCACCATAGTATTTCTGCATTGCATGTGTCACCTTCAGCAACGTATGTAGAGAGTTTAAAAAAGAGAGAAGTATATGCAGGTGTAGATAGTGAAGAAGAGTGTTCTATTTTGTCATTCTATTGTTTCTAAACTGGAAATAGACTATGTTTCATTTGCTTTATATGTTTAGTAGAAGAAATCATATCTACTTATAGCTTACAAAAGAAAGTCTAGTATAGGAACCAAGTATTAATTTTCAATTCGTGTGATGTTTTAAAAATATCTCTGAAAGATAGTTTAAGCCATTTTTTTTTTCATTTTGAAACAAATAAAGTCATCCTGGATGTAATTTCCAAACTAACTTTTAAAAAATAAATTTTAGTCTTTAGAAAAGGAATGCACTAAAATTAGGTGAAAATCAGTTGAATATATAAAGGTCATATACATCTAGGAAATTAAAGATATATTCTAGATAAAATTATGTTTTAGTTTCCTTTGAGAAAGAAAACTGGAATTTTTATTCATACAGCTATATAAAATAGCATATAATTAGAAAATAAAATGCATTTAAGCACCCAAAGAAATTGATTAAAATATTCTATTTAGACATATAGATACAGATATGGATATTGGCTTTAGGGAGATATATTCTTCACTCTAGAGCAGGGTTTCTCAATAATAGCACTATCGACTGACATTTTTGGGCTGGATAATCATTTGTTGTGGAGCGTTCTCTTATTCACTGTATAATGTTTAGCTGCATCCCTGGCCTCTACCCACAAGATACTGGTAGCATCTTCCCAGTTGTGACAATCAAAAATATCTCCAAACATTGCCAAATATTCCAAAGAGGGAAAATTTACCCCCAGTTGAGAAATGCTACTTTATTTTTATTTTTTTTGGGGGGGAGGGGGCAAGGACAGAGGGAGAAAGAGAATCTTAAGGAAACTCCACACCTAGTGTGGAGCCTGACACAGGGCTATATCTCACAATCCTGAGATCATGACCTGAGCTGAACTCAAGAGTCAGATGCTTAACCCGCTGAACCCACCCAGCAGCCCCAGAGAAATGCAACTTTAGAATAGCGCAATGATAAAACTTTACATCTTAAAATATAACAGGAGAAGAAAGAAAGGTTTCATAAGGCTGGTGGTTTTGAATTGAGTGACTGATACTGGAGCCGTGTTTTTTGGGAGTTGAAGAAAGACAGTTGATTCGTTTGAAAGATACCATTCTGGTCTCTGTTCTGTAAGATCATTTATCAGGTCTTTTTTTCTCGCACTACTGTAGTAAAAGAAAGAAATAAAACTCACTAATCCAACAAGTATTCAGTAAGCCAGTGTTCTGCTTTAATTATCTCACTAAACTTTTGAGTAAAAAATAAGTTCATTTCCTCTAAAATTGATTATCTAGAAGTGGGAAGGTAAACAAACAACTGGAATATTAAAATAGAAAAAGAATGTACAAAGCAGTTGAGGAACTCAGACAAGAATTTAAACAAATTTTCATAAAACGTCCAGAAAAGTTTTTCCATGGGATGTGGTGTTTGAACTGGATTTTTTTTTGTTTATTTATTTTTATTATTATGTTATGTTAGTCACCATACATTACATCATTAGTTTTTGATGTAGTGTTCCATGATTCATTGTTTGCATATAACACCCAGTGCTCCATGCAGAACGTGCCCTCTTTAATACCCATCACCAGGCTAATCCATCCCCCCACCCCCCACCCCTCTAGAACCCTCAGTTTGTTTTTCTTTTTTTTTCTTTTTTTAATTTTATTTTATTAAGTTATGTTAATCACCATACATTATATCATTAGTTTTTGATGTAGCGTTCCATGATTCATTGTTTGCGTATAACACCCAGTGCTCCATGCAGAACATGCCCTCTTTAATACCCATCACCAGGCTAATCCATCCCCCCACCCCCCTCCCCTCAGTTTGTTTTTCAAAGTCCATCATCTCTCATGGTTTGTCTCTCCTGGATTTTAAAAGAGGGAAAAATTCCAGAAGATGCAGTAAACTGTAAAACATATGGTGTATACTTGTGAACCCCAAATAATTCACAAGACTAGAGCAAGGAAATTTCAAGAGAGGGTAGTTAAAATGGAGGCCAGAATGGAAAACAGAGCAAACTGTGGGAGGTTCTTGTACCATGCCAAAATAATTAGGCTCCTGCCCTGTATATTTTAAACAGACCAATGATGTAATTAGAACTGTAATTTAGAAATGATACTATGATCATATATGACCATTGAAATATAAAATGAGGGAGACTGAGGGCAAGGAAAACTACTCCTAAATTATGAGGGAAATGAAGAGTACTCAAATCAAGAGAGATAAAGAACACAAGAGCAAAACATCAGGTTGTGTTAAAGTGTTAGAAATACGATTTTTAGAAATACATCAAGAAGGAAACAGATGCAGAGGTTTCAAGACAAAATGACTTTCATATTTTGCTGTGGGTCAACTAGAATATCTTGATGCTATTAAGCAAAGATGGTACATACAGGAGGAAAAATATTTGGGGGATGATAAACAGATTCTGATATTTATCAAAAATCCTATGGAGCCTCTGCAAAGAAATGTTAAATTTGTGGAAAAATACTTATAGTGTTCACCAGTGACGGCCAAATATGAAGTCATAAATATACAGATAGGTCCCCAGTGACTGTAGAATCACAAGAAGTTCAAGTTTAGAATTTTGGAGAAGGTCCATCATTTAAAAGGAGGATATACCAACAAGAATCTGAAAAGAGTAGTAAGAATACTTCAGGAAGGTAGAAGAACCATAAAGACTTCCCACAGAAAGCAAGGTAGGAGGGGCTCCTGGGTGGCTCAGTTAAGTGTGGACTCTTGTTTTAGGCTCAGGTCATGATCTCAGGGTTGTAAGATCAGGTTCCACACTGAGTGGGGAGTCTGCCTGGGATTCTGTCTCTCCTTCTGCCCCACCCCCCATACATACATACACACACATACACACACACACACACACTCTTGAGCTCTCTCTCCCTAAAATAAGTAATTAAAAGAAAGCAAAGTAGGAGACAGTTTCAATAAAAAAAAGTTTAAAAAATTTCTTGAGCTCTATGCTTCATATACTACAATACATAAAACAGTATAAGGGTGGAAGAGTGTCTTCTGAATGTGTTAGTTGAAATCATTGGTCTTAGTGCAGCAGAGTAGACAAGTGAGCGTTGAATCGAGACACTTGAGGACACAGAAGGGAGAGAAAGATTCAAGAGCACTTATAGAAGGGAACTGTGGTGGGCAGAATAATGGCCACCCAAAAATGTCCACATTGTAATTCCCAGACCTATGAATATGTTAAATTACATGACAAGGGAGAGCTACAGTTTCCTATGGAATTAAATTACTAATCAGATGACTTTAAAAGGGAATAAGTAGCCTGGATCACCCAGGTGTGCACAGTCTAATGATGAGGGTCTTTGAAAGTGAGATGGTGGGAAGGAAGAAAAGGTCAGATCAAAGAGAGATATAACCATGCATGGAAGAATGGTCAGAGAGATGTATCATTGCTAGCTTCAAAGACAGAGGTAAGATGCCACAAACCAGGGAGCATGGGAGCCTCTAGAAGCTGGAAAACACCAGATGGATTTGTCCCATATTCTCATCTCACTGCTGGAGCAGTGAAACCTGTATTGGACTTCTAACCTACACAACTGTAAGGTAACACTTGTGTCATTTTAAGCCACCAAGTTCGTTGTATTTGATTATAACAACAATAAAAAATTAATGCAGAAAACTTAGCAAGAAGAAACACACTTTTTTACTTGAGACATGTATTCATTTATTTAACAAATATTTACTAAACTATTCTACCAGTTGGAGATATAGTTGTGAAAAAAACAGACAAAAATCTCCCCCCAACAGAGGACTCTACATTCAATAAACAAATTAGAAGAGTATATGGTATATAGGTATTGATAATTGTTAAAGAGAAACAAATAAGCAGGTGAATGTGACTAGTTACAATGAGGTGTCAAAGTTGTGATTTTAAGTGAAATTGCCAAGTCTTCATTGAAAAATGGACATTTGAACCAACCTGAATAAAGCAAGTGGTGCATAGGTCTGGGGTAAGAACAAACCAGAAAGAGGAAAGCACAAGGCCAGGAGCAAAATCATGCCTGGCTTGAGTTGCAGCTGGAGTGGAGTCAGTCACAGGAGCTGAGCAACACATGGGAAAGGTTTTGCAGATCACAACAGTAATGACTTCGGCTTTTATTCTGATGGAAAATGAAATCCATTACATTGTTTTAAGTAGAGGGTATGACTTGCATTTTAAAGGATTACTCTCAAAATGGTCTAAAAGATATACTATCAAGAGTCAGAGTTGAAACAGATCAGTTGGCAAACATTTTCCATAATCTGGGTAGGAGATAATGGTAGCTTGAATCTAGAATTTAAGAGTGGTCGTGGGAGGAGTTACTGAATTTTGGAAAAAAAATTTGAACATAGAGTGTCCTGGATTGGATATGGAATATAAGAGAAATAGAGTTGAGAGTGACTCCACAGGACATGCTTAATTAAGGACACCTGTGGCAACACAGTCTCTAGGGAATGATGGGAAGATAAGAAAGGAACTTACAAATACAGAACCAGACTGTGTCAATAATAATACTCATGAGGTACATTTTGATAACTTTCAAATACTAAAGCTCATTTGATAATTATAAACAGCCTGTGGTATTATTTGGAATTATTATCTTTATTTTACAAATGAAAAATAGATTAATGGAGGTTGATTGACTTGCTCAAAGCCATCAGGATTGAGTAAAGACTCCATGGTGCCAATAAACCTCTTTCAGATAGCAATGATTATGCTTAAATGTGTCTATTTTGTACCCTCCCTTCATTCTTACCATTTGGAGACCAAGTACTGTATTAAGAATATGGGCTAGCAGGCGCTGGGTGGCTCAGATGGTTAAGCGTCTGCCTTCGGCTCAGGTCATGATCCCGGAGTCCTGGGATCGAGTCCCGCATCGGGCTCCCTGCTCCTTCGGAGCCTGCTTCTCCCTCTGCCTCTCTCTCTGTCTCTCATGAATAAATAAAAAATAAAATCTTTAAAAAAAAAAGAATATGGGTTAGCCTGGTAATGGGTATTAAAGAGGGCACATATTAAATGGCGCACTGGGTGCTATATGCGAACAATTAATCATGGAACACTACATCAAAAACTAATGATATAATGTATGGTGATTAACATAAAATATAATTTAAAAAATAAATTTAAAAAAGAATAAATTAGAAAAAAATACTTATGGTAAAAATTACACTGAAACTATCTTTAAGTCTGTGTGTATATACAGATTATTAAAACCACAGGAATTATAGGAAGACTGAGAAATAAATATTTCCTTCTTCAGATAGACTTACCTTTAAATATTTTCCAACATATGAGAATATATTGTTTTTTAACAGGCCCTCAATAAAGAGGAAGCATAAGCCCTACAAAGGTTATCCCATTTTTAAGCTGCAATATTCCAAATATCATTTAGTAATTATAAATTGTATATTTTTGTCTTTTTGGTGAAATCTGTGGTTGGAATCTTTGCTATGAAAAATATTACATTTTTGCATGAAGAAGTAAATTTTAACATGCTGGCATACTTGGACTGTATTTGAGATTATTATGATGGCTTCAGGGGTCTGGAAAAAGTAGTATCTCCTTATGAGATGCTACATTGTTTGAGGTACATAGACATTTAAATGACTTGATAAAAAGAAAATAGAAGAAAAGTAGTAACTACAATGAGAAAAGAGTCCAATATAAAAGACTATTTCCAGGATAGTTATGAAAAGATACTCCCAATTTGTAGATCAGAAAATCTTATTCTTAAATTTCAGGACCATTTTCTTAGGAAAGCTGCCTTGCTATTCTGAACGTTCTTGGCATTCTTGTCTTCTCTTGGTAAAGGAGTTACATAAATGGTAGACATTACTTCCTTGTGGTGTGTTTCATTCTCTGGTGAATTCATTATCACTGTATTTTATTAAGATAGAATTTATAAAAAAATAATGAATGACAAAAGTACTGTTTAGCTCATTTAAAAAATAACAACTGCTTCAAAAGAGGTTTTAAATTTCAAATCATTTTTTTAAAAAGGAAGTCTGAGTCTTTAAATAACAAAGGTAAGTTTCTATGGTTAGAAGGTAATTCTTAAGTCTAAGAAATTAATTGATATATGCCCCATTTGACTTTTGCATTAGAATTTCTGCACTTGCAAAAGTTTTTTGTTTTATGTAGCTAGAGATAGATATGAAATGCATTGATATTTATATGCAATAGGTATTATGTATGTGTGTCCATACACATCCTATATAGGTATGTATATGTACATATGTAAAACTTTTTTGGAGCCTATCTGGAACCAATTGCCCCAAACGAGCCTGTGAGTTCAAGAAGACCAACAAACAAAATAGCATGTCCTATTACTCTTAGTAGAGGTTCCAGGACTGAGAATATTAGCAGTATTTACCAGAAATCCTAGTAGTTTATAGGTAGCTACAAATTTAATGAAAAAGAAACTCCACTTGGTCTTGAATCCCTGAGTGCCACAAGGTGCAAAACTCTACCCTATGTTGTTCACATATGGTTCACTACCATGTTAGTTAGTCTTGTGAACAATATAGATTTGAAATGCTCATTTTCTCTAGTGTATATTTTAAATGAACTTCTCAAAGGACTGTACAGCTTTCTATCCGTAGTTTCTTTCTTATTTTGAACTTGCTGCTCTCCCTGGTTTGAAAGCAGAGCCGGATGTGGGACCTGCCCTAATAGTACAGAATGACCTAATTATAAATGCTTTTTGGCTTATTTCAAATGTAATTTACCTTAAATTACAAAAGCTGCTCTTTTATTTAGTGGCTAATTCTTTGAATAATCTTGGTTTGAGCTTGTGAAATTGGCGGGGGAGGGAAGCATAGTCTTCCTTAGATAATAAATAAAGCAGACACCTGGTATTCGGTAGAAAATAGTGCAGGATTGAATGGAAGACTAATCCATGAGCAAGTGAATAAATTAAAACTGAATTTATAAGCCTTGAAACAAGTTAACATCTCATTGTAGACTAGTGTGAGCTAAGAGAGTCACGGGAACCAGAATCTATCAGCAGAATAAAATTTAAAAGCCCAAAGTTATAAAATGCTTCCAATAAAAATATTGAGATGGTTAGGGGGGAATGGGTGAAATTAAAGAGGATTAAGAGGTACAAGCTTCCAGTTATACAATAAGTCACAGAAATAAGCACAGCGTAGGGAATAAAAAAGAAAATGTTAAAACCATGACTGACAATAATAATAACTAAACTTTGTATAAAGTTCCAAGCCCAGTCTAAGTGTGCGTGTATCCATCTGGCTACGTATTTGCATATTTGTATCTGTAGGCGTACACACATACACATCTTAAGTCTTTTATTTTTCACAATAACCCTATACAATAGGTATTATTATCTAACTTTACAGATGAGAAAAAGTAAACTCTTTTTTTCACTTTCTACAGGGTGATACTACATAATTCAAATCACACAGCTAATGTGAGGAGAGTCCAAACCTAGACCGCCTTCAGAGACGGATCATCATGTATGCTGCGTCTCCTACATATACAACAGAAATGTCCTCTTAGAAGTTTAGACTATTTGGTTCCAAAGTTTCCATCACATACTTCTCTTGAATCAGTATGTCAACAACCCAGACAGGCAGATTAAATCCAGGCCAAATAGCATTGCAGATTCAACAACCAATGATCCCATTCTCCTGATGGAAGGTTTTCAAAAGTTCTCAGGAGGAACTGAAAGTTTATATCAGAACCTCACTGAATACTTTCTAGAGTTTGGACATTTATTTATTCAGCAGGTATCATTGAATGGTTCTCATGTGCTGGAAACTAGGTTTATTTCTCAGAAATGGAAAATCTTAAAAGATGATCTTAGATCAAAAAGAGACTATATCCCAAGGAGAAGATAGACATGTAAACAACTAATTAAAATGTCATGAGAGTTTCTACAAAGGCACTATGCACAAATGACACTGAAAATTAGGAGAATGAACAGACGAGTCTACCGGAGTGTCAGAAAATGCTTCACATGGGGAAGTTATTGAGACTTGAAAAATAGGTGAACTTTTCCTTGGCTCTGAAGCTGTTTATCCATGTGGATTACCATGAATTTTTATATATATAAATATATATATATCATATATATGAGAGAGAGTATATGTACATCCAGAATATGTGATATGTGATATATAAATACATACATTCAGTAGTGCTGATATTGATTATCTTTTATTGAAGTATAGTTGATACACAGTGTGATTAACGAGTCTGTATGTTATGCTGGGCTCACCACAAGTCTAGCTATACTTGTCACCATACAAGGCTATTATGATACCATTGACTATCTTTTCTATGCTGTACTTTTTATCCCTGTGACTTATTCCATAACTAGAAGCCTGTGTTTCCCACTCCCCTTCACCCATTTTGCCAGTCCCCCCAGCTCCCTGCTCCTCTGGCAATTCAGTTTGTTCTTTGTAATTATGGCTCTGTTTCTGCTTTTTGTTTGTTTATTCATGTGTTTTGTTTTTTAGATTCTAGGTGTAAATGAAATAATATGTCCTTGACTTATTTTGCTTAGAATAATAACTTCTAGATCCATCCATGTTGTCACAAATGGCAGGATCTCTTTCCTTTTATCAGCTGAGTAATATCATATTATGTGTGTATATATATGGGTGTATGTATCATGTGTATGTATATATATATATATATATATATATATATATATATATATATATATACCACATCTTTATCCATTCATCTATTGATGAACACTTGGGTTGTTTCCGCATCTTGGCTATTGTAAAATAATGCTCCAATAAACATAAGGGTGCATATCTTTTTGAATTAGTGTTTATTTTCATTGGATAAATACCTAGTGGGATTACTGGATCATATGGTATTTCTATGTTTAATTTTTTGAGGGACCTCCATACTGTTTTCCATAGCAGCTGCACCAATTTTCATTTCCACCAACAGTGCACAAGGGTTCCCTTTTCTCCACATCCTTGCCAGTACTTGTTATTTCTTGTCTTTTTGATTCTAGCCATTCTTATAGGTGTAAGATTTCCTCATTGTGGTTTTGATTTGCATTTCCCTGATGCTTACTGATGTTGAGCATATTTTTAAATATTTGTCCATCTGTATGTCTTCTTTGGAAATATGTCCATTCAGATCCTCTGCCCATTTTTTAATCAGATTGTCTGGGGTGTTTGGGTTTGAGTTGTATGAGTTCTTAATATAGTTTGGATATTAACCTCTTACTGGATATATCATTTGCAAATGTCTTTTACAAGTGGGTCATCTTTTTGTTTTGTTGGTTTCCTTCACTGTGCATAGGTTCTATTTTTTTTTTAAAGATTTTATTTATTTGAGAGAGAGAGAGTGAGAGAGAGAGAGAGCACATGAGAGAGGAGAGGGTCAGAGGGAGAAGCAGACCCCCTGCTGAGCAGGGAGCCCGATGCGGGACTCGATCCCAGGACTCCAGGATCATGACCTGAGCCAAGGCAGTCGCTTAACCAATTGAGCCACCCAGGCGCCCATAGGTTCTATTTATTAAGAGAATATTCTGTATTAGGTTGCCAGGGCAAAAATTATGGACAGAATAGCAATAAGGATTAGAAATATGGGTTGCATTTACATCATAAAATATCTTAGGCACCATAAAGGACATACTTGGACTTTTACCCTGTACCTTAAAATGAAATTGCAAGGAAAATTGATAGGAAGAGAATATTAACATACCTGATTATTATAGACATGACTGTGGTGACATTATTTGTTTTTGTGCTCTAATTAACATGGGTTAACTTTCACATAGGTCTACTTTTATTATTTAGTTAAAACATTAAAGATCGCTTCTGTTGTTATTAAAATAATATACACCAAGATGCATTTCATCATTAGACCAAATGGTGGAGGATGTATTAGGAAGATAGGTGGAAAATAGGCACCTAATTCCCCAGGCAGGAATATTAGTTTTCTTTTACCTCTGCCAAAGTGGATATATATATTTCACACCTCCCCTATCTCTGTTCTCCAAGCTTGCCCTTATTAGACCTTTAGGTCCAGGAAAGTAGGGCATAATTTTAGTTTCAGAGTGTTACAAAGCAATAAATATCTCGCCCACCATTTCCTCTCCCCCTTTTTATCTACCTGAATTTATATATTACTAATAATGGAAAAGGTTGGCTTTACACCAAACCCTGGAGAATGGAGGGAGGGAAGGTAGGCTGCATGCAAGGGTCACATTGATTTCATGTCAATTCTTTGAGATTTATTGAGTCTGTCTTTATGTCCTGAGATGAGGTCAATTTTCATAAAATATTCAATCTATGCATGAGAAGAAAATGTATTCTTCAAATTTGGGGACCATTGTTTTATTTAAGCCAATTAGCCCAAACCTATTAATTATTAAAATGCTCTAATGATTATTGATTGTCTGATAGATTGACCAGTTACCATGGGAGGTGTGATAAAATCTCTTTATTAACAGATTTGTCAACTTTGCCTCAGTTTTTAAAAATTTTTGCTTTACATATTTTGAAGCTACACTATTAGGTACATACATGTTTTAAATGGTGTCTTCCTGGTAAATCAAACTTTTTTTTAATCGCTGTGCAGTGACCACATTAATTTCTGGTAATGTTTTCCTTTTTAATTATGATATACATACTAATATAAACCATTATTATGTTTTAAGTGATTATCCAAAAATCTTTTTTATTTATTTATTTTAAATAGCTTTTGACTTTCAACTACCTTTTTCAGGTTTACCACATGTAACTAGCATGTATTTAAGCCAGAATTGTACATTTTCTTTTAACTAGAGCATTTACTTCATTTACATTTATTTCTACTACCATATTATCTGCTATCTGTCCATCTTTAATCCTTTCTTGACATCTTTTAGACTGGCTTGATATTTTTAATGTTCTTTTTTTTTTTTTGTCATCTCATTTTTTGCCCCATACTTGTTTTTGAAGTTACATATATTCTGGCTTGGGAAATGGTGGTGGAAGAGCTAAATCTCTGCCTTCTTCAAAGTTCTCCAGTGTCTGCATTAGGCATGACCTAGTTAGCATAGTTCACTTTGCTATAGATCATCCTTATTCTCCAAGGATTGGAAGTGTCTCAAATAGTTCAGTCCACTGTTACACTATGACAACCCACTTGTTCAGGCCATTTTGCTGTTCAGCAAAGCCTCTTGTATTAATAAGAGTTAAAGTAACCAAAGCTCTTCTTGTAGCTACCTCTGTAAAAAATCCTTTCTGATAAGAAGGATAATCCACAATATCTGTTGTGTGAATTCCTGATTAATGCAAATGACTGCATCTAGAATTTAGTTTAAATGTAAATCATTAATATATATATGTATATATATATATATAAAACCATGCTGCCTATGCTTAAATATTTTAAAGTGAATTACAGATATCTTAATATTCTCCGCCTTCTAAATAAGAAGCCCATAGACAGTGTAGCCTTGCATGAATACATGAAAATCTAGATAGACCTAAATGAGTTCCTCGATCCTTTCCTTTCTCAGAACTGCTCCTAAAGGGTTTGACAGCCCCAGTAGACATTGTCTAGTAACATGTTCTCAAAGAGGGTGGTCCCACTCTCTTAAGAGGCATTTGGAAATACAGAATGGGGCTTTTATTGGTTGTTAAGATGAATGTCGTAATGACTGAAGAATGCTGCTGTAGGGCTAATTCCACAAAGTCTAAGGAACAACATTTAAAAAATTCAGTAAGAATCCTCTCCAATTTCTGTTGGATGCAATATTAATTCTCCCATATTCTATTATATTAAGGGATTTCATACATTGTGATTAGTATTTCTTCTGTTTCTGTCTCTATTCATCTGGATAATTTGAGGGAGGAATGTCATTTTAATCTTCATTTGTTGAAAACACAGCATTTGGCAAATAGTGGGTTTTTAATAAATGTGTTGGATAAAAAATAGTTAAATATACTGTGCCTATCTTGAGTGTTATTACTCTTACTACTTTATTTTTTTTAAGATTTTATTTATTTTATTTGACAGAGAGAGAGACAATGAGAGAGGGAACACAAGCAGGGGGAGTGGGAGAGGGAGAAGTAGTCTTCCCGCTGAGCAAGGAGCCCAATGCAGGGCTCCATCCCAGGACCCTGGGATCATGACCTGAGCAGAAGGCAGATGATTAACAACTGAGCCACCCAGGAGCCCCAACTCTTACTACTTTAATAAGCATACTTAAATTCTAAAGATATTCAGTATCTTTACCTCTCTTCCTAACAACAAAACAATTATAGAATGCTTAAGTTCTATCAAGACTTACCCTGCATAGGGGTGTCTGGGTGGCTCAGTCAGTTAAGCAGCTGCCTTCAGCTCAGGTCATGATCACAGGGTCCTGGGATTGAGCCCCACATTGGGCTCCCTGCTCAGTGTGAAGTCTGCTTCTCCCTCTCCCTCTGCTGCTCCCCCTGCTTGTACTCTCTTGCTTGCACTCTCTGTCTCGCAAATAAATAAATAAAATCTTAAAAAAAAAACTTACCCTGCATATATTCTTTTGCTGTTCAGTATATTAATTCTAGTTTATTTCTACCCAATCACCCCAAATTAGACATTTTTACATTTTATATTGCCAGTGGTTTAGAATTGCCCAATTAAGATTATTTTTATCCATTTCTATTTTTTCTAATTCAGTCTATATCAGGAAACAATTTTCCTTTTTCCTGAAATACCTCCATTAAAATTTTGAATTCTAATGGAGAATAATGTTAGTCATCTTTTGTTGAGGTTACCTAATTTCTTGGCTATCTCTTGGCTAATGTATGTCTGAAAATGTGTTTATTTCATTGTCACTTTTGAAGGATAATTTTGCTTGGTGTAAATTTAGTTGCCATAAATTCTTTTGACTCTTAAAAGATTTTATTCCAGTGTTTTCTGAGTTCCATTGTTTATATAAAAAAGTTACTTTTAAATCTATCTGTGGTAGTTAATTTATCTTTTGTTGGTTGCATTTCAAATCATCGTATATTCTTTAGTGTTCCTAAGTTTCACCACATGGAAAAATAAGTGAAATAATGTTTTTCCTTTTATCACACTTGGAATTCATTGGATTTCCTAGAACTGAGCTTTGGTGCGTTCAACAGTCTTAGAGAATTTTCAGCCATTACCTCTTAATAGAGTATCTTTCCTATTTTCTCTTTCTGGAGTTCTGGTTCACGTTATAATTCTTTACTCTGACTTCCACATTCTTGGGGGGGCGGGCGCTGATCTAATTAGATGAACCCTTTTAAAAGCAGATCTTATGTTCTGGGATGGAGGAAATCAGAGAGAGCAGAAGCAGTGAAGACACTTTCCTATTGGCCTTGAAGGAACAAACTGCCATGTTGTGGAGAGGGTCACATGACAGGAAACCCATGTAAACTGAAGGTCTCAGTCCTATAATCACAAGAAACTGAGTTCTGCCAACCACCCAGGGAGCTTGGAACAAGACCCTGGGCCTTAGATAAGATCACAACCTGAGCCTGTATCTTGATTACCTGAGGACCCAGTTAAGCCATGACCAAACTGCTGACACATAGAAACTGCGAAATAATTCATTTGTGTTGTTGTGCTATGTCCGTGGTAATGTTATACAGCAATAGAAAAGCAATGAACTTATTAATTAATGAAGAAACCCATAAGACACTACAACTAACTCAAAGGAGAATTCAAATAACACATGTTAGGCAATCAAGAATGTTGAAATGAATTTGCAAATTAGATGAAAAACTAGTCAATATCCACAGGGCAATGATCAACTACATTCAGTGGATAAAACTCATTTGCATTCCTATGGACAGGCATCATTGATATTGCTGTCAGTTTTTTTTTTCCCCCTACAACTTACAGAGTTGTAGAGCTCAAAGACAATAACAGATACATAGAATCAGATAACCCAGAGGAATGCACTAGGCAGGACACTCACTCCTTTTTATTCATTTAAGTTTTTGGTTTTGTTTTGTTTTGGTCATAGTATTTCCTAACCCAGCAAAATGGGTATGTGGTATTTGATCTACTTCACATATTATTAAAAAGATTCAGAAAGATCATGTATTTAGGAGCATTACTCACATGGATATTATTAAAAACATCCAAAACAAATGAGTAATAGCTGCTTGAAGCCCTACTAGGAATACTTAAAAAATAAAATAAAACAAACAAATGAAAAACAGCATTCACACAGAGGTACTAGCAATACTTCTACCAAAGCAAGCCCTGTGTTTTGCTCTATAGCAATGCTCTATCATACAGGGAAAGTATCTCCCAAAATATATTCAGTTGATTATCTATTGCCAAGGCTTTCTGTTTAAAAAGCTCAACAAACTCCTTTCAGCAGAAAGAAAATCAATAATATGTTGTGCATGAAAAGAGAAATTCTGCATGTACAAATTCAATTTAGAGAGTATTTGCCAATAAATGTCAAATGCTAATAACTGACCCAATAATCAGTGTAAAAATAGTTGATCTTACTCAGACATTTCTCTGAATATCATTTAAAATGCATGTTATAGTTTTTAAACTGAAAAGAGTTTTAAGAATTGCTTACTTTTTCAAGAAATCTGTTTTTTTAAATATTATATTTATTTATTTTTGAGAAAGAGAGAGCATGCAAGCATGAGCAGGGGGAGGGGCAGAGGGAGACAGAATCTCAAGCAGATTCCATGCCAAATGTGGACCCCAACGTGGGACTTGATCTCACAACCTTGAGGTCATGACCTGAGATGAAATCAAGAGTTCGAGGCTTAACTGACTGAGCCACCCAGGCACCCCGTCAAAAATTCTATTTGTTTTCTTGAGGATCCTTTGTTCAAACAGTTGATATCTCTGCTACAACATAACTTGTTGTAGCACTGAACTTTGTTCAGTGTTTTGTTTTGTTTTGTTCTTAATGGTGAAATTCACTCATAAAAAGGCCCATTGTTTTTGGGAAGTGTGTGGGAAGATTTTATTTTTGCATGCTCTGCAGCTGGGCTAGAAATCACTGCAGTGGGATTTATGCCATCACAAGTTTCTCTTATGTTTTTCTTCAGTTTGAGCCCGAAGGAAGTTTAGAACTAGCAGTGGGCTATTTTCTGTTTAGATTAAGAATACACAGAGCTGTTGCCAGTATTTGGATTTAGGAACTTTTTTTTAAGATATAGGTAAAACTGTGCATCTAGACTTTGATAAATCCAAGTGGCTAATTGAGAATTACTTGAATCCTATATCAGAAACAGAAAAATAAATTTAATTTGAAACTCCTTACTCTTTGGCTCTGGTATTCCAGATTCCAATAATACTCACTTTAGTGGTCAAGGATTCTCCCGGGCTTCTGAAGATTTCTGAGGTTCAGTGATAGAGCTATATGGGATAAAGTGAAGGTCACTGCTGCTATGTAGAATTGACTATCTTTTTAATCTGAAAAATTCTGTTTGTAGAAGTTTTATATACTGACTTTCTACAAAGATTTCATTTAGAAAGTAGTATCTGCTCCAAAAATCTTGAAAATAATTGAATTAGATGTCATTGGTTTTCTATTGCTAGGAAACAGATAACCAAAATCTACCAACTTAAACCAACACCTGGTATTATCTCACAATTATATAGGTCAAAAGCTTACATGGCTCAGTTGGGTTCTCTCCTTAGGGTATCACAAGGTTGAGATCAAGGTTTCAACCAGGCTGAGTTCTTAACTAGAAACTTTGGAAGAATCTACTTCCATGCTTATTTAGGTAGCTGGTCAAATTCAGCAGCCTGTGTCAAAAAACAAACAAACAAACAAACAAACAAACAACTGAGAGTTTTTATCCGCCCCCTGCCCCTAGCTCTGAGGCTTTGTAGACTCCTAACATTCCTTGTCCAATGACACCTTTCAAAGCTCATGAGGATGAGTCCAATCCCTCTGATGCATAGGTCTGGGTTCTCCTGCTACCAGTGAGAGAAAACTCTCTGCTATTAAAAGTCTTGTGGGTTAAATTAGGGTCACCTAGATTATCTCCCTATTCCAAAGACAACTGTGTGATATAGCATAATATGGAAGTGACATATTCATCATATTCAGTCTCCAGGATTATGATCAGAAATCTTAGAAATATTTTAGGATTCTACCTAATACACTGAGTTATATTTGTAGTTGGAATTGTGTCAAAAGTAGATATGAAAGGAGGTATTTGATACATATTCACCCAGAATATCTGGATTCTTTCAAATGGCCCATGGTATTGTATTCTTGTGGTTGAAAAATGGAAATGAAATAATGTTTTGATGGGCTCTGTGTAAATAAATGACATCAAGGGAAAAATAAAATTAACTATACACCACCATATTAAGGAAAGTTTGCAGATTAAGACAGAAGTAAGTAGCTGATTTTGATAAAGGCCAAGTTAATTTTTTTTAAGAGAAAGCACTTCTCTCATATCAGTATATCTCTTTTAAAACTTATTTTTATATCACCAAATTCAATCTAATTAATGAGTTTATTTTAATGAATGCTAGTAGAGTAAGAAATCAATACTTATTTGACTATGTTTTTTAACACTTTATTATTAGAGAGCCAATCTCCTGTTTTGTCCCCAAATATAACTCTCACTGTGCACAGCATTAGTAAATGGCTCCTTGCTTCACTTGTTCTGGTAGTATGTAGGAGCTGAGAAATTTCTAGAGGTTCAGCCTTAAAATTACAACCTGGGTCAACCTAGAAAATTTCAGTGCTTATAAACCAGGGTTAAGCATAGGAAGGAAAGATTATTATTACTTTTTTAACCTAATCACATTCCTCAAAATGAAACAGAATAGTGTATTTTTAATCTGCATTCTTTATTCAGAGGAACTTTTATAACCATTAGATAAAATACTTAATGTGATACCTAAGTTAGGAAGAAATTTGATTTGGGGTTATGTTTATTTTTCCTATATATTAGAAATAGCACTTCCTATGCTGAATAAAAGCCAGTTGTTTGAAAGTACATTAAAGGAGATGGGGAAGTTAAGACAGAGTAAGGTAAATAAGCCATGAGAGTTAGGTCATGCCATTTGATATATAAATTATCTGCTTTTTTTAAAACAAAATCTAGTTGGTTAAATAAAATGGAACCAGAAAAAGGAGAGTATATATGAAGTGGGAAAAAATACTTATACTGTATTTTCTCAAATGCTCTACCAGGAAAAAGGTCACGGTGTGCTATCGATTTTGAATTAACCCAATATGCTTATGTCTTATATCAATAGATCCTATATCTCTATCTGTATATTTTCTAGTTAGTTGTTTCAATGCATGGAATTTTTAATGAAATTTAAATGTTTACTGACAATTCCTTGATGTAAATATTTTGAGTGCCTTAATGTTTATCTCCATTACTGGAGAGGTTAATATTGACAAATGAGGGGAGAAAATGATACAGACTTACCTTGCTAAGTGTGAAGAAATCCAAAACTTAAAAGTGAAAAAATATAGATTAATGATGTGTCAATATAGGTTCATCAGTGGTGACACATGTACTATGTTGGGGGAAGTTGAAAATGGGGGAGCCTGTGCATGTGTGGGGCAAGGCTATATGGGATATCTCTGTATCTTCTCAATTTTGCTATGAATATAAAACTGGTCAAAGAACTGTGTTTTAAAAATGCGTGATGGAGTGTCTTAGAAGGGACATTATTTCAAGGTGTTAGTAATAGTAGGAGATGGTTGATAGAAAGTATAAGATAATATTCATACCATTTAGTGACCATTTGAAAAACAAGAAATAGCCTTATTTTCAAACTGGATGCAGAGGGGAATAATGCCCAAGTATCTATGAGCTGATGGGTTATTTTTCACCTAGTTTTGGATTTTTAATGGAATAAGAAAGTCAACCTGATCTTAAAATTTATACTTTAAGATACTAATGGTTTACGGCAAAGAGTTTCCAATTTTTAATTATTTTTTTGCTTTCAAATTCCTTTACTTAATTTGGAAGATGAATATTTTGAAAAGACTGTATCTCTTATTTCCTGGCATTCCATCATATGCTTTTGTTTGTATTGGTCCAAGAAAAAATAATTGGTACAATACAAAATTGGTATGGTATAAAAATGAATTGCAATTAGTACAACACAAATGGATACTGTTTGTATTGGTACAAAAATTACAAATAAAATAATACTCTAACCTTATCTGCATTCTCTCTTTTACAGTACTCTTTACAAGAAAGTGGACTTATTAAGATTTATTCAGCACCTTTCACACGTCAAACCCTGTGCTCTACTTAAGCTGATGCATTGCATACAATCTTTACATGATTTTATTTTATGTGATTGTCACACATTCAAGCCAGTAGACTGTAGGTATTAGTATAGTCATTGCACAGATGGGAAAAAAGGAAGTTTAAGGATATAATTTGCACAAAGTCACATATACAGTTAGTGTGGTTCACCACAGGTATATACATTCATTTAGAAACCATCTAATAGAACTATTTTGTGTGGTGCCAGTTCGCTGACTACTGAGAAATGGTAAAGCAACAGTTAGAACACTAATCTGGTGAACTCTAGAATTTGTTTCCCACTAGTTATCTTAACACTTTAAAACATAAATTAAATTATGGAAAACTTTCCAGTAGCCAGATGTCTCAACTGAGCTAAATAGCTGCTTTAGGGGCAGATACAGAGGGCTTATCCCTGTATCCAACTATATGTTCCTCTCATAAGTAGACACATACTCAAACTATACTATAGCTATATAATTTTGATGGGCTCCTACAAAGTCATCTTCTGAAATTCCCCACAAGCCCTTGACAAACCCTTGCATATATAATAAAGAAGTGTACATACAACTTATGCATAGATATCTTAATACCACTATGCAGACTTTTTACCATTATGCAGATTTATACACAGTCCTGTATATGTCCATAGAAATACCAAGATAACATAGTAATTCAGAAACAAGAAACAGAGAGAAATACAAATGTGCCCACTTATAAAAATGTTTGTATACAGATAGAACATTGGTAATAATAGTAAACATGCACTTACACACAAAGAAATGCCCTTCAATGCTCTACATTAAAAATACCTGTGTAGAGTTGTTTTTAAATTCTTAATCTCTTTTTATACTTCAAATAAAACTAAGTCTTTTGGATTCTTCTTGTTTAAAATATCAGGGGTGTAAAGATAAAAAGATTTACCATGTTACTCATAAGCATTTGTTTTTAGACTTTATATAAAGCAAATGGCCAATAGTGATCTGATAGATAAGATCAAGATAATAGAAAATCTTTAGAAATCAGAAGTTACAAGTTGGACCTTTGATATTTTCTGTATTTACCCATTCTTTCTTCTTATGCCTATAAGTTTATGTATAATTTCTTAGTTATGTAGTTCCAGCCAAAGTTGAAAAATGGAACATTTTGTCATCATGTAAATGAGATCAGATTAGACTGCTATATGAGAGCCGGCATGTGGCCCAGTGGCCCCTGTTACTCTGCCATCATTCAGCCAACCTCCTGAAACAGATGTATTGAGTTGACCAGAAGCTGACCACAGATGAATGAGTAAGGTCAGCTTAGGCCAGGAGAGAATTATCTAGCTGAAACCAATTCAAATTAACTCTCAGAATCAAGAACTCAATAAATGATTGTTAACTTCAAGGAACTGGGTTTTTAAGTGGTTTGTTACCCAGCAAAAAAGGATACAATTCCTGAATCTGTCAGTGCATATCTCACTATGGTAGAGAAAGAATTAGGGATGCATCAGACTATCCATGCAATGAGAAAGTAAAGGATATTATAGATAAGTTGCAGACTAAATGTTTAATCATGAACTCCTATATAGAGGAATCCTAAGGTTGGATTTAAAGTAAATTGTACTTCCTTTCAGAGTGAAGTAATGATAGTTTCTCAGTATACCTTGCAATGCTCCATTGTATAAATGAATTGGACCCTATCTTTCTCTTATGCTGTGACTGGTAATTTAAAAAAAATAGTAATTTGCTGGTTTTTACTCTTTATAAGGGAAATTCATAGTGCTGCTAATTGTTGAAACCAGTCATTCACCTCACTGAGACTGGGAGTGACTATCTTCATACCCAGTGAACAGTAGACAATGTCTTTAGACCAAAGCTCTATGTAGAAAATTTAAAGTGAATAACAGGAGTGTCTCTAATATATATATGAAGAATATCTATGCATATCTATATATGTACATATCTATCATCTAACTATCTATCTATTTATCTATCTATCTATGGTTTTTCTGTCCTGGGTAAAGTTGAGTCTATTTATCAATAGCATAATCCTCAGCCTTGATCTGAGCTTTAAGCCTCAGCACACCATGCTAATTTCTACAGATCCTAATTACCATAGCTTACACTAACCTACACTAACCTATTCTGTGGAATGACTTCCTTTTTCTTTTCTTTTTTTCATTGTGCAATTCAAGGTGTTAACTTCAATCAACAAAATCAAATCTTTGTGTGGTTTTATGTCTCAGTTGCCTTGGAGATTGTCTCTCTGCATATGCTGTTAGACAATTAAGTGGGATGGCTAGCATCTGCTACCAGTTCCCAGGTTTGATTCATCTTGATTTAATTTTAGTTTGTGGTCTGATGTACTCACAGTAAGCACAGCTTAATAAATTTAATAAATGCTTTAAAGCACACAGTCAAAAAGTGATCAGATGGGCTGTATCAACTCTTTATAATACATAGGTAACTTGCAGAGAGTCAAAAGTAAAAAAAAAAAAAGTCAGGAAAATAACCACTTATTCGCAGGAGAGAATGATTCAAAAACTTGTTTAAAAAGTCTGATTTTTTTATTCGACTAGGTTTTTTACATTTTATATGCATATATATGTATCTTTGCTGTTCTGGGTATAGGTGTGTATGTATGCATAAAATCTGTAATAAATTTATAATTTCATGGAGTATCTGGATTATTAATTTAGAAAAATAGTAAATTTCTTAACAGAAAGTGTCACTTGATCATTCTCAGTCTTTTCTAGACGTTAGAATACTCAGGATGTTTTTTTTAAATCCTGATGCTTGGGCCACACCCTCAGATTCTAAGGTCTAAGATGGGATCCAGTTACAGGCATTTTAAAAATTCCTCATTTGATTCTAATATTCAGTCAGGCTGAAAGCCACTAAGCTATAAAAATAAATGGCCTCTATTATCTCCTTTGAACATAATATAATAGAAGCAGTACTCTCTCAAGTCAGAGAAAAGGAGAAGGAGAGGGGGAGAGAACTTTCATACCTCTCTTGATTATTAATAGCCCCCATTGAAGACACAGAAGCAATCCCTGGACAGCTGCTGAAACTCCTAGAACTGGTAAAGTCAGAAAGAGAATATACCATCAGCTGATTTTCTTTGCTATAGTAAAGAAGTTTAATCTACATTAAATAAATATCGAATACTTACTATGTACTCATGCTTTATGATCTGTATACATTATCTCTCTTGATCTTCATAGAAGTGTACATGGTATCTTTGTTTATTTATTGATATGAAAAATAAGGTTAAGATAAGTTAAGTAATGAGTGGTTTTGTTGTTTATAATTTATTATTATATATAAAATATATATTATATATGTATTATATTATATATTATATATAATTATAAATATAAAATTATATATAAAATAATATATATTATATATAAAACATATATTATATATAATATATATAATTATATAAAATTATATATATTATATATAATATATAAAATTATATATTTATATTTTATATATAAAAATAATGATTTATTGTATATATATAAACATATTTGTGTGTGTACATGTAGACCCACACATGACTACTAATTCTAGTCTGTAAAGTAGGGATGGTTATTTTTTCTAAGAGAGAATACTTATCCAAGTGTTTGGTAATATTAATTGGTCACATGCCAAATGAAAGCTTTTACTCTGAATTGTGTTCTCCAGAGATGGCTCCAAAAATTCTAAACATGTTTCAGCTCTCCTGATCTCTAAACAACACTAGAGACTCTGTTAACTTACATGAACAATATTGGACATACTTCACCTTTTTTTTTAAATAGTAATACAATTATTATCCAGTCCATATTATAATTTTTCCAATTATCCTAAAAATATTTTTTACAGCTTTTTTCTCTCCAATCCACGTTCCACTTCAAGATCATGCACTGCAATTGTTATCTCTCTCTCTCTCTCTAACTCACTCAACTCACTCGCTCCTTTTTTTGCTTTTACTTATTTTTTGAGTATAGCTGCTCCACTGCCCCACTAATGTTACATTAGTTTGAGGTGCACAACATAGTGATTCCTCAAGTTTCTACATTACACTGTGCTCACAAGTAGAGCTACCATCTATCACCATACAATGTTATTACGATGCCATTGACTATATTCCTTATGCTGTGCCTTTAATTCCTATGACTTATTTATTCTCTCACTCCCATTCACACACTTTACCCATCCCCCCACTCGCCTCCCCTCTGGCAACCATCAGTTTGTTCACTGTATTTATGAGTCTGTGGGTCTGTTTCTGCTTTCTGTTTGTTTGTTTATTCATTTGCCTGGATTCAACATATGAGTGAAATTATATGGTATTTGTCTTTTCAGTTTAGCATAATACCCTTTAGATCTATCCATGTTGTCCTCAATGACAGGAGCTCATCCTTTTTTATGGTTGTGTATTATTACTTGTGTGTGTGTGTGTGTGTGTGTGTGTGTGTGTGTGTGTGTGTTCCACATCTTCCTTATCCATTCATCTTTTGATTGGCACTTAGGTTACTTCTATATCTTGGCGATTGTAAATAATGCTGCAATAAACATAGGTTGCATATATATCTTTTAATTAAGGTTTTGGGGCATCTTTTTTTGGGAGGGTAAATACCCAGTAATGAAATTACTGGATCAAATGGTATTTCTATCTTTAATTTTTTGAGGATTCTCCATGCTGTTTTCCACAGTAGCTGTGTAATTGACATTCCCACCAACAATGTACAAGAGTTCCTTTCATTCTTGTATGAGCACTGAAAGAGAATCTAGATGGCCCAGGAGTCAGTATACTTCAGAGTATAACATACTTGATTCTGACAAGAATTTACATCCAGAGTGTTATTTTTCCCCTTTGGTATACCTTTAGATATAATTGGCTACAACAAACTGTATATATTGAAAGTGTGCAATTTAAAGTGTACAATGATAATAATGAACACAGGCATCACTGGCAAAAATGTTCTGATGCCACTTTGTAATTACTTGCTCCAGTACCTCCCAGTATTTTCCACTCCCTCTTATACTTCCTGGTCCTCAGATAATCACTGATCTTCTGTCATTCTAGATTAGTTGGAATTTTCTAGAATTTAAAAAAGATAGAATCATAATATATAGCATTTCTTTGTATGTCTTCTTTCACTCTATAATTATTTTGAGTTCAATCCATGTTTGTTGCATATATTGATAGTTCATTCCTGTTTATTGCCAAATAGTATTCTATTGTATGAATATATCAAAATTTGCTTATTCATTTATCTGTTGATAGATGCTATGTTTTTGGTCCCCCCCGCCCATTTTAAGGCTATTGCAAATCTGCTAAGAACATTATGCAAAACACTTTCTATGGACATATGCTTTTATTTCTCTTGGATAAAACCTAGTAGAATTTCTAGGTCTTATGGCAGGAGTATGTTTAACTTTTTAAGAAATTGCCAAAGAGTTTTACGAAATGTATCACTTTACATTCCAGCTACCAATATGAGGTTTTCAGTTATTCCAAATGCTAACACTTGACATGTTCAGTCTTTTAAATTTTAGTCATCATATTGAATGTGTAATAGAAACTCAATGTGGCTTTAATTTACGTTCTCTAATAACTAATAATGTTGCATATATTTTCTTGTTGTTTGTTGACTATATAGATTTTTTTTCTTTTTTAAAATATTGAGATATAGTTGACATAACATTGTATTAGCTTTAGGTATACAACATGATGATGTGTGCGGGCATATATATACGTGTGTGTATGTACATATATGTGCATATATGTACATACACACATCATCATGTAAACACATATATGTATGTATATACAGATACATATATACGAAATGATTACCACAATTAAGTTCAGATAACATTTACCAAAACACATAGTTACAAACTTTTTTCTTGTGATGTGAACTTTTAAAAATTTACTCTTAGTGACTTTCAAATATGTAATACACTTTTGTTAACTATAGTCATCATGTTATATATTACATCCCCACCCTGGACTTACTTACCTTATAACTGGAAGTTTGTAACTTTTGACCACCTTCACCCATTTTGCCCACCCCTCATTTTTGATGAACTTATCATTCAAATCTTTGGCCATTTTTAATTGGGTTGTTTGTCTTATTATCACTTGTGAGTTCTCTACATATTCTAGATTTAAAAAAAAAAAAAGTTCTCTCAGGAGTGCCTAGGTGACTAAGTTGGTTAAGTCCCTGACATGTGATTTCAGCTCAGGTCATGATCTCATGGGTCGTGGGATCAAGCCCTGCATTGGGCTCTGCACTCAGTGGGGAGTTTGCTTGGGGTTCTCTCTCTCCCTCTCCCTCTGCTTCCCCCTGCACCCTTGTCTCTCAAAAATAAATAAATAAATCTTTTTACAAAATCTGTCAAATGTGTATTTTGCAATTACTTTTTCCCAATCTGTAGTTTACATTTTAATTTACTTAATAGTGTTTTTCTTTTAAAAGAAAAAGTTTTAATGATGTTTAGGAAATCCAATTAATCATTATTATTTTTATTTTTTTAGAGTTTGTGCTTTTGGTATCTACTTACGAAGTCTTTGCCATACTTAAGGTCACTAAAATTTTGCACAAGAAAATCTTTTTAGACTGTAGAAGTACACTTTAGCTTTTATATTTAGATCTATTATCCATTTTGAATTAATACTTTTTACTGTGTGAGGGATGGAATAAATTCATTTTCTGTGTGTGACTATTCAAAGTTTTTGGCACCATTTTTTGAAAAGATTATTTATTTCCCATGGAATTACTTGATACCTCTTTTAAAAATCATTTTACCATATGTGTGTGGGTCTATTTCTGGGTTCTCTTTTCTATTCCATTGATATTTTTTATTATTTTTACACCAAACACAAACTTCATTCTTGAAATCATGGAGTACAAGTCTTCCAACTTTCATTTCCTTTTTTAAGTGTCTTTTGGTGATTCCAGCTTTTTTGTATTTCCATACAAATTTTAGAACCTATTTAGCTGTCATTTTTCACGAAGACTGCTGGGATTTTGATTGAGATGGCTTTGCAGCTATAAGTCAATTTACAGAAAATTGACATACTGTGATCAGATAACATACTTTGTATTATTTCTATCCTTTTAGATGTTATTGAGACCCATTGTATGGGCCAAAATATAATCTACCTTGGAAAATGTTTTATGTGCATGTGAAAAGAATGTATATTCTGCAGCTGTTGAGTGGAGAGTTCTATAAATGTCATAATTGGGTGTTTGCAGATAGTGCTGTTTTGGTATGCTGTATCTTAACTGATTTTCTGTTTACTTGCAATATTAATTACTGAGAAGAGTGTGTAAGTCTTCAATCATAATTAGAGATTTGTTTATATCTACTTTCAGTTTTATCAATTTTTACTTAACATATTTGGAAGCTCTGTTATTAGGCAAATTAAGCATTTAAGATTGCTAAGTCCTCTTAATGATAATATTTCTTGACTTTCTATCCTTTTATCACTATGAAGTGACTTTCTTTATCCCTAGTATTATCCTTTGTTTTGAAATCTACCTTATATTAATATAGGTAATTGAGCATTCTTTTGATTTTGTTAGTATGGTACACCTTTACTTTTAATTTTTTCTGCTTTTATATTTAAAGTGGTTTTCTTTTTGGCAGTACATAGTTGGGGGCTTGCATTTTATTCAGTATTATGATCTCAGCCTTATTGTGGTGTTTAAATAATTTATATTTAATGTGATTATTGATAGGTTTGGATTAGAACTGCCATTTTGCTATTTTTCTTATTGGTATCGTCTGTTCTTTCAGTTTCCTCTTTCTGTTTCACCTTCTACTCTAGGTACCCTTGCTATCTGAACTTGATCTTGTTATAGGCTGAAACATGCTACTAAAATATCTGCAATTTTTTTAATGTACTTTCCTGCAAGGTGTTATTGGAACTAAAAAAAAAAGGCAGAAATCAGGGAAGTTATAAAATACATAATATATTTTTTGTGACTCTATGTGCCATCTTGTGAATCAATATGTGATATAATCAGTCTGAAACTTGCTTTTATCATAAACTCTATGAGATATTAAATTAGAAATCTTTAACGATAGCATTATATTTAAATATGGATTTAATCAGTTGATCAATCTACTTCCCTCCATCATTTTATAAATGATACTGCAACCACTCCATTAAAAATAAAGTTCAATAAAGACAACTCTATCTTTTCTCATCTCTTCTGCCATTTGTCAGGAATTCCATTTCTAGGACCATGATCTTTAATACTTGTGGTAATTTAGAAAGCATTAGGCTAATTCCCCAGTACCACAGTATGGAAAAACCTGAAATCTAATCATTTTAAATGAATTATTTTAATTCTCATCATAAATACTAAAGTTGAGTTTAGGCCTCCTGGTCAGTCAGCCCAAAATTGAATGTTTGGAAGTTTACCTTTCTTACCAGCTGTTGAGTAGGCCTGCTACACTTTCATAGATGCTGGCAGAGGTCTGGAGACTCCTGGGTGGAGAACAAAAGAAAGTGTAATCACTTAAAGCACTAGCAGTAGGCAGAGTATCAGCATTTTTGCTTCTTCCCTGAGTGCCAGTTTGCACAGGTGACATGAAGAAGGCCAGATGACATCCAATCTTTCAATGTGCAGTGTTACAGGAAAGGAGCCTCAAGCTTAGGGGAGCCAAATATTTTATAAGGGGCGGTAAGACGACCTTATTTTCCCAGAGGGAGACATCTTTACTATACTGGACGTTAAATAAACCTGTTATTTTCTCAATAGGAGATACGCTACCTTCTGGTGTTGCTATATACACATCCCTGGAAAGATTCATTCGTACAAATGGAATCAATGTTTCTGCTCAAAAAGTGTAAATATATAACAGACCTGTAGAGAATTATCTCCCAACACAGCGCAGAGCTCCCTCACGACAATTCTAAGGTCGTCTTCTACGACTTTCTAGCTTTTTGCTAGATGTATTACACATTCTGTCTATAACTTCTCACTGGGTATTTTCTTTTTTAATGTCATAATTGAAACCAGATAGGCATAAGTCATGCCCATTTTGCAGATGAGAGAAATGAGGCAAGGCAATATGAGTAACTTTCCTAAGGTCTATTAAATATCTAGTGGTGAAAATACATCCAGGTTTTCCTGGCTACTAATTTGTTCTTCATATTCTTGGCTGACTCTTTACAGAGACCTGGCAACTATCTGTTGGGGTCCTTCACAGTAATGATCTGAAATAGAACAGCTAAAGACAGGAAGAAAGAAAAAGACTGTTTAAAAGACTCACTCTTAAAAATTGGACATCCGCAGGTTCAGAAACATGATACAAATGCACCTATTTATCTGTTTGTGGCAGAATAATCCAAACAAGAAAACTATTTATTTATTTATTTAGTTATTTATTTATTTATTTAGAAGACTTTTTTTTTAATTTTTTATTGTTATGTTAATCACCATATATTACATCATTAGTTTTTGGTGCAGTGTTCCATGATTCATCGTTTGTTCATAACACCCAGTGCTCCATGCAGAACGTGCCCTCCTCAATACCCATCACCAGGCTAACCCATCCCCCTACCTATTTAGAAGACTTTTTAATGAAAGAACTGGATAGAACCCAAACTAAAGAGACAGTTACACAAACAGAGCCAGATACTAGAAATAGTGATTACTGCTGCAAACACAGGTTGTTTTTGATCTGTGGGAAATGCTGAAAGCACTGAAGAGTGAATGAAATAGTTTCATTTCAGATACACACACACACACACACACACACACACGGCCACACATACCAATCATTGCCACTAGGACTATCACTATACAAGAAATGTAAGTCTATTACAAAATGAATTTGAACTATGAAAATAGTGAGATTGGAGTTTAGAAATAAAACATTTGACTGCTACATTTTGCACCTACTAGTTAATTTGTATACAAGGAAGTAAAAGACCTGTCCCCCTACTGCCTCTGTCACATACACAAATACACTTTCTTTGAATGTCTGTTAGTCCTGAGGAAAGTTATGGCCTCTGGTGAAGGGAGAAGATTAGAATGTCCCAATGCAGTAGCAAGTAGAGGGCCACTTAGTGGGATGTTTGTATCTATTTGAGGAGGAATGCAGGCTAGCCGATTTATTGCACCCAGACATAGAGGCGTTGCTCAGAATGGAATGCTTTAGGAAAACATATTTGGCCATAGTCCTAGGAATAAAAAGCAATTACTAATCTTCCAACTCCATTGCCCGGGTGCATTCTTTTAGTAGTAAGAAGGGGAACTGCACAACATTAAAGTAATGTGGAGAATGTAGGTCAAGTCAGAATATTGCTGTACCAACACTTGTTAGGAAAGCAGCAGCAATGGATTTTAAAAATTCAAAGGGGTCTTTATATATCCACTAATAAAGGACACCAAAATGCTGCTAGTAGCAGGATTAGGGAGACTTATTGTTTGCAGTGATTAAACCCAGCAGGCTTAATTGTTTTGCAAACAGTATCTCTCCAACCTGTGTGTAATTTGCATAGACAGAGCAATAGCACACATACATAAAATATCTATATAAAACATACATGAAAACACATGTATGCGATGTACATGTATATATAAATGTCAATGTCTTAAACATAATAAAACATCATTTACAATATTTAGATTGCCTTCTCTACAATCAGCACAACCTTTTTTGGTATTTGATTTTCTTTTTTTTTCTTCTTTTTTTGACCAATATTATGGGTGTTATCTTTCCTCTTATCTATGAAGATTCATTTTATTTTAAATGCAAAATCTGATATCTGTTTCCACTAGCTAAACAATTTAGAAGAAAATAAAAGAATAAATGCTTCATGATTATGCTGATTAACGTTCTGCATGCTATTATCTGTTTTGTTTCCAGCTTTACTGAGATATAATTGATATATAATATTGCATAAATTTAAAGTGTTCAACTTAATGATATACTTATATATTGCTAAATGACTATCATAAGTTTAGTTAACAGATATGTCATCTCACATAGGAATATTTTTTGTATGTGGTAAGAACTTTTAGATATGCAGTCTTAGGAATGTTCAAATATACAATAATTATCATTGCCACGTTTATATAAATTCTGGGGATATTTTCTTTCTTTTCCTGTTTTCTACACATTCTAAGCTCCTGTTGATCCTATCAACATAATGTGCATGGAGAATACAAACTAAAACATCATACTGAAAGTCTGGTTAGGGAAGTCTCTAGTAGTTTAAGACTTCCAGAGAAACCTGTGGTGAAATTAGGTTACCCTAGTGAGGATGCATAACAAGCCAGAATTCCTCTGTGGTCCCTTCTGATAACTTGTTCTCAACAAATATCTTAGAGGGCACAGTCCATATATTCATGCTTTGGAGTCTTGCACTATGGGAATCTAATTGAAAGGGAAATAATTTGCTCATTTTCTGGATGGAAAACATTACTGACAGCTACACCATTTGAGGAAAGTATCAGAGACATTGATTCAAAACCTAAATCCTTTGAAATATATATTGTCTTCCTGGCTAAGTATTTTTTTTTAATCTACAAATGTAAATATTAAATTCAAAGTTTTAAGTAAATTTACTCATATGAGAGAGTTAAAAAAAAGAAAACTTCAATAGTTTATTAGCAGCTAATACTCCTCTACTTGATAGAAATAAATACTCTTTTGTTGAAGAAATATCTCTACATATGCACCCCACTCTCCTTTTGAGAAGAATATCAGATTACTGTAATTCTGGGACACAGAATTCTGTTGAAAATTGGACACAAAGAGATAAGACCAGAAAAACTAAGAAGAAAATGATTTAGCAAGATCTAGATTCCTCAACAAAGGCTGTGAAATACCTAAGGGAAAAGAGGAAGAAACAGTTGGGTAAGAGTAGCACAGTTGGAGTGGAGTCTGAGCTTTGGATAATCAGATGTGAGTAGTGTGGCTGCCTGGGGGAGGACGTCCTTAGAAAAAGGGATTCTGTTTGTGGGAGGACCTTGGATTAGACCTTTAAAAGATTTAATGACAAATAAGAAAGAGATTGGAATTTTTCCTGCCCCTCCTTCCTCTTTTTAGTACTTTCAGTTACTTAAATTCTGCTTCCTAAATTAAGATTCTATAAAGAGAAAATGTAGGTCTGTATTTGTCACTATTGCAGCAAAAACAGTAGCAACAAAAAGAACATAAAGCAACTAATAAAAGCATTAATAATGTCCTGTGAGTGACTTTAAAAATATTAAAGATGTAACTACCCAGCAGGTTTAAATAGGGCTATACAATTATAAGCAACACAGCAGAAACATAACAAAGCTACAAAAATAGAAATATACACCTTTCTGCCATGTTGACCTTCTAGCAGAGATAAGAACTACAAGCTGCCATGTCATGGCAGCTACATAGCATCTTCAATAATTAATAATTTCATTATAGGTTTCTAGTTATTTCTTATCTTTCTGGAATCTTCATAACATTCTTGGTTATGGTGTCTATAGAAAATAGTTGGCTAGCTTCATGGAGATACTTACTATAGCTGAGTGAAGAGCTCAAGTGTGAATAATGTTTTTAAAATTATGTTTCTGTGAATTTATAATATGATAATCTAATATCTCTGCTCTTAAAGTGCCATATGGCATAGAAAAAAATCCCACATTTTACCTAAGTGAGATTATATATGATCTTCATTGTCTACATTAAGATTATGGTAAGTCCATTTATTTATTAAAAGTATATTTTCCTCTTCTAATACTCCTTTACTCTAGGGCATTAAATTTGGGGTAATGGAGGTTGAGGAGGATTAAGTCTCTGTGGACCTAAATTTACATAATAAAATTTCCTTGGCCTCTAGAGACTTTTAAACTAATTCAAAATTTAGCCTGCTCCAGGCAGCAGATGCTTCAAAGCCCTAATTCTAATGCTGAACCTGCTCAGCCAGGCAGTTTACAAATTATATGGTTCTTCAATTTATCAACTTGAGTATAAAAAGGGGAACTTAGAGAAATATTCCAAGATGGCAGAGGAGTAAGAAACCTTAGTTTCATCTGGTCCCAGGAATTCAGTTAGATAGCTATCAAATCATTCTGAACACCTGTGAACTCAACCAGAGATCTAAGAAAAGAATTGCTGCAACTCTAAAAATAGAAAAGCAACCACTTTCTGCAAAGTAGGAGGTGTGGAGAAGTGAAAACATGAATCCGAGGTGATATATGGGAAGATAAACCATGGGGGAAGGGAGCCTCCATAAGGTGGCACAAGAAAGTGATATAGCAGCAGAGCACAAAATCAGAACGTTCAAAAGTCTGCTCCGGTGAGAGACATCCCTGCCTGAAAGACACTCAGGTGGTGAAGCAGGGCAGAATCTTAGGTGGGACAGTGTGGTCTCATGATCCCCAGTGTCACACGAAGACCGGGGGTACCTGAGTGTGGCAGAGCTCCAATGAATCATAATTGGGAAGCTAGCTGCAATCAGTGAGCCCAGGAGTGGGCTCTCAGCTCAGGGTTGCCATATACCTAAAACCATGGCACGGTCGGTGACTGCTCTCTGAGCAGGGGCTGAGCAAGTGGCAGAACTGAGGTGAGACATCCTTCCTCCCCTGGGAGGAGTCATATACGTACATACTGCAGGAGTCTGCAGGGTTTGGAGACTTGAAACGGGGTCATGTGCCTGAGATAGAAATGCTGGGTAACAGGCTGGGTGAGCACTGGGTGCAGACAGAGACCAGGGAGACAAGAGAAATTGACTGCTTTTCCCTGATGATGCAATGAGGAGTGGGGCCCTGAACTTTGGGCTCTGGGGCCAGAGATTGGGAGGCTGCCATATTCATTCTCATCCTCTAAAGCAGCTCGGGAAGACTTCAGGGAACAAAAGCCACATATGCTTCAATCCTGAGCAGCTTACTTAGCCTGGTCCCTGGCAAGGGTGGTGCAATTCTGCCACAGGCAAAGACACCTTTGTGTCTTTGAGAATCAGCACAACAGGTCCCTCCCACAGAAGATCAGCAAGAACATCCAGCTAAGACCAAATTTATCCGTCACACATAACTGCAAAACTCTAGAGCTAAGGGAAAATAGTATAATAGAATTCATGGGTTTTTTTCCCCCCACAATTCTTTAGTCTTTGAATTTTAATTTTTTTCTCTTTCCTTTTTCAACCAATTTCTTATTTTATCAACTCTTTTTTAAATTCTTTTTTAAATTTTCATCTTTACAGTTACATTCTATCTTTCCATTGTATTTAATTTTTTGTGTGTGTGTATATATATATGTATATACATACATATATAAGTTTTTCTTTCTTTACAATTTTGGGAAGCAGGTTCTTTGAACAAACAGACCAAAATACACCCAGTATCTACTATATGGTTCTGTTCCCTACATTTGTCTGATCATATTTCTTTTTTTCTTTCTTTTCTTTTCTTTTCTTTCTTTCTTTCTTTCTTCCTTCCTTTCTTTCTTTCTTTCTCTTTCTTTCTTCCTTTCTTTTCTTTCTTTCTTTCTTTCTTTTTTTTTGTTAAAGTTTTTTCAATTTTCATCTTTAGAGTTATATTCTTTCCTTCCAATGTATTTAATTTTATTTTTGTATATATATAAGTTTTTCTTTCTTTACAATTTTGGGATGTGGCTTCTAACAAATCAACCAAATTACTCTCAGGATACAGTGTATTGTTCTGTTCTGTTCAGCTGTCCGTTTATATTCCTTCTTTTTTTAATTTTTTTGTCTTTTTTATTTTTACAATTACATTCTGTCATTTCATTATATTTAATTTTATTTTTGTGTGAATATATAAGTTTTTCTTTCTTTACAATTTTGGGATCTAGTTTTCTTTTTTTTTTAAGATTTTATTTATTTATTTGTCAGAGACACAGAGAGGGAGGGAGCACAAGCAGGGGGAGTGGGAGAGGGAGAAGCAGGCTTCCCATGGATCAGGGAGCCCAATGCAGGGCTCGATCCCAGGACCCTGGGATCATGACCTGAGACAAAGGCAGATGCTTAATAACTGAGCCACCCAAGCACCCCAGGATCTAGTTTTCTAACAAACAGACCAAAATACACACGGGATCAAGTGTATTGCTCTGTTCTGTTCACACGTCTGATTATATTCTCTCTCTCTCTCTCTCTTTTTGTTTTTGTTTTTGTTTTCTTGTTTGTATGTATGTTTTTGTTTTGGGTCTCTTCTAACTTATTTAGTGTATGTTTCTCTGGGGTCATTGTTGCCATTTTAGTATTTTGTTCTCTTGTCCATCTATTCTTCTCTGTACAGAGTAACAAGACAGAAAAACTCACCTCAAAAGAGAACAAGAGGCAGTACAGACTGCAAGGGAACTAATCAGTATGGACATAAGATGTCAGAAATAAAGTTCAGAATAATGATTAAAAAGATATAGCTGGGCTTTAAAAAAACATAGAAGACATTAGAGAATCCTTTTCTAGAGAAATAAAAGAACTAAAATCTAATCAAGTCAAAATAAAAAACACTGTAATGAGATGCAATCAAAAATGGAGGCTCTAACTGCTAGGATAAAGGAGGCAGAAGAGAGAATTAGTGATATAGAAGACAAAATGATGGAGAATAAAGAAGCTGAGAAAAAGAGAGATAAACAACTACTGAATCATGAGGGGAAAATTCCAAAGATAAATGATACCATAAAGTAATATAATATTAGAATAATTGGGATCCCAGAAGAGGAAAGAGAGAGGGGGTGCAGAAGGTATACTGAGCCAAATTATAGTGGAGTACTTCGCTAATCTGGGGAAGGACATAGGCATTCAAGTTCAGAAGGCACAGAGAACCCCCCTCAAAATCAATAATAATAGGTCAACACTCCAACATATAAAAGTGAAACTTGCAAATCTCACAGACAAAGAGAAAATCCTGAAAGCAGATCAGGACAAGAAGTCTGTAACCTACAGGGGTAGAAACATTAGACTGGCAGCAGACCTATCCACAGAGACCTGGCAGGCCAGGAAGAACTGGCATGATATATTCAGGGTACTAAATGAGAAAAAATATGCAGCCAAGAAAATGTTATCCAGCTAGGCTGTCATTCAAAATAGAAGGAGAGATAAAAACCTTCCAGGACAAACAGAAACCAAAAGAATTTGTGATCACTAAACCAGCCCTCCAAGAAATATTAAAATGGATCCTCAAAGCAAAGAGAGAGCCAAAAAGTAACATAGACCAGAAAGGAATAGAGACAATATACAGAAAAAGGGAATTTACAGCTAATATTATGGCACTAAACTCATATCTATCAATAGTTACTCTGAATGTATGTGGGCTAAATGCCCCAATCAAAAGACATGGGGTATCAGATTGGATAAAAAGGCAAGACTCATTGATAAGCTGTCTGAAAGAGACTCATTTTAGACCCAAAGACTCCTCCAGATTGAAAGTGAGGAGGTGGCAAAACTTTTATCATGCTAATGGCCACCAAAGAAAGCTGGGTGGCAATACTTATATCAGACAAATTAGATTTTAAACAAAAGACTGTAATAAGACATGAGGAAGGACACTACATCATATTTAAAATGTCTATCCAACAAAATCTAACAATTGTAAATATGTATGCTCCTAACATGGGAGCAGCCAATTATATAAACCAATTAATAATAAAATTTAAGAAACATATCTATAATAATACAATAATAGTAGGGGACTTTGACATTCCCCTCACTGCAATGGACAGATCATCTAAGCAGAAGATCAATAAGGAAACAAGGGTTTTGAATGACACACTGGACCAGATGGACTTCACAGATATATTCAGAACATTCCATCCTGAAGAAACAAAATACACATTCTTCTTGAGTGCTCATGGAACATTACCCAGAATAGATCATATACTGGGGCACAAATCAGGTCTCAAGTGGTACCAAAAAATTGGGATTATTCCCTGAATATTTTCAGACCACAATGCTTTGAAACTTGAACTCAATCACAAGAGGAAATTTGGAAATAACTCAAATACATGGAGGCTAAAGAGCATCCTACTAAAGAATGAATGGGTCAACCAGGAAATTAAGAAATAATAATTCATGAAAACATAACTATTCAAAACCTCTGTTCAAAACCTTCCTGAGAGGGAAATATATAGCAATACAAGCCTTTCCCAAGAAACAAGAAAGGTCTCAAATACAGAACCTAAACTTACACCTAAAACACCTGGAGAAAGAACAGTAAATAAAGTCTAAACCCAGCCAGAGAAGAGAAATAATAAAGATTAGAGCAGAAATCAATAAAATAGAAACAAAAAGATCAGTAGAACAGATCAATGAAACTAGGCGCTGGTTCTTTGAAAGAATTAATATGATCAATAAACTCCGAGCCAGACTTATCAAAAAGAGAAGAGAAAGGACCCAAATTAATATAATCATGAATGAAACAAACACTGAATAAATATAAACAATTAACATATTATGAGCAAGTATATGCCAACAAATTAGGCAATCTGGAAGAAATGGTTGCATTCCTAGAGATGTATGAACTACCAAACTGAAACAGGAAAAAATAGAAAAACTGCAGAGTCCCATAACCAGCAAGGAAATTGAAGTAGTAATCAAAAATCTCCCAATAAACAAGAGTCCAGGGCCAGATGGCTTCCCAGAGGAATTCTACCAAACATTTAAAGATAATACTTACCAACTTTTAAAGATAATACCTATTCTTCTGAGGCTGTTTCAAAAAATAGAAATGGAAGGAAAACTTCCAACTCGTTCAATGAGGCCAGCATTATCTTGATCCCAAAACCAGACAAAGACCCCACCAAAAAGGAGAATTACAGACCAATATCCCTGATGAACATGGATGCTAAAATTCTCACCAAAATACTAGCCAATATTATCCAACAGTACATTAAAAGGATTATTCATCACAACCATATGGGATTTATTCCTGGGCTGTAAGGATGGTCTAACATCTGTAAGTCATTCAGTGTGATACACTACATAGATAAAAGAAAGGACAAGAACCATATGATCCTCTCAGTTGATGCAGACAAATCATTTGACAAAGTATAACATCGTTTCTTGATTAAAACTCTTCACAGTGTAGGGAGAGAGGGAACATACCTTAATATCATAAAAGTCATATACAAAAAGCCCACAGATAATATATTCTCAATGGGGAAAAACTGAGAACTTTTTCTCTAAGGTCACAAAAATAATATACAAAAATCCCACAGTGAATATCATCCTCAATAGGGAAAAACGGAGAGCTTTCCTCTAAGATCGGGAACACAGCAGAGAGGTCCACTATCACCACTGTTGTTTAACAGAGTCCTAGAAGTCCTAGCCTCAGCAATCAGACAACAAAATGAAATAAAAGGCATCCAAATCAGCAAAGAAGTCAACCTCTCACTCCACAGATGACATGGTACTCTATGTGAAAAACCCAAAAGACTTCACCCCTAAATTACTAAAACTCATACAGCAGTTCAGCAACTTGGCAGAATACAAAATCAATGCATAGAAATCAGTTGCATTTCTATACACTAACAATGAGACAAAAGAAAGAGAAATTAAGGAATTGACACCATTCACAATTGCACCAAAAACCATAAGATACCTAGGAATAAACCTAACCAAAGTGGCAAAGTATCTGACCCAGAAAACTATAGAACACTTATGAAAGAAATTGAGGAAGACACAAAGAAACGGAAAAACATTCCATACTCATGGATTGGAAGAATAAATATTGTTAAAATGTCTACACTACCTAGAGCAATCAATACATTCAATGTAATCTCTATCAAAATATCATCAAATTTTTTTCACAGACCTGGAACAAATAATCCTAAATTTTGTATGGAACCAGAAAAGACCCCGAATAGCCAAAGGAATGTTGAAAAAGAATACCAAATCTGGTGGCATCACAATAAGTGGTAGTACAAAGCTGTTACCATCAAGACAGTATGGTACTGGCATAAAAATAGACACATAGATAAATAGAACAAAGTAGAGAACCCAGAAATGGTCCCTCAACTCTAGGGTTGTGGGAATTCTTAGTGCCTGGCTACATAAGATTTAATAAACACATGTCTCCCTGGATGAGACTCATTAAAAAGCAAAGAAGGAGTGTCCAGAAAACTGGGGCTCCTTTAAGGTTTCTGGCCTGAGAACAGCCAGATCCTCATTGTGGCTCAATGCACTCATCCAGAGAGTAAATGCTTGACTTAGGAGAGACATTTATCTTTGGAGGTCATGTACTTCCTGCCTGCACATGCGTCACGAGCACTGCTTGTTCTAATCACACGATACTCCCTATGTCACTGTCCTGATTATTAAAGCTTCGCACTCTTCTTGTTTTTCTTATTCCCTTGTTGTGTTGATAACGTTCACAATAAAAGTGGAGGCAGAGTTTGGCTTAGGACCTTTTGCCCCTAGAGTGTCTGGTCCCCACATCCTCTCCTATCTCCTACTAAGGTGTCTGGAGTAATCTTTTTCATTTGACGCCTCAGGGTTTGCTGGCCAAACCCAACATATGATCAACTAATCTTTGACAAAACAGGAAAGAATATCCAATGGAAAAAAGACAGTCTTTTCAACAAATGGTGCTGGGAAAATTGGACAGCCACATGCAGAAGAATGAAACTGGACCATTTCCTTACACCATACACAAAAATAGACTCAAAATGGATGAAAAACCTAAATGTGAGACAGGAATCCATCAAAATCCTTGAGGAGAACACAGGCAGCAACCTCTTTGACCTCAGCCACAACAAGTTCTTCCTAGACATCACCAAAGGCAAGGGAATTTTGACTTCATCAAAATAAAAAGCTTTTGCACACCAAAAGAAACAGTCAACAAAACCAAAAGACAACCGACAGAATGGGAGAAGATATTTGCAATGGCTTATCAGATAAAGGGCTAGTATCCAAAATCTATAAAGAACATATCAGACTCAACACCTAAAGAACAAATAACCCAACCAAGAAATGGGCAAAAGACATGAACAGACATTTCTCCAAAGAAGACATACAAATGGCCAACAGACAGATGAAAAATTGCTCAACATCATTAGGAATCTGAGAAATACAAGTCAAAAACATAAGGGGATGCCACCTCACACCTTTCAGAATGGTTAAGATTAACAAGTCAGGAAATGACAGATGTTGGCGAGGATGCAGAGAAAGAGAAACCCTCTTATACTTTTGGTAGGAATGTAATTTGGTGCAACCACTCTGGAAAACAGTATGGAGGTTCCTCAAAATTTGAAAATAGAGCTACCCTACAGCCCAGCAATTGCCCTACTAGGGATTTACCACAAAGATACAAATGTAGTGATCCAAAGGGGCACCTGCACCCCAATGTTTATAGCAGCAATGTCTGCAATAGCCAAAGTATGGAAAGAGCCCAGGTGTTCACTGACAAATGAATGGATTAAGAAGATGTGGTACACACACACACATACACACACACACACAGTGGAATACTACTCAGCCATCAAAACAATGAAATCCTGCCACTTACAATGACATAGAAGGAACTAGATGGTATTATGCCATGTGAAATAAGTCAATGAGAGAAAGAAAATTATCATATGATCTCACTCAAATGTGGAATTTAAGAAACAAAACAGAGGATCTTAGGGGAAGAGAGGAAAAAATAAAACAAGATGAAATCAGAGAGGGAGACAAAGCATAAGAGACTTTTAATCATAGGAACAAACTGAGGGTTGCTGGAGGGGACGGGAGTTGGGGGATGTGTTAACTGGGTGATGGACATTAAGGAGGGTATGTGATATAATGAGCATTGGGTATTATATAAGACTGATGAATCATTGACCTCTACCTCTGAAACTAATAATACATTATAGGTAAACTAATTAAATTTAAATAAAAACATTGAAAAACTAAAAGAATAAAAAGGGGAACTTAGGTGATAAATCTCATTTTCCTCAAGTGTCTATTTCACCACAATAGAGCCTTACTCATTATTTTCACAAAAATTTACTATTTCTAAGTAGAAAACATTATAACATCCATTTTTTAATTGAAAAATTCATATGTAATCCCAGAAAATAATCAGCACTTTGTAATTCTTTTCTTCTCCCTGATTTTCTTGGATTTATGCTTGTCTGAACATTGTGCTTACATGATTCGTGGAGAACGTTAATTATTTCAACTTGGTTGAATCTACCAAGTAGAGAAGCAGCCCAGGGTTTGTTATGCACTCAGTTTTCTATACAGAATGGAGAATAGTGATAAGAGTGAATAAAACTGAGTTGCAGTCTTGATTGTTTGACACTATAGGAGAAATATTCCTTCTCTTGTTGCCCATAGAATCAATGCAAAATACTAGCATGACCAAAAAATTTATGCCTGATGTGAGCTAATCCGTTCTCCAGCTTTATACTCTACTTCTTTTTTCCAGGTTCCTACACTCAAGCCATATCTGTGTGCTTTTATTTCTTGAGGCTGCCACGTTCTTTTCCATCTTGGAAACTGTTGAATTCTATGCTGGGAATGTTCCTTATTCTCAAAACCATTTGCCTAGTTCTGCTTATATTTCTGATCTCAAATTAAATATAGTTTCCTTAGGCCACCATAACCTAGGTCATTACCCTTGAAATATATACTCAAAATTAGTCATCCTAATTACTTCTAAGTTATTCGTTTATGTAGTTATTTGACTGAAGACTGAGTATGCAATTTCTTTGAACTTTTGATATTTTACCTTCAAAACCTTTTAGATTGCCTTGTACTATAGAGAAATTCAGAGAATAATTATTGGTTGGATACTAATAAATGATAACAGGTCACTGTATGCTTTACATATATGAAATATAAAAATGACTACATATACACACATATATAAACTCAATCCTCACGGAAAATCTATTAGGTAAGCTTTGAGAGGTTGTTCTCTATGGGTCTCTCATGATCCTGCTTTTCTTAAAGGGAAACAATGTCCTTAGTTCTGAATTATCTTTTTTCTTAAGAATTATTTATTTATTTATTTATTTGAGAGAGAGTGCACAAGCAGGGTGAGCAGGAGAGGGAGAAGCAGACTTCCCGCTGAGCAGGGAGCCAGATGCGGGGCCTGATCCCAGCAACCCGGGATCATGACCGGAGCTAAAGGCAGACACTCAACTGACTGAGTCACCCAGGAGCCCCCTGAATTATCTCTCAAGGATATTTGAGTAGAGTAGTATTGGAACATACAGTGCCTTCCTCCAGAGCATGAGATAGGCGTGCTTACTGTCCAGTATAATAATGATAACAACTCCCTGCCTGAGCAAAAGAAGCAAACATGTTTATAAAAAGTGTGGTTATTTTAACTACATAAAAATGAACAGATAAATGACTGCAGTGAAATTAATCACTGGAAAAATTCATGTTTTCTACTCAGTAGAACTTTATCAACAATTCCCTTGTTGAATTTTTTTAGCATTTTTATCTAAAATAATTGTGCCACTTTTATATGGAGAAGATAAAATAAAGTAGAAATATAAGATGTTGTATAGATATAACTAGCTGGTTAACTTATTTGTGCAGATAAACAAATTGAATAATTTTCTAAAGTACATTTTGATAATGAAATTAGAATTAGGTACCTAAAAAATAAATCAAACAGATTAATTTCTAAACATCTCATTTCTCTTTGTCCCATGCATTTATAACTATAAACATTAGAAATAATTTATATGTCATCATAATATTTCCCTTATAATTAACAAAGTTCAAGGAATTGTTTTGGTGGGGTTTTTTTAGTAGGTTATAATGTATCACCTTTTTCAGAGTCCTTTGTAAAATGTTCTTATGCGTCTTTCAAATTGACATTAACATAACACGGGTGAGAGAGGTTACTGGCTATAGAGCTACCACAAGTCTTTAACAACCTAAGCATAGAGTTAATCAATGCTTAGTGGTGGAATTCTGGGTATTTTGTGGCAAAAGTATTGAATAAAATTAGGTTCACTTAATCTGTATGTGTATATAAATTTTGTAGTTATAAGAACACATTGTCAAAGATATTGGTCTAGTTATTCAGTTCCTTAGTGCTTATTAAGCAGTTTGTTTTTGTTTAGGCTTATTGTTTGTTATCACAAATGAATTCGAAACTAAAGGTAGGAAAAATAAAGAAACAAACATATGGGCATAACATTGTGCCACAGAGGCAATCATTCCATCCAAATATACTTCATACCATTTTTAGAAGTCTGCTGGATCTGCTCTGATTGTGAGTCTGGAGTGGTCATTTTATGTCCCACAAAGAGTGAGATCTTAGCATTTTGTTTCTTAAATGAATCAGGCAAAGGGCTACCATATTACCTAGCTTGTGTACAAATACAACCACCTAAATACATAAAAATATATATATATATATCTTGGCCCAACAAGAAATACAATGTTATATTCCCTCAGAAAGCACTTGGACCAGCAGGTGACTTTGGTGTTGACAGTGGACACCATGAAAGTTACAATTCAGGTGGTCAGAATATGAAATCTTAGTCATTCCTCGTGCAAAGCTGAGACTAGGAGATGAAAAACAGTTATTTGTTTATATGCTTTAACTGGGATTTTATGCCTTGATTCTTGAAGTTCCCATTAAATAGAGTGGAGGAATTTAATTTTAGTTTCCCCTAAATACAATGCCCACAGTAAGCATTAAATTAGTACATTTGAATTAATGGAAATTGTCTTTTGAAATGTCCAGTTAAATACAGTAGAGGTTATATATAACTTTATGACTTGATTATTTTTATCAGTGTAACATCAAAAAATGCTAAAAGATTGACACTAGGGCAAGCAAAATTTGATGAGTAAAAATGAATTTGAGGAATCCAAAGAACAGCTCATGGCAACTGGATACCTAAATAAAGAGAAATATTAAAAAGTTCCAATAGAAGACTGAACACATAAAAAAAATTCTGGGGGGACCTGGGTGTCTCAGTTGGTTAAGCATCCAACTCTTGATTTTGGCTCAGGTTGTGATCTCAGGGTTGTGATATCGAGCCTTGTGTTGGTATTGAGGCTCAAGTTGGGCTCTGTGCTCAGCAGGGAGTCTGCCTGAGATTATCTCCCTCTCCCTCTTCCTCTGCCCCTCCCCCTCCTGCTCACACTATCTCAAATAAATAAATAAATCTTAAAAAATTTCTGTAGGGCCAGTCATGACTTTGAGCCCAGTCATAAAAAATGAGCACAGAGGCAAAGCAGTATTAGTGTATTATAATTTCTTGATATCTTTCTTAGTTATCCCCTTCAGTTATATTTCTACATTTTAAAAATTAGGCTAAAATAAAAAATAACAACTTTGCCCTTATGTGAGAGAGGAGGTAAATGGGGAGAGGGCCAAAGAGATGCTGGAGTCACGGTAATATCAGACAGGTAAAACAAAACCCCAGAATTCTCCAGTATTTAGAAAATGATACAGGAATGCTTTAACCCATATAGAAACTCTAGAAAAAAACTTACTAAATTTTAGATATATCCATATATATATATTTGTGTATGGGGGCTGAAATGTAAATAGAAAAAGTAATGTGTATAACTTTCCAAGTGTTCCCAGTGTTTTCTATAACAGCAATATCAGCAGTTACAAATATTCACTGCGTGTCATTATCTAACTGTAAATTTTCCACCCAAATAATTTAGACATGCATGCACCCACAGATTGATAGAATCATAGCTACATAGGTAGAGATTTTTAACTGTGCAATATTACCTAATGACTCAGAATATCTCCTGGGATTTTTTTTTTCCTCATTAGAACAATTTATCTGAGAAGCTTACTGAAGTTGCTAAAACTTCACAGTTACATCCTAACACATTTTTCAGGATTAATTAGTACTTTTAATATACAGTAAGTATATTTTAGTAGCTTGACATAGAAGCACATTATTCCAATTAAGAAATGTTTAAAATAGAAATGTGTTTTTTAATGTATATTTTAATCTGTTTTGGTCACTAGACCGAAATTCTAAAACTCTTCTGGGGGTATCCTTGTAGGGATTCTGCCACAGGAGGGGGATTAGAGTGAGGAGACAGAAGTCACGTCATACGAGACAGGCTCTAAGAAGCCAACCACTGAGGGGGAATAAAAATAGAAGATGAACAAAATGTCAGATGAACTTCCACTTTAGAAGCAGTGCTTGGCTTGCTATTGAATGCTTGAAAACATTCAAGCATTATGCATAGTGTTTGCATTTCTGTAACTTGTGTATGTAGCTCTTTGTTGGAAGTGGTAGTTTCAGCTGACTTCTAAATTATTCAATTTTGTATCTCAAAGTTTCTGCATGTCCTGTCCCTTAATATCTAAATTAAAGTCCCAATCTGTTACATCAGGATGTATCCTCCAGAATATTTCTGAGAACCCCTTGCAAGCGGTTACATCTTCCTCTGAAGTTTTGTTTCAAACAGCTCTTCATTATTTCTACCTATCTCCTTTATCTCCAGCCATGGCGTTGTGGTTTCTTTGTTACCTGTGAAAATGGACACAGCCTTTTCCTTTATACCCTAAGACAGTGGTAACTCAAAACTACCGAGAATATCATAGGGAATTTATAACATAGAAAAATAAAGTTACAAAATTGGATGCCAGACACCATTGCTTCTTAAAGTGAAGTGTCCATTCTTGTTCCTGGAACTTTCAGTCTGATCCCAGCTCCCTGCCCTCATCCCTCTCCTTAGCTGCTGCCTGCGGTTCCTTCTTAGCTCTCAGGGTCAGGGCTTTGACATCTCCTAAAACACTCAGCATATTTCCTCTTTTCTGTTCAACCTACACAAACAAATTTTTATGATAAAATCTCACTCAGAAACATCCATTCCTCCCGCAGGAAGCAACATTTATTTAAGCAAAAACCTCATAATAATATCTCAACTTGGGGGGCGCCTGGGTGGCTCAGTTGGTTAAGCGACTGCCTTCGGCTCAGGTCATGATCCTGGAGTCCTGGGAACGAGTCCCACATCGGGGGTCGCTGCTCAGCAGGGAGTCTGCTTCTCCCTCTCCTGCTCCCCCCTCTTGTGCTCGCTCTCTCTCTCAAATAAATAAATAAAATCTTTAAAAAAAAATCTCAACTTGAGGTATTTTACTAACATTGAGTGAGTTATTTAAGAACCAGGAGTGGATGATTTTCTTAAATGTATGAACTAAAGGACTCTTCCAGATACAAAAAAGTCCAATGTTAATTTACTTGTTTTCTTCATTACAAGAAATCAGTAGCAACTTTAAATATGAATTCTCTTACTAAAATAAAATGTAGGATTTTGCTTTTGTGTGTAGCAAGCTAAGTAAAATAACTCTCACAATTCAAGTAGTATAACTAGGTTCAGCCTTCTGGTTGGAGTCACTATGGGAGGTTGCAGTTCCCTTAAACTAACGTTTATTGATATTCTGCAATTTTCTAAGAATTGGTAGACACCAAAGAAATATTCAACCTCTGTCCGTGAGAAATTTACTCTGTAGTGAGATTTGATGAATTATAAAGCTGACAGAAATCCTCAACTATCACACCCGTACACGGATACTCAAAATGCAAGGTTGAGTCCATACTTTTGGTACACTGCATGGCCCTTTAGAAAATACTTCCCTTTCCTTGCTTTTAAGAAGAATTAGAAATCTTTCTAAAAATTTCAACTTTTTGCCTATTCTTTACACTTTATCTCAACATTTCTTCCGTCATCACTTATTTCATGTGCTTATATATCCATATTTAGAATAACGATCTCAATATTTAATACATCAGGATTCCTTGGGAGAGACTATCAAAATATAAGTGGTCAAGTTCTTCCTGAAACCTAGTGACCTATAATCTGTGAGGGTATGGCCAGATATTTAAAAATTTCCTAGAGGAATTATGAAGCACACCAAACTTTATGAATCACCTATTTAAGGACACACTCTAACATTTAAAAAAATAATAATTTTGTCACCCGACTCACACATTCCTTTTTTCCTACTTCCCTTCTATCATTCTCAGCCACTCTGAAAACCTTTATTGATAAACTTGTATCTTGATATCTCAACCATCTCAATGATGAGATTTTCCTCATTTTATAGCATTTCTTAATTGGTATATTTATGTTTTGTACCTTTTCATCATTCAGAAGAGCTCTGTTGTAGAACTCCCGACTGTGAACACCTTTTTACTTCCAGTCAACACGCTGTCCCTCAAATCCATTCCAGAAGGTCTCTGGTTTCTTTCTCACTGCTCGTCATGCATGCTGTAAGACTTCTTTCAAACATGACCTTCTAATCTCCAAGAAAGTCACAAAATTAGCCAATAGAGAAAATTGTAGGTTCTTGGGAAATTACAGCTGCCCCCTCACTACTTTATAGCAATGTTTTTAATCTATCTCTCGGTAATTTGAAAATGTACTTCCCACTACAGGAAAACCAAAGTTTTCCTTGGACTTTAAGTGTTTTTTTTGTTTGTTTGTTTGATTGATTGTTTTCTTGTATAGTCTATCTTTATTTTTCCTCTGTATTGGTTCCTTGCTCATCAAAGACTAATTTGTTCAGGTATCTTCTATACTCAACAAGACATACTTTCTTCAATCTATACTTTCACTATTGCTCAAGTTATTAGTCTAAAGCTTCTGCCCTATATCAATCCTTCCTTTCATGGTCACATTTTTCAAAGGTGAAACCTATATTTATTGATTCCACAGCCTTACCGTGGACTTATCCTGGACCTCATGCAATAAGGTTTCTTTCTTCTGCCACTTCACTAAAGATGTTTTCTCAATTTCCAATATCAATTAATGTCGAAGCCTTTCCTGTTTTCTCAATTTCCAATGATCAATTAATGTCAAAGCCTTTCCTCACCTCCAATTTGCCAGATTTCTCTTTATCTCCTCATTACTTTTCTCTTCATAATTTCTCTTTAAAATGTTTGTTTAATTGATAATTAATTAATATTGTCATTTTACTATTCCTTCATTTCTCCTTTGCTAAATCTTTTTCTTATTCTTGCCCTCTGAGTATGTATAATCTGGACCTTACCCTTGGTTCTCACTCTCTCATTTGCTCATTGGATATCACATCTATTCTGCCATCCTCAGCTACCAGCTTTACATGTATAGGTAAAAATTACTGCACGATTGTCTTTTTTTCTTTCTTGTCATTACCATTACATATCTTACCTTTTTGAGTTCAGTTTCAATACCACTTTCTTGCTGAGACTATTCCAGATCGCACACTTTGGCAAAGATTCCTCTTCCTACATTCAGAGAGCACACGATTTCTATACACTTGCCTATTGTATAGGTAATACCAGGCAAAATACTAGTCCGGTAGGCCTCGCGGGACTCATATTCCAAAGTTTAATGTTAATATGGGAGGAATAGCCCCACACTTAAAAACCCAAAAGCCAAGCATTAATGGGATATTTATAGTGTGGCTATTATTTAGAAGGCCTGGGAAAACAGAAAAAACAAAACAAAACAACAACAAAACAGTTGTAGCTTTCTTACCTACTTTGTTTCTGGGGATAGAGGAATATGATGTTCCACTTTGGTTTCATAAGTGAGAAGATTCTTCTTTAAATAAGTGATAAGCATTGTAGAAGTTATCTTCCTTGCTTCTGTCGATAGTACATTTATATGCTGGGGCTTTGGCATGTCTGGCATATGGTATGACTTTGAAGTCTTGCTCAATACTTTATTTTAATCCAAGCCTTATGGAAACTCATCACTATAACTTCACTTCAACACGTTTGCAATGATAAAGTCCTACTCACATTTTCTCTCCCTAGTCTACTCCACTGTCTTACTTTATCATCTCCTCAGACTGACATAAACAGGAAAATGTTCTGAAGAACTAACGGGACATTTCTGTTACTGCTGTTACATTTTCTCAAAAATCTGTCTAAAGTATTTCCAACTGATTTGAATACTTTGAGATCACTATTATTTATTCATTTGTTTCTTTGTCATACTTACGAGCCATAGTTTTTTGGTAAAAGGGAACTGAAGTGTTTTCACTGTTATCTAGAGTGATTAGGAAGTTTATTTTCCCTGCAACATCAAAAAGACACAATTTTGCTATGATCACCTTATAGTAAGCTGTGTTCCTATGACATGGATGACTTACTAAAAATAAGTTACCAACTCATTTCTCCTAAGGCCATCAAAATGCTAATCAACAGGAAATGTGGAGACTTGATTAGACTAGTGTTATTATATTCCCATAACACTACTTCTTTGAGGCTTGTTTTCTTCATCTGCAAAGAATGAAGCTAAAAATACCTACCCATGAGGATTATTTTGAAGATTAAATGGTGTAGAATAAGCAAAAACACCCAGTCTGTTAACAGGGACTCAAAAATGTTTTTCTCTTCTCCCGTTCTTCATATTTGTCCATGTATATGAAAATAAAGTCCAATTTAGAAAATAAAATTGCTTTAAAAAACCAATACTAACATTTTTTAAGAATTATGTGCCAATTTGCTTATAAACATATGTAAATAAAAAATAGTTGAAAAATATTGAAATAAAAGTTTTAAATATCCAGATCAACTGAAAACTACCATGTGATTTTTACTTACCAAATACAAAGGGAGTGTTATTCAGGGTAAAGTATTCTCAGAGATTGAGATTTGTCTTTGCTGGGTTCACTGTGGGAATTGTAATAGTTTACAAGCCAATAGCATACAGGATGATGTCTCTTAATAAGCCAATAAAGAAATAACATAAAAAAAAAAATACTCCAAGCCAATGATGGATTAATTATATGACTTTTCTGAGCAAACGGGAAATGAAAGTCCAAATTTAGTTGAGGTATAGCTTTCTTTTAGTTGGTTCTTGGTAGAATCAGTACTTCCAATTAAAAGCTGGGTATCAGCTGTTGGCGCTTAGGTACCTCGCTGCCGGGCACGCAGCTGGTGATTGATGGCACCAGTGTTGACAAGCAAGGTGGATTCCTCTGCAGGTTATTGCTCCGGACGCCATTATACAGATTACACCACTCCCTCTGAGGCGTAGCCTCACCAAGGCAGAAAGAGATATCCCTTCTCCTCCTGAGCCTGCTGCATGGTTTATCACCACTCTTGACAAGAGTAGCCTGACCACAGCAAGAGCAAGTGTGTCAAGCTCTTCAGAGAGCTATTTAAATTAGCAAAATGTAGACTGAATACCGGCAGCAAGTCCTCAGAAATTCTTTTTAAAGTTAAATGTCCGTTACATCACAGTCACCCCTCTGCACCCAGTCGCATAACAGTTCTGCCAATATCATCCTGACATGGTCTAAAATTCACCCTTAGGTCAAAACAACTCTCCTTAAGTCCTAAACAACTGGACTTGAAATCATTACAAACCAATACGCTACAGGGAGTCACTCTACCATACGCTCACTCACCTGCACTAAGGATTTCTTTCCTATGGACAGAATCAGAATTTTTGTTTTTTACTTGGATTCCTAATAGTTCTAACAAAAGTGGCCCACTCCTACTACTAATCACAAGCTCAATAACTCACATATCCATGATTTCTTCTCAGGAAACCCCCATTAATCCACTTAGCCAAATATTTGCTTTCGATATGAATTTCAAACAAGAGAGAAGAGTAAGGAGGAACTCTTCACTTTTCCTATCACATTACAAAGAACTTGCTAAAATGAGAAATGAGGACTTTCATTTAATACAGCTAAGTCACATAAAAATCACAAGACAAGCTGTGTACTTGTCTCTAGTCAAAAGTGTAAAATAAAAATTTGAGGACAATCTGGTTTACAATATAAACTCTTTTACAATTTATCTAAAGAAGTTGGTTCTGATTTTTATAGAATGTAAATATTAAATCTTTTCTGAGCCAGACTACATCCTATTTCCAGGCAGCAAATAAAAGCATTCAGATTTTTTCTTTGTTTTTGCAAAGTTGAGATGAACTTTGAAAATTTCTTTGGGATGTTTTGTATTCATCTTTTTCTTTTTTAGTTTCTCCTTGTTTCATTTATTTATTTGTTTATTTTTGGTTCTTAAGGTTACAGCTGATCAAATATGTATAATTCAGAGGCAGGTGGGTTTTTCTTAAAGCCGTAAGACTGACAAATGATAGATGATGACTTGTTTGGCCCAAGGTAGTTTTTAAAGCATAATTATATAAGAAGGCACTGTATTCATGAGCAAGTCCAGCTAGCTATAACAGGGAAATATTCAAAATAAATTCCTAATTCTTATCAATGTTAGATAATTATTATTCTCGGGCTCCTGGGTGGCTCAGTCGGTTAAGCGACTGCCTTCGGCTCAGGTCATGATCCCAGGGTCCTGGGATCGAGTCCCACATCGGGCTCCCCCTGCTCTGCGGGGAGCCTGCTTCTCCCTCTGCCTCTGCCTGCCATTCCGCCTGCTTGTGCTCTCTCTCTGTGTCAAATGAATAAAATCTTTAAAAAAAAAAAAAAAGATAATTATTATTCTCTTTGTTTAAAAACAGTATCTTTGTAAAATATATCATTTGCTTTTTACTTTGTAGGCTAAGTATTTCCTTATGGGTAAGTAGTTGATATTAGTGAATATGGGCTTTTTTTTTTTAATCAGGTATGTGTTCAATTCTCAGCTCCGTTTCATATCATCAGTTGTGTACAACTAGCTTACTTGATTTACTTTGCTCTCAAGTGGGAATTATACATCTCACAAATTGTTTTGAAGACAATATAAGAGACAACATACAAAAACTGCTTAGCATAGTGACTGGCATATAGTAAGAACTTGATAATTCATGGCTATCAATATAGTCTTGATTGTCCAGTTAGTGGAAAAAAAATTATATAAAGTAGATTTTTAATGCTTATCTATTATAATGGCTTAACACATTATATTTGCCATTTAATGTACAATAAAATTACAGCATGGTTAGCTGATTTTTTCATCCTAGAAGAAATGCTCCTTATACTCATTTCACCCTGTAGTTGGAAGTAAAGATTCTCTATCAATGAGACAGACCATAAAGCCACTAATAGATCATTAGCTAATTGGCAATGGAGTGAAAGGTTAGTGGACCATAGGATGATGGAAACATAGGAATATTCATGTATTCATTCATAATTCCCCATACGTGTATTTATTAAACAAATATGTATGTCAGATACTGCTCAGTTTGGGAGTTAGAACAATGATCAAGAGAAAAAAGGCCCAGTTCTAAGTGGCTAAAACACTGTGTTATAGATTGTATTAACTGTTTGTACTTTTTCATTCTTTTCCTTTTAAGAGGATTACACATTCCCATTTATTCTCATGTGACTTGTCCAGGTTCCCCATGAGAGGAATAAATACAATATAAAATATATGTATATATATACGTTCATCTCATTGATTTTGGTCTTGGTCATGACTTGTCCTGGACAATGAATGTGAGTGGACATGGTATGCAGCATTTCCAAGCAGTTTTAAATGTCACAAGTCTCTCCTTCTGTTACAAGAATACATATATTTGCAAAGTAGTATGATTTTAATTTGAGGTCTGGAATGCAATAACTTGTGAAACAAACCTATAACCTAGCCATAGACTGGCATAGAGCCTAATCCTGGAGCGTAACTATAGCTTTCAGCAATATTCATGCAATTTGATAGAGAAATAACCTATTATAAGCCATTGTGCCTTGAGATTGTTTGTTACGACAGCAAAGCTGACAAGTACAGATAATAAATACACAAATAACCCTTCAGAAAGTGCTAACCTAGATGCAGACGATTAAGATAGTACAATAACATAAAGATGTCTAATTGATACTTTAGATTTGTTGGTCAGGAAATGTCTTTCAGAAAGATGACATTTATGCTGAGATCTACCTGGTAAGTCATCAGCTAAAGACAGAAAGCAGAAAGACTTTTTTTTTTTTTAAATGGGAAATCCATTGCAAGTGTCCTTGAGCCAAGAGTTTGATGCAAATGAGTTTGATGAATTCAAGGACACTAAGTCCAGTGTGGCCTTCTGAACATAGTGGGTAAGGAAGAGAGTGACAAGACATAAGTTCATGGAAATAGGCAGACACCAGTTCATGTAGGGCTTTATAAATCAGGTTCAACAGTTTGCATTTATGAGAAGTCACTGGAAAGGTTAAAGCAGGAGAGGCATGTGACCTGATTTCCATTTTTAATAGATCACTCTGACGGCTATTTTGACAACTGGTTTTAAGAGATCTAGAGTAGAAACTGGGATATATTAGAAACTTAAATTAATCCAGAGAAGATGTGGTGACTTGGTTGGAATTGGTGAATAATTTAAATTTCTCTCCTCTATATTCAAATCGGTATGTCCTCTAGATTTCTGGGCCTATTAATTTTTTCTCTCAGTTAAAATGATCCCGGAGAACTTTTTCGGGAGTGGTATGGTTTGCTTTATTTAAAATCATCTGATTAATTTGGGTCAAATTTTGTCTACATTAAACAAGGTTAGATGCCCCATTCATGGGGCAAAGTCATCTTATTTTATATTATGATTATGAAGCAGCATTTCCATAGGTGCTGCCGCCACCAAGGTATTTTATTATCTGGGCCATATTATAGCTTGTTCCTTATCTCATCACGAAGCATGTTGATCAACTTCAGCATCCCCTTTAAGATAAAATATAAAATAATGATTTTTATACTGTTTTAATTTTATTTTATTTAAAAATAAATATAGTCAGATTTTAAAATCAGGTTGAAAAACATTGAACTGGCAAGCCTGGTTTTCTCCTATATACTCTTTCTTTTGCTAGCTCGTTTTTCAAGTAATATTAAAAGCTTCTGATTTTTCTCATTTATCAAAAGATTTAATGGCAAAAATGAAAGAACGAAGGATGAGGCACATGGTATCAAGGCATCTGATGCAATTCCAAATTTCTGTGTTGCTGTGGACTGAATAGTGTCCTTCCAAAATTCATTATGTTAAAGACCTAACCCCCAAATTTGACTATTTTTGGAGATATAGAAAATATTTGCGAGGAGGTGATAAAGAATACAGGAGGTCATAGGATGGGGCCTTCATTCATCCAATAGAGCTAGTGCCCTTGTAAGAAGAGACACCAGAGCTCACTCTCTTTGCCATGTGGGGGCACAGCAAGAATTCTGCTGTCCACAAAGTAGCAAAAGCACTCTCATCAGAAACCAAATTTACCAGCACCTTGATCTTGGATTTTCTAGCCTGCACAACTGTGAGAAATAAATTTCTGATGTTTAAGCCACCCAGGCTATAGTGTCATTTTATGGCAGCTTAAGCTGACTGATAGATATGTGTTTTTGTTTGTTTGTTTGTTTTAATTTTATTATGTTATGTTAGTCACCATACATCATTAATTTTTGATGTAGTGTTCCATGATTCATTGTTTGAGTATAATGGGTATTAAAGAGAGCAGGTATTGAATGGAGCACTGGATGTTAGACTTATGTGTTCTCAATACTTAATTGTTTTAACCAACTTTCTCTTTTAATGGGAAACACAGTAATCATCATAGCTATTTCTTTGTAGGCTCAGAAAAAAATTGCCAAACAAAGGCTCTGGTAACAAATTCATTTACCTCTTCCTTATCGTTTAACATGATTTATTTACATCTGTACTGTGTTGATAATAATTTTAGAGATGAGAATGGGTTTTAGCATTAAAGACCATTTTGAAAATTTTTGTTACATAATAATTTAGAATTTGACAGATTTCCTTTTATTTCTAGCTTTAAAAAATGCCAAATCCATAATATATTTTAATTTCTTTACTTTTATATCCTTACTGTTCTTTATGTTTTTCCCCTATTATTGTCATGTTTATATCCTCATGTTACATTGGTTTTTAAAAGAGAAAATCCTCTCTTTCTTTGTGCTCTTCATGTGGCAGTTTCTTCAATCAGCTCACCCACAAATTTTATAATGTTAATTCAGCTTTTAATGAATGCTAATTGATTTTTCCATAAGACTTTTAAATTAAATGCAGGCAGCTTAAGTTATGGAACTCTTAAGGTTGTACTTCTTTAAAAAAATAGATCACTTAAACATTATTCCTGAGCATAATGTTTTTCTCAATGTCTCTATTATAGTCTTTTACTGAGTACTATTTTTCCTGAATTATTTTCATGTTTCTCAAAAGCTTTCTTACTCTTTAAACAAAAAATGTTCTAATAGTAATAAACATCAGGATTTTCCCCTATATTCTCTTTCTTTATTGTCATAAATCTAACTCTTTTTACAATCCTTTCTACAAACAAGAAAGCCTCCAACTTTTATTTATTTTCATTATTGATATTAAGTATTTCTTCTTCTCTTGTTATGATTATTTGCTTGTAAACCAAAAACCTAGCATAAATTTACATAATAGCTTCAAAAACTATTGGAGATAGAATATTTGAGGTAACTCATTCAACATATGCAGGTCATGGCTTTATTTGTACAAAGAAACATATTGATTGACTTAGTAATACAGTATTTTTCTCTAAATACTACAAAACCCCATCCACTCCATTTCCAGAGAATTGCTTACACCAGAACCAAATGAATTGAGTAGAATTTCCCAAATCATCTGACATTTGAAAAGGCTATTTCTTCATGACTCCATGCTGTTTCACATATATCTACTAAAATCATCATAGACTCATAAGATTGCATGAATTAAATAAGTTAATACATACAATTAACTTAGAATAGGGTCTGAAATAGAGCAAATGCATATAGATAGCAACAATCATTGTCTCTACTGCATAGATCTTAACAACGATTGTGGCTACCACAACGTGGAGTAGAGCCCTAAATATGTGGCAGCTTGTCAATAAATTTTGTTGAATTGACTCCTTACCTTTTAGTACAGAAGACAGTTTCATCTTTGGTTTTACTTTATAAGTTAGAAATATTAGCAATACATGAAGAATTCCTTTCATGTTTGGCTTCTTTCTACCTGGTTTAAGATCACCTGGCAAATTCATTTAGTTTACCATCTGAAAAATTCATATGAAACAATTCTATTAGATATCTTCTCATCCAAGACATCATTTAATTTAATAGATAAAATTCAAGGTCTGAAATTGAACAAAAAATATTCCTATGCACATGATTCAGTATATACTCTCAAAAGACAAGAAATGTGGGCAGAGAAACTAGTTAGGCAAAGGATTTGAACCTGAAAATCCTAATAAGTCATATCCAGAAGTCTTTCCTTAGAGCCCCCACATTTTCATATCACTTTGGCCTATTTCATTTAGGTATAAACAAATTCATAAAAACAAGAAATTAGAGGTATAAAAGTCCTTAAAATTGTGTAATTCCATTTCATCATCTAATCGAATAAACTGATACTAAGGGCTTTGACTATTTTTTTCTTTTTTTCTTTAGCCTATGTTCTAGCAGAATTAGGACTAGAATACAGAACTCCCTAGTGCTGTTTGCTTAAGAGCATACTGACTCATTAATACTATCACATCAGCAGTTGCTGGGGAGAACTTGATATCATGCTGTAAAACTGAATTTAACTGGTACATGAGCTAAAGTAAAACATGTAATGAGATAGCTAGATACGCTCTAACACTTCTTTCTGTGGTACAAAAGATTCCCATTCTCTTTCCTCCTGAACATTTTATTGCCTACCCAGTGAAAGTGTCTGGTGCATAAATGTTGTTCAAAAATAATTATTGAATAAATAAATGAGGATCAGTTGGTTTTGCTGCATCAAATTTTATGGAGGGGTTCTGAGAAAACATAAAAAAACATAATATACTACTAAAGATCTTTGTCATTTGCATGATTTCCTCACTTAGTACTGATCTCACCACAATCTATAAGAAGACAATCCTAGAAAAGAAATGTGTGTTTAATGAATGTACTCTATGTTGTGTGCATTTTTCAAGCAGGCCTACAAGCATGCATGTTTCCACCTGGGCTCTGCATTTGCTAGTCCCTAAATCTCCTCTTTTTCCCACATATTCTCTGACTCACTGAGAAAAATAAAGCAGCTGCACTAGACAAGTCTTTGGTCCCTTCTAGCTGTTGCATTCCCTGTGATTCTCATATGCTATACTTCTAATTAAACGCCTTGATGCTAATTAAAAATGAGACTAGAACAAATGCCGCTAGCTGAATCCAGACTCTTTCGTTAAACTTAGTGAACTCTTCAGGGCTGGGTTCTTAGATTTTTCTTCTAATTAGGATTTCTTTGGCACTCACACCCTGTCATGGGTATTTTATCATCAGTTTCATGAAAATAATTCCGGATAATGGATCAGAAAATATATGTCTTCTCTAAAGTCCTCAAAATCAGAAGACTTCTTTATGCAGTGCTGTGGTGTCCTAATCTGTGGCTTGGCATATGGTGTGATGCAGTATATAATTTGGCATGCTATGTCTGTCAGCCTGTGGTAACCCCTAGGCATTTTATTTCTGCAGCAGACAATGATGATGGCAAGGACAACATGTGGTGACCAACAGGAACATAATCATGTTAACTCCTGACTCTGCAAAAACTTAACACGTGGCACTGTTATTAACATTTTCTAAGGAACCAGCAACTATTAAACAGACATTTGTTTGATGTGTTAGATTGCTTCTGGTTGGTTGGCTCTTTCTTCCATTAAATTTACCAAAGAATGTACTGTAGCAGTGTGAAATTGGAGGTCTGTCAACCGATCAGTGTCACCTCTGTGCTTCATGCACTAATAATTTCAACAGATATATGAGTTTGCTAGTTTTTCTCTTCTCCCCTGCAATTAGAAAATGAGTTTTTTCTTAATATTTTGTATCAACTGTCTATGGCATTTTTTTATTTCATTTGAAATAAAATATAGTATCAAAAAGGCAAGCTTGTTGGGTTTATATTTTGCAGCAAGAATGATGTATGTAGTTAAAGGGATTTATAAATTTGAATATCCTGAATAAGGAAACATTAAGCAATCATTTTTTTTCTATCTTGAAAAAACATTTTTAAGATGGCTCAAATTTAGGCTTATAAAAATGAGTCTTATGTTTATTTATTTTTATTTTTTCATTTTTATAAAGATTATTTTAGAGACAGAAAGAGCACGTGTGGAGAGAGGGGCAGACAGACGAGAGAGAGAGAGAGAATCTCAAGAAGACTCCCCAGTGAATGTGGAACCCAACACGGGGATGAATCCCAGGACCCTGAGATCATGACCTGAGTTGAAATCCAGAGTTGGCTGCTTAACCCACTGAGCCACCCAGGTGCCCAGAGTCTTATACTTAAATAACACAATGTAATATTATTATTCCCTCCATTTTTAAAAAAATTTAATTATTTATTTATGTATTATTATTGTTTTGAAGATTTTATTTATTTGTTTGAGAGAGAGAGAGGGCACATATGAGCAGGGGGAGGGGCAAAGGGAGAGGGGGAGAGGGAGAGGGAGAGGGAAAGCAGACTCCCCACTGAGCAGGGAGCCCTGACATGCGGCTCAATCCCAGGACCCTTACTGGGATCATGACCTGAACCGAAGGCAGAGGCTTGACTGACTGAGCCACCCAGGCATCCTTTTTTTTTTTTTTTAATTTTAAAGAAAGGGACATATACTCCCCCTTATTTTTATTTTTATTTTATTTTTATTTTTTTTAAAGATTTTATTTATTTATGGACAGAGAGAGAGACAGCGAGAGAGGGAACACAAGCAAGGGGAGTGGGAGAGGGAGAAGCAGGTTTCCCTGGGAGCAAGGAGCCTGATGCGGGACTCGATCCCAGGACCCCGGGATTACGACCTGAGTGGAAGGCAGACGCTTAATGACTGAGCCACCCAGGAGCCCCATCCCCCTTATTTTAGAGGAGGAAGAGATATAGTCAAAGTTCAACTATTAATTTTAAAACCTTTAAGTAAAGACACAAATATAATACCTAATGCTACTTACTGGTGAGATAATTATTTTTCTCTCCCTCTATAGTAATATATATAGCAACATCTTAGAAATGAAGCAACTTCAAAATGTTTTTCTCCATATATTCTTCCAGTGAAAAAACTGAAGACTGAATAAAAATCACTTAAAATCTTTTTTTTTTTTTTTTTTTTGAGCTAACCTTTGTCCAGTCCATGGAGGGACATACAAGCTTGGTTAAAACTACTGGAAGAAGGCCAGGTATTTTTAATCCCATTGACAAAGGAAGGATTTCTTAATCTGAAGCTCTAGCAAGTGATAATAAAACTCTACATAGTCCCCATAGTGTAATTATGGAAGATCTCAATCTTCAGAACTCACTAAATCTAAACTACAAGTAATTTGTATAATTTATATAGGAATGTGGTACATTTTCATAACAGAAGTCTCCTTTTACCTTGAAAACTTTTGTAAACAATTATCTACAAATAAAGGTTAAATACTATACAAAATGAAGTCCATAAAATCTTTAAGTTAAATAATCAAACTTTATCAAATACAGGAAGTTTAAAGAGATAAAATTAATTTTTGAATTTCTATTCCTAGTCCACTTTAGTGTTATGAGTTTGTGTTTCATTCATCAATAAACAATAGTGGTTTGAGGCCTATCTAGACATTTTCTAAAAGAGAATACCCTTTTCACACTGCCTCCTGGAAGCTAGAGTTTGAGCACAGTCATACTAGTAGTAGCTCGGGTCAGAGATTCAACGTGTGAAAACTTGAAATGGTTTCCAAAGTCAAAAAGGTGAGGCACAGGTCCCTTCTAACCTTTATTAATTACAGTACTGACTTTTATTTCTACACCATAATGGGCACTTGCTATGGAAGACTGAATTGTGTAACAGAAGTCCTTAAGTCTGATTTAGTGTTTACTCAGAATATCTAGTTGCTCAAGGGCCTCTTGCCGCCTAGGTGTCTTTGCAGGAGATTTATTCTGAATGCCACACGGTTGTCAAAAATTCTATTTAATTTGTTTGCCATCTTATATCAAGTAATTCCTTATTTTGACTTTTCCTTATACCTTATCAGTAGGGAACTTTGGGAGATATGTCATACAGACAGAAGCTTGGGCTTATCTCCTGCTCATTTACGGAAAATTGAGTTGGCTTTTCCATTCAGCCTCTCAAGTTACATAAAGATAGCCAAGCATATGCTTCCACTCAAGCATTACATTTTTAGACACCAACGAAAAAGCAAGGGTCCTTGAGAGACTGTTTGTGGTGAGTGCTGTGCCTAGCAGCCTGAGGAATGGCAGAGCTCAGAGATGGCAGTGAAATGTGGTGTAGAAGCTCTAGCATCCTGAGATGACTACTGTTCTACCTGGTTCTTCTGTGGCTGTTCTCACCTAGGCCAGCTTCATCTTCCTGTAACCTTCCGGATGTTCTTTCAATAAATTCCTTTTTTGCTTAAGATAGAGAACATTTCTTGGGTTTGCAATCAGGAATCCTGATGAGTAGAGGTGATGTGAAACAACCTTAAATAAATCAATAGAAGAGAAGCTATAAAAACTTATTTATGAAATTTCCCAAAGCAGGTTTGTTGCAGCCCCCAAGTGGGATAGTGAAAAGAGGCGTGCTGTGGTTCAGTAGAGTAAGCAAAGTGTCAAATGACAAGAAACTCATACCTATTTAGGAGAGGGCTGCTTGTGATGTCTATGAATTCAGAAAAAGACAAAGATTTATTCAGTGACTTCTCTGTGCAATGAGAGTGCTTCATGGAAAGAATGATGTCCATAATTAATATCAAATTTGGGTCATGTCTTGGTGTAACTTTGGGAACAAATTCTAACAGATAAAGTGTGGAGGATTCTAAAACTGACTTTAAGTTTTGCAGGGATTAGTACAGATAAAATCTACACTGTAGAGCTTTCTGCATGCATGAGATTTGTTTGTGTTTTGCTAGTTTAGCAATGTTCACTTTATGATATAAGAAGGAAGAAGGCAGGATGTCCAATCTCAAGAAGCTTGAGTAACCAAAGCCAAGCACATAGACAACTAAGGTACAAGCTAGAAAATGTGAAGTGATACAAACCAAAAGATTTTAAAGTACAATGGGAACTCATAGGCTGTGGAGATTCACAGTCAGAAGATCTAGACTGTCTTAGAGGATGGCAGAATTTAAACCTTTTGAATCTGGAAATGAAAATTGTATGTGCTCTGCCTCTGGTATGGTTTTTACATTTCTTTTAGTCAGTATGCACTATCGTATTGCTTGAGTGCAGTCCAGTAAATCAGAAACATTGGATTTTGAAAGTGTTAATGGTTTATTTGTAATCTCTTTCCTTTGGAAGTTTTGAAATAAAATGATATCTTGAATGATTGAAGTGATAACAGAATTCAAGCCTCACTAAAAAACATATGGTTCGTTTAATATAAAATAATTCCAAATACTGAATTAACAAATGCTCTTGTTTTCATGATAGGCAAGCATAAGTTTTGCCCTGTCCATTCTAAAATAAATGTCTAAACATTAAGCAAAAAACCAAATAAGGTATCAGTAGAAGGAAATTAGTTATGTTGTTTTCAAAATAAGGGTCTTAAAGTCAATAGCTTATTAAAATTCTCAGAAAGCTTGATTTGTTTAACTTATCAAAATTCTATTCTTCTCAGATTTATTTGGTCTATTTATCAGTGCTCTGAGGCCCTCGTTCTGCAGCGACATCTTATGGAGTTGGTTGGCTTGCACAACCATTTAATAATGTCTGGCAGAAGTGATCATTGTTCTAACAGATTAGATGCAAATAGGATCCCTGTTTGTGCTTTGAATGTGGAAGTAATTAAACGGATGCCACAAGCACTTGTTTTTGTTCTCTGTTGTTGCTTATCTAGAATTTCTTCATCATGGAAACTGTATGATTTTTAAAACACTCTAAAGTATGTGTGGAGATCTGAAATTCTCACCACATATTTCCAAGCTATGAAAGAAAAGGATGAAAGAAGCTGTTCAATAGTGAAATGATCAGTTAAAGATCACAGTACAGCTGGTGTTTGTTGGCAAGAGTTTCCACTTAAAAATTTGCAGCAGTGCAAATTTTCACTGATTGTGACCACCAATAGTTAAAATAAAACAAAACAAAACAAAACAACAACAACAAAGGAAATTGAAGTATTTGAAAGTTAGAGAAATAAACTGTGAAATTCCCTGTAGTATATAAATTGAGCTATCTCTTCTCCCAAGTGTGTTCTTTTGACAGGACAATACAGTGTATTAAATTCTAGAAGAGGAAATGTGGTTCTTATTTCATATTTTTATGATTGGATTTACATCTCAAAAGAGACCTCGATTTGAAATCCAGTTTATAGACTATTTCCACAATCTGCTAGAGGCGGAATACTTAAGGACTTTTAAGTCATCCCTAAATGATTTTTTATTTTTGTTATGTTTCACATTTACTATCAGATACGATAATTGAGAGAAACTGTAATTGGAAGCAGAAGCCTTGTGTATAGTAAGATTACACTGTTAGGTGAAATGAAGTTAATCGTGGGAGCACAAACTTTTTTTTTTAAGTTTTATTTATTTGACAGAGAAAGACACAGTGAGAGAAGGAACACAAGCAGCAGGCAGAGGGAGAGGGAGAAGCAGGCTTCCCGCCAAGCAGGGAGCCCAACGTGGGGCTTGATCCCAGGACCCTGGGATCATGACCTGAGCTGAAGGCAGACGCTTAACATCTGAGCCACCCAGGCGCCCGGGGAGCACAAACTTTTAAGTAGTTTCCATGTGGATACAGAAAGTCAGGCCATATGAAGAGGAAAAATTATCAAATATATGACACTGAAAATTCTAGTAAATCTTGATCAGTCAGTGGATGAAGCACTGGTTCAAATATCGCATTCTACCTGAACAAGAAAAGGAAATTGCATTATGTATCTAAAAGCACGTTGTGATTCTTCTATGCTATTATGATCACTCGTGAGTAAAGAGCATGGTTAATCTTTGTGTAATATTGGTGATCTTACTCACATACGAAAATTGCCAACGAGCCTGGTTAATTAGGATTGTTTCCTAAGGGCCCTGGCATTTTCATGTGTGCCATAACACTCTTTGAAAATAATGTATTTTTCAAGGATCATGTGTCCAGGTGATGGGGTTTTGGAATATAGGTGGGGATCGATGGGGTGGAGAGCTGACGACCAAGAAAGAATTCTTGAGGCATCTTTGGTGCAAAATGGTGGTTTATTAAAGGAAGGGGACAGGACCCGTGGGCAGGAAGGGCTGCTGTCCGGGGTTTGAGGGGTGGCTGATGATCTACTATGGGGTTGGGGGCGGTAAGGAAAAGGGAGGAATTAACTAGCATATGCTAAAGAGGACTTAACAAGATACTGGAGGCCTTGCCATTGTCACTTTAAGGTTGTTTACCCCTCTGGTAAGGCATTAACATGAAGATAGTTGGGAGCTTCCTGGAGGAACTTTACGCTCTGCCCATTTCAATTATCTGTCAATGGGCATTTAATTTCCTTCTAAGGAAGCTGGGTTATTGATGATAAGAATGCTTTGTTCTTGTAGATTGCTAAGACATTTGTAAACTGAGGGAGACTCTATAAGTTAACTATTTTTTTTCCTTTAGGGCAGCTAGTAGTGCCTGAGGAATGTTACATATATCCCATGGGGGGAGGGTTGTGGCGTGTCAGCTTCTGCTTTGTCCTCAGCTTGCCTCTGTTCCCTCATCACAGTGAGAAGATAGATCCAAGAATCTACATTACAGAGATCCTCTGGAGAATAAGAATGGCGTGTTTTTATTTTTCAGGCCCATCAATTAGAGTAAAAGCTGATCATATAACTTAAAATTGTATACTGCATTGAGAGACATAGATAATACATTCTTTTATTTCCTTTATATTTTTTAAAAGATTTTATTTATTTGTCAGAGAGAGAGAGCACAAGCAGGGGGAGCGGCAGGCAGAGGGAGAAGCAGGCTGATGCTGAGCAAGGAGCCCGATGGGGAACTCTATTCCAGGACCCTGGGATCATGACATGAGCTGAAGGCAGACAATTAACTGAAGCCACCCAGGATGATAATACATTCTTTTAGAGAATGGTTTGTGCCTCACACATATCTATACCCAATAAGGTTTATTGACTTTAATTATTCAATTAAATTGGTAGAACTGCTAGAAACGGAAGAGTTAAAAGTTGGATTGGTTAGTAGCTGGAAGGTGAATTTTATGACTGATTTCAGTTATGTGATCTTGAGGGAGCCATCACTTATCCAAATGGACAATGTAGAAAGCAGTTAGCAAGGTGAAACTGAATTTAGGGTTTTTGTGAGACAATGGTTAACGTAGATTTGAGACTACTCCAAAGAGGAGTGTTAGTTAAAGTGGGCTGTGGTAAACACTTGAAGGATATATTATAGAAAGAGATGATTATAACACTCAGCCCAAATGGTAGACTATGACAGACATGGAATATCTGTGTCAAAACGCTGTATGTGGGATACCCGAGTGGCTCAGTTGGTTGAGCGTCTGCCTTAGACTTGGATCATGATCCCAGGGTCCTGGGATTGTGTCCGGCATCTGGCTCCTTGCTCAGCAGGAAGCCTACTTCCCCCTCTGCCTGCCATTCCCCCTGCTTGTGCTCTCTCTCTCTCTCTCTGGCAAATAAGTAATTAAAATCTTAAAAAAAAAAAAAAAAAAGATGCTCTATGTCTCTCCTTTGTAAAAGTACCACACCACTATTTCATTATTTTGAAGAACTAGAATTAGATTCAATATCCTATAAGAAATTTAAATTATAGTCAATATCTTATAAGAAGAACTGACCCAATCCTAAGATGTGAGAGTAACTACAGGTAGGAATAGAAGCTCATAAATACTATGGGCAAAGTAACATCTTTGTATACAGAAAATGAATCACCTCTACACCAACATGAGCATATGATACCAAATGGGCATATGTTACCAATATGATCAATATAAGCATATAGACCTTGAAGTTCTGTAAACATTTAAATTTGGAACTTTAAGAGATAAAATTTATTCCATTTAAGTGAATAATTATGGAGAGATGACTAGGAGTGACTGGAATACCCACCATTATAAAAATCACAAGTAAAACTAAATTTGTTTAAAATGGCAGACAGGAAAGATGTAAAGGAAATATATCATTGTTGACCTCTGAGAGCCGGGGACCTGGGGCAGCGAAGGAACTGAGAAAAAGGACAGTATGGCGAGGCACAAGGGATCCCCAGCAAACAGCCTGAGGTCCCGAGGTTTATTTTCCATACTCGTACATACCTTCTACAGCTATAGATCTATAATGATTTATAGCAGGGATGTAGTAAGGCACATTCCTCCATGTATACAGGATTAGTCAAGCATGTACAAATCTTTAAAACAGAATTTACAGGACAAGGGAACAGAGAGGGGAGTGCACAGCGTGCTGTTTACAGCTGGCTTCCTATCTACAAAACATCTTCTGCTGCGTACTTTAGAACTGACCACACATGTCCCAAGGGCATTTCACTCTCATCCTTTCGGGTTATTTTTAATCCTGCAATCTCGACTTTTCTCAGAGATCTCGGAGTCTGAGGGAACATGCACCACTGGTCATTGTGGTGTTCTGTTTCCTACATATCATCACTTGAATAAAGACAAGCCTTTACCAACTAGCTTTTTCTTAGGGTGTAGGTCAGATGGGACATTTAACTTTATCCATTTTTTAAGAGGTAATATAATATTGAATCAAGTGGAAGAAAATGACAGCTTTTTCTATGCCAAAATATTTCTTAAAACAAATAGGAAGGCAACTGGAAGCAACACACATAAACTGATGGATTCCAACATTCTGTTTCTAATTGGCTAATTTCATATTAGCAGTTTTACATCTTTTCTTCTGATGTGAATCATCATGGGGGAAGAAAACAAGGCAAATGATTTCCTGGCTGAGAAAAACATCTTTGCTTCATTACATAATTTTAATTTGCTCTGGTTTCTATTCTGAACTGAGAACTCAATAGAGAAAATGTTGCTTTTTAACACATAACTATGTGCATTTACATAACTATGTACATTTAAAATGTTAAAAAGCACACTTCCACCCCATCCCATTTGTCAGATCCTGCTACCCCAAGTCTTTCAAAGTTGAAATCTGTGATGCCTGTCAAATGCAGATTCAGTCCTATCAATTACTGAGATAATCTTTTCCAGAGAACATAATGTATCAGCAAACACAGTCTTAACTTCAGTGGGCCTGGAGATAGTGTTGCAGCCAAAGTCATAGTATTTATCTAATTAGGTAAGAGTAAGCCACAAGTACTTGTGAAGAGCCTGATACTAATATTAGCACAACTTTAATAAGAGCTACCACTTAATAAGTGTTTACAATATATGGAAACTCACGGAACATTTTCCTTACAGGCCTGGGAGGACAAAAATTGAAGTACTAATGCAGTTATAGAGAAAAGTCCCCAGTAACAATTCAAAATTTTAAATTGGTCTCAGAAGGCCTAGACACTGGGAGTAAGGGAGAACCAGAACCAGATCAGTCCTCACAGGGACTAACGCTCCAATTCAAATACTTAATCCTTTACTTGATTAACATGATTATTGCCCTTAGGCTAGTAGGCTGGCAAAAGCAAATTTAATCAAACTTCTATATTTTTTTAATTTTTTTTTATAGATTTTATTTATTTATTTGAGAGAAAGAATGAGATAGAGAGAGAGCACGAGAGGGAAGAGAGTCAGAGGGAGAAGCAGACTCCCTGCTGAGCAGGGAGCCCGATGCAGGACTCGATCCCGGGACTCCAGGATCATGACCTGAGCCGAAGGCAGTCGCTTAACCAACTGAGCCACCCAGGCGCCCAAACTTCTAAAGAAGATAACATCATACAGAACCTCAAATTATCTCTACAATTTTACATTCACAGTGACCAGCAGAAAACCTAGCCAAGCATAAGAAGAGACAAATGAAAAAAAGAAAAACCATGCATAAGGGAAAGAGTCCCAAAGAGATCCAGATAATGGTGATGAGTCATGAATTTTAAACCAACTAGGCTCAGTGACTTCAAAAATATTAAAAGGAAAGAATGAAAATTTTGACACAGAACTAGAATCAATAAACAGAAAGGAAGCAATGAAAATTCTACATTGAAAAATAATATATAAAAACTTGAAATAAGACCTCAAAGGATGTTGTAACTGCAGATTACACACCACTGAGGAGAGAATTAGATAATTGGTTTGTAGGTCAGAAGAAAATATTCAAACTGAACAATAAAGAAAAAATGAAATACTGAATATACAGTAAGAAAGTTATCTTACTTAAGAATAAGAGAAGTATGACTCTTAAAACTATTTTATTTGATATTTTACTGGACCATATAGCCAGTAAAATCAGGCAAAAATTAAAAAAAAAAGATTGAGAAAAAGTTATGAAACTGTCAATTTCACATATGACATAAGAACATTCAAAGAAAATACAAAAGAACTTATAAGTAAGTTATTAAAATTAATACATACATTATAAAACATCAGATGCAAGGCCAGTAAAAATCAGCATAAATTTAACCACAAATATACAAAACCTCTAAATGGAAAAATTTTAAACAATATGGAGAGAATCTTCAACAGTTATTGGAAAATATCTAATTGAGTTATAGATTGGACAACTTAATTTTAGATATCTGTTTTTTACAAATTGATTTATGGATGTAATGTAATCCTAATAAAATTTCCAGCAACTTTTGAGTGGAAATCAATATTGATGCAAATTTTGTCTAAAAATGTAAAGTATAATAGTACCAGGGTAAACTAAAGGAGTAAGTATGAGGACTTACTCTGCTAGATCACAATACTTCATAAGTATACCCCCCACCAGTGGATTTCTCAATCATGTTATGATTGACAGTTTGAGTAGAATAATTTTTGTTTTGGGAGTCTATCTTGTGACTAGAGGATGTTTTTCCAAACCCCTATTTTCTACCAACTGCGTGCTAGTAGTAACCACCCTCTCCAATTGTCACATACATAAATGTCACCAGACATTGCCAAATATCCTCTGGAGAGGTGGAATTCATCCTTGGTTAAGAACCACTGCCCTAGAAAATGCATGCAACAGAAACCATGTACAAGAATGTTGTGAACATATTTGGTGTTTATATTAACCAAAATGTAAACTAAAAAATCCATAAACATTAGAAGGGTTAAAAATTTAAGTACATTAAAACTAGATTCCATAAAACACTGACACTAAGCTAATTACAATTATACATAAGTATACAAATATACTATAAAAACATATTTAGCAAAAGTCACCAGACTAAAAGAAGACCTGCTCTATGATTCCATTTATATACATTTCAAACATAGGCAAAGTTAATTTATAACAGTCTTAGAAGTCAGGATAGTGGTTATCTTTGTAGAAGAAGGAGGAAAGAGAATTTATAAAGAGAGATTATAAAAAGACACTACTGGGTTCTTTGAGCTGCTAGTAATGCTCTAATTTTGACCTGGATTTTTATTACCAGATTTGTTTTGTATTAATATATCAAGCTCTACAATTATTATGTGAAGTTCTCTGTGTGTATATATTAATTCAACAAAACTTTTAAAATTTCTAAGTTCATCAAATAAGTTAAGAAAGGAAAGGAAAAGAAACAGTGGGGCACCTGGGTGGCTTAGTTGGCTAAGCATCTAACTTTGACTCAGGTCATGATCTCAGGGTCCTGGGGTTGAGCCCACGTCCGGGCTCCCCACTCAGCAGGAAGTCTGCTTGTCTCTGTCCCCTTCCCTCTGCCCTTGTCCCCACTTGTGCTCTCTCACTCTCTCTCAAATAAATAAATACATTCTTAAAAAAAAAATATAGAACAAGTAAGACACATGGAAAATTCAAAGAAAAAATTACAGGGAGATGTAAACATAACTACATTAAATGTAACTGAACTAAATTCATCAGTTAGAACCGAGTTTGTTACACTTTATTAAGTAGTATAACATGTTGTTAACACATCTAAAATAGCTAAGGAAAAAATAGATGAGATCCAGAAGAGAACACCTACTTCAACCCATACAGATCATAAAATAATCACTAGAAGTTTAAGTTGAGTAGATTAAAAATTTTACTGATTTCACATCAAGATTTAGATCTCATTGCCAGTACAGAAAAATACACAAATATAAGCATTTATAAATGCAGTATTAAAAGAGAGGGAGGTAACAATTATTGAATATCTACTATGTTCTATGAACTAGAAATTTTACATACAAATGTTCATTTCACATATAGAACTTCTAAAAAGCATTTAAAAATTACCTTTTATGGTAGGGTAGTTCTATTTTTAACTTTTTGAGGAACCTCCATACTGTTTTCCAGAGTGGCTGTACCAGTTTGCATCCCCACCAACAGTGTAAGAGGGTTCTTCTTTCTCCAAATTCTTGCCGACATCTGTTGTTTCTTGAGTTGATTTTAGCCGTTCTGATAGGTGTGAGGTGATATCTCGTTGTAGTTTTGATTTGTATATAATAGAAGATTAGTCAGCCATAAAAAATGAAATCTTGCCACTTGCAACAAAATGAGTGGAGCCAGAGAGTATCATGCTAAGTGAAATAAGTCAGAAAAAAAGACAAATACCATATAATACTATATAATTTCACTCATTTGTGGAATTTAAAAAACAAAACAAATGAGTAAAGGGGAAAAAAAGAGAGAGAGATACAAATCAGGAAACACTTTTTTTTTTTAAGATTTTATTTATTTATTTGACAGAGAGAGAAGAGATAGAGAGAGAGCGAACACCTGAGCCAAGGCAGACGCTTAATGACTGAGCCACACAGGTGCCCCATGGAAACAAACTCTTAACTATAGAGAACAAACTGATGGTTACCAGAGGGGAGGTGGGTGGGGGAATGGATTAAATAGGTGATGGGATTAAGGAGTGCACTTGTGATGAGCCCTGGGTGTTGTATGGAAGTGTTGAATCACTATGTTGTATACCTGAAAATAATATTTGACTGTATGTTAACTAATTGGGATTTAAATTAAAACTTTTAAAAAAGGTAATGTAGGGGCTCCTGGGTGGCTCAGTCAGTTAATGTCTGCCTTCAGCTCCGGTCATGATCCCAGGATCCTGGGATCGAGCCCCACATTGGGCTCCCTGCTCAGCAGGAAGCCTGCTTCTCCCTCCCCCACTCCCCCTGCTTGTGTTCTCTCTCTCTCTCTGACAAATAAATAAATAAAATCTTAAAACAAAGATAATATAGTTTCATCGTTGAATACTGTGCCATTTACCAGTAACAGCTATATTCCTGCAGTGCTTGCTCCTTAATCAGACAAATGATGATGGCTCTCCTTGTATGTGGAATGAATCTGTAGTTTAAAAGCACACAGACCAAAAGGATGAAATACAATTCTAAGTTATAAATAACTTCACAATGAATTTCTCTAGCAAAACCATCCAATTTTTTTAAATAATGCACATTTAAATATTTATTTATATAACCCAATCTCTCAAAAATGTGTGTTCAAATCTTAAAGAGCATTAAGGAAATAAGCAAAAACATCCTTAAACTTAAAATAAAATAAATTGTATCTTAAACAAATGACTTATTGGTTAGGTTACCAAATTGTTTCAAATGCTCAGATGACTCATTTTGACGAGGGTTAGAGTACTTGTCTAAAAATTAGCAAAACTTATTTTATATTCTTATCATTATTCCCAACTTGCTCTCCTCCTTTTTCTTATCAATTCATAGATGTCGAGAAAGTAACACAACTCAATTTTTTCAATCCAATGTTTTATATATTCTAGAAAACAGACACAGAAGATTCTGTGACTCCATGGAGAGCTTAAATAATGACAATAACTATTGAAGGCAGAAAGTTGGAAAATTTCTTGGCTACATGACCTTCCCAATGTGGTATGCATCATGCAAAATCCCACATAAAGTTAGAAACTTTCAGAGATTTTGGAAACCGAATTTACTGTCTAAATTATTTCCCCTTTTCATTGTAACTACACTGAGTAAGCTGAAGGTGAAGGGAACAGCACTTGAAAGAACATGGAAAATCACCTCTTTATCAATTTTTTTTGGTCTTTAATTCTGGTGTTCTCCCCCTTTTTACACTGGAATTGTATATACTTTAGCATCTGGGTTTTTTACAGAGATCATGGCACATGGATTCCTCTCTCTGTCTAGCCTCTCATAGGAATATTGAGGATCAACTAAAAATGACAAGTCAAACAGAGAAACTTTAAAAGCTAGATTTGTTCACTAGGTAAGACAATGTGAAGAGCTAACCTTGTTTATTACCCAATGAGAAGGAGAAGAACTGTTGTTTAATTTTGGAATATCTATCCTTGGTTTCTAGATGCTCATCTGATGAATCAAGAATACAGTCTATATTATTCCAAAGCCATAAAATTTATCGTTATGCAAATAATAGCTTGTGAGCCTAGTGCTATTTTTGGCCCTTACACGTGGTATGATAAAAAAGCCCCAGGATAAAATGGGAGAAACAAGTCCCATTATCAGTGTGGCCTTACACAGTCTATATGACCTGGAAAGTTACTTAATCTTTATGGGCTATAACTATACCATAAAATGAAGTCAGGGAAGGATTGGGCAAATTCTGGGGTCTAAAGCTCAAAACAATTACCAACCTCTCCTATTCCTCACAAGTTGGGACTCCACTTTATACTTACTCTTTTCCACCACTTTACTAAAAGATTGTCTGAACTTTATCAGTGCATTTTCTCTTTATTCATTTTCTCCTGATACCCTGCAATGTGAATTAGTTCACTCCACTGAAACTATAGTATTCATAGTATTCCATGACACTTTCCCCAGTATCCTCAGATGATCTTTAATCTGGGCTTCAAAGACTATTTTTTAAATTGAATAATTACTTTTATTACACCCTATTCTTTTCTTTACATGTTAACTATTATATTATAAGTAGTTTTGATTATCACTTTATCACTTTGATTACTTTATCACTCCCACATTTCCCACAAAAGTGACAGGCACGTGAAAGTGGATTAATAATTATTTGTTCAAGTGGTGTCCCTTTTGTACTCTGTGGATCTTATTCTTTGGACAATTGAGCTTGAGGGGTACACATGCAGAGCCCAATAATAATAAAAGTGCTCTTTTGTTTAAATAATAAATATGTTCTTCACATAATAAATATCTTCTATCCAAATTTGGTAACATTCTGATTATTTGGAAGAAATGTAAAATGGTCATTATACTAGAGATCACCAACTCTGATATTATGGTACTATATAGTTCAGCTTTTACTGAAGAGTCAACTCTCCTATTTTATTTAATATACAAAGAGTCAAAGAAATAGTTGGCTGCACGAGTATCGGCAGATAAAAAGGAGACAACTGGCAAAATATAAAAGGATAGCATAGATTTGTAATGTACATGCGTGGTCAGAAATATATATCACTTACCAGAAATGAGTGGAATTCTTTAATTATAAAAGTGATAACTGTTTGGCTAACATAAACTCTCCCAACTTTAACTCATAGCTCCCATAATACATTTAAGGAGACAAAAGAATGAGGGGAGAGTAAGGATTAAGAATATTTAAATTACACTTATATTAAGTAAAAGTGATGAGATTAAATTTGGAAACATAGTTATGTTGTATGCATAGGTCAACCTCTACAGTAACATGGACAGTCAAAAAAGGATTAGGAAAGGCTCTTGACTCACTCCTGTTTTTCGCATTCAGCTTGGATGTTATTGTCTACACCAGGAGTTAGCTAGGTTTTCAGTTTGGGTCCTCTGAGAAGCGGATGCCAAGAAGAAAGTAGTTGGCAAATTACTTCTTCTTCACAATAATGCCAGTGAAAGCAAAAGGGGAGAGGGAGCAGGTTTAGAAAGAGAATCTTCGGAGTCAGGTCTGACACTTGTGAAAGGGGGATTGTGTAACAGGGATTGTGTAAGAACCCTTAGTCTGAAGTGTGGCTCTGATCGCTTCTCAGCCTTTAGGCTAAGATCAAGTGAAGTGTGGCTCTGAGAAAGCCTCATCCAGGCTGATGGGAGTGCAGAGCCAAGATTGCTCATTAGAGGAGTCCCACATTTGGCAGGAGTGGTCACACTCTAGTACACCCAAGGCTCTCAGTCATCAGCTGGAAGCTGACTGGGCATGACTTTGACAATGAGGGTTATGGCAGATCTAAAGTTGCAATAGCTGGAGACTATTGAAGGGAGCAACAGATTCTCTCAAAGGACAGTCTAGGTAATGCATCTCCATGACTGCCAGACCAGAAAATCATAAATCTCATATGTTACAAACTTGTTTTGATCTGTTCAGAATCATCCATTTCTGTACATACCAGTTTTTCTCTCTACATGAATTCATAAAAAACAATAAATCTCCCAAGATGCAATGCAAACAGATAATAGATGGAAATGGCTCTTGATACATGGCAGAGAATTTGCTATATGGGCAAAAATAAAGCAGAAAATCCCTGCATGATCTTCCTGTCATGTGATCTAATATGGAAAGCCCTGTATGTGTCAGTGATTCTTAGCAAAGTCAGAGAATATTTTCATTCCTAGAAGGAGGTGATCAGAAGTCCACATTAAGAAGAGGCCAGTAGAAGAAAGACCTCAGCTACACACAGCACTTATAGACTAAAATCCAAACTCTTCACCTTAGACTATACTTGTTTTCACTTTTACCTGTTTTTCTGAGTTCATGTTTCATTTTCCTCCTAACTAAGCTGTGGGCAATCACTCTGTTTTTTGTTTTTAATTTTTCAAACAAAATGGAAGCTCTTTCCTACCCTAGAGACATTGCACAAGTGTCTCCTCTTTCTACAATATTTTCTAAGGCTTTTCAGTGTGGCTGGCCCCTCCTTATCTAAAGGGTCTCAGAGACCTGCCTTGAATACCCTCTGTAGGGAATACCCCATCTTCCTTTTCTTCATCACAGCAACATGTGAGCATCTTTTATAATAATTTGTATTATACAGTTATGTATGTACATACTCTTTTTATATAGTATTTTGAGATCCATTAGGGCAGTGACAGTATTGTTTTGTACATTTATCACATAGTCATTGCATAGTAATACATATTTGTTGGGGAATTATGTAGTAGACTGATGAGTTCTATGTATATCTTAACATTTTTGATATGCATCACAAAATTCACAGCACTACCTTCCAGAAAGGATGTAAAATTTTATATTCCTAGCATCAGTTTATGAGAACACGTATTTTCCTCTTCTTCCTTAACAATGAATTTTATGGCTTTAAAATATAGTTGTTCAAATGAGCACAGATAATATTTATTGTTTTAATTTATATTTTCTTAAATTCTAGTCAGGTTGAACATTATTACATGTGTGCTAAAATTTGTATTTCTTTTGTGGTAAATTACCTGTTCGTGTCTTTTCCTCCCCCCACAATTTTTTTTTGGTATAACTAAAATTATATACCAGGTAATTTATATAAGGTATATATTATGTCTATAAAATAAAATTATATGAAACCATGAGAAAAAATGATGTAGATCACTCAGTGACATGGAAAACTATCCACGACATATTGAAATAGGACTTAGCTAAAGGAAGGAAGGAAAAGATAAACCCATCAACCCAGCCCTCCCTTAAAAACATGTTCTTCTGAAATCTTTAAAATATCTGAATGAATGTCATATATGCCTAAATTTCATTAGTATCCAGTGGACGACACTAAGCCTTACTTAGATGATTAAACTGAAATGATTTAACATGTTGTTGTGGAAAACCAAATTTAAAAAAGCAAAATAGGGGTGCCTGGATAGTGTGGTCGGTTAAGCGTCTGACTCTGGGTATTAGCTCAGGTGGTGATCTCAGGAGGGCTCTGTGCTCGGTGCAGAGTGGGCTTGGGATTCTCTCTCTCTGCCCCTCCCCGCTCCGCACATTCTGTCTCTCTCAAATAAATAAATAAATCTTTTTTAAAAAGTGAAATAATTCTATGTAAAATGATACAAATGGACAATCATTAAGTTTCTTAAAGCAATAATGTGGAAAGTGCTTAGATTTTTCTGGGCCTTGGTTTCTTTTTTTTTCAACTTTCAAATTCAGTAGATTCCTTTTGTGATTCTTCTGGTGTCCTGCCCTAATTATCTGTGAAACTTGATCCTGGAATTTTCATTCACTCACCTTTTCAGAATAGGTAACTCTTTCTCACTCTTAGTCCCAAAATTTGTTGAATCTTTGACAAACTGAGATTAAAAACACAGTTATTTAATAGCTTCTATCTTCCAATTTTATTTTACCTGAAGCAAGCCACCATCTTTATAAAGCCGCTATCAATATATACTCTATAACAGAGGTTTTTGAAGTGTATTCTGTGGACCTCCAGGGTTCCGGGAGTCTCTTTTTTTTTTTTTTTTTTTCCTGGAGTCTCTTTTATGAGGTCTTAAAGTTAGAACAATTTTTATACCTGGATTAAGAACCTTTTTGCCTTTTTTTTCTTTTTCCTTTTCTATCGTGTTGCAATTTACACCTCTGGAACAAAAGCAATGGTGTGTAAAACTACTGGCACCTTATTATGAATCAAGGCACAGGTACCAAACTGTACTAGCAGTCATTGTGTTCTTCACCATCGCGCCCACAAAAATAAAATGCCAGTTTCCCTAAGAATGTTCTTCATTAATTATTAAGAAGTACTACTTTGATTAAATCTTAACCCTTGAGTACCTGTGTCAGATCTCAGTGATGAAGTGAGAAGTATGCCTACAGCACTTTTACCACACACCGAAGTATGCTAGTTGTCTCCAAGAAAATCATTCACGCCGTGATTTAAGTTGTGAGCTAAACTAGCTGTTTCTTTCATGGAATAGAAATTTTTCTTGAAAAAAAAATATTACATTGTGATTACTCAGATTTCAAAATCGGAGAGATACTATGTCAAAAGTTAGTGAAATGAGCCCACACTTCAAGTAAACAACCGAGAATTCGTTGCCAATGATAAAAATGAAAGCTTTGTATCAATCAACATGAGCTTGACATTTTCCCACACACTTTTCTGATGAGGTCAGTGGTGATATAAGTAAAACTGATATTTTTATATTACATAATGAAATGTACAAACATTTAAAAGATCTGTATAACTTACTGAACAAGTATTTTCCAAAGGACCAATACATGACTTTACAAAATAATGATGGGACATAAGATCTATTCTAAGTAGTAGATAGACCAATTTATTTTAATATACAAGAGTATGGAAAGTTCATTAGGGTTCCATACTCTACATTTTATCTAAGTTTTAAGGAAGTACCACTTGTTGATGTTTAGTGTAGTAGTGAAGAAGAATATCTTTTATATAAAAAGGCGATTACAGTCTTTCATTTTCAATTACATGTGTGTACAAATTTTTCCCCCCTTTACTTCAGTATAAATAGCATACTGCAGGTTGGGTTCAGAAACACATGCAAATTCACTTGTCTTCTATTAAACCAGACAAAAATTTGCAAAAATGTAAAACAATGCCACTCTTGTCACTATTTTTTTGTTTTGTGAAATATAGTTGTTTTGAAATAAAAATATTTTAACACAATGGGTTTATTATTTTAAAAGAAATACATAATTCTAAATGTTCTTAGTTTTAATCTTAACCCAGTTAAAATTCAATAGGTGAGTCCACATAAATAAATGTGTAAAGATGTAAGTTTTAAGTATGCAAATTTTTGTCCTGAGTCAAAAAACTTTGAGCATCACTGTGCCAAAGAATCCCTCTAGTCACTACCTACACCCTACCTAGCCTTGATTGTGGAGCTCTACTTCGGGCAAAATTAGATAATTGTATTTTGTTTCTTCTAAATCTAGATTGTGTTTGTCTTGCTTTTTCTTCTCTCCCATCTCCCAGAACTGTGTAGCACAATTCTGAGACTGAGTAAATCTACCTGTTTCCTGTAAAAGAGTATTAAGAATCTAAGTTCTTTAGATATATAAAAGTATGTAGATTAACAGAGGTGATATTTGGAGCTTTGTCAACATGGATCCTGCCTATTTCTCAACTGGTTAAAAAAACTTAGGTAAGGGAAGGGCATGCTGGTAATTGAATCAAGTTATGCCCCAACATCTGTCACATTAGTTGTGAATTTATATAAATAACTGAAGGAATAATATATAGATGGAAGGGTTGAAGTTTCTTTCTGGTGTGGCCAGGATAGGTAATTTAGGAATTACTGGTCCCATAGTGAGTTTAGTCTTTAAGGGTGTTTGATCTGTATATCTGCAGCTTTCTCTATTATATGTTATGATTAGTATTTTTGTCTGAGGCTCTGGCATGTGGCTCTGAAACTAAAATCATACGGAATCTGATTTTGCCAACTTGCTACTACTTACAAAGCCATTATTTATGGGATGGCATCTATTTTAATATGGACTTGAAGCAAGTCAATGAATCACAAAAAATGCGTGGACTTCAGTAAAAATTGGGACTCTGGATGGCAGATGTTGCAACTTGACCCCAGCAAGGAAGATCCTGGCTGTGCTAGTAGAGTCCACTTTAGAGACAGACACACATTCCTGAAGGGCTTCAGTAAAGGTACCATCCTGAAGACCTCAGGGTGCAAGCTGCTGCAGCTTGAATTTGAGCTTTGCAGGCTTATCTTTTACTGTTTGTGGCAATGATTCTACTATATCAAAAACCATGTTTCTTCATGGACAGCCTTTTAGACATGAGAAATGCAGAACAAATACGCACCCCTTTTCCTGTGTTTTTTGTCTAGGTCTCAGCCTCTACTTTAAACTGTATTAAGCTTACCAAGCTTCTAAGCTTCGAATCATCTACATTAGGCATAAGTGAGCAGGGCTACATCAGTTATTCAAATTTTGTTTCTTTTTCTTAAGGTCATTTTGAAGTAACTTCAGGGTCAAGAGGAAGAATTCTAGGGAGAAGACTCCTCCAGCTCAAGAGGCGTCATCATACTAAATGGTCACATAACGTATAGACATGAAATTTAATTACTTTTGGCTTCACTATGGCTTGGTATTTTTGTGGTACAAATTAGTTCCATGGATGCAAAAGCAGTATATTTAATCAATCAACAATTTTAAAGGAATCGAGTTCTTATCAGGGCACCTGGGTGGCTCAGTCAGTTAGATGTCTGCCTTTGGCTTAGGTCATGATCCTGGGGTCCTGGGATTGAGCCTTGTGTTAGGCTTTTTGTTCAGTGAGGAGTCTGCTTCTCCCTCCTTCTTTCTCTCTCAAGTAAATAAATAAAATTTTTTAAAATATTGAGTTTTTCTTATAAAGCTTATATGCCTATCTTGAGTAAACATATAGAAACAACTCAATAAATTTTATTTAAAATCCAAGGATTAAAAAGGCAGTTTTAAAGGCTTGGAGCAACTTGAGATTATCTGTATCTAGGAAACAGGTTTGAAGGAAGTGCCTGTGCCCAAGAATGGCAAAAAGAGGTAGAGTTGTATCAAGTTGAGGGATGTCAGTCTTGAAGTAACAGAAGGTGATGAAGGAAATGAATAGTAGCTCTAGGAAGTATAGAGCAACATTCCTAACCAAAATGACTAAATTTTAGTTTGTGAAATAAGTTGTTTTCCTGAGAATATCAGAAATATCTTAATACAAAAGCCTAGTAGAACACCAAACAGTCTGCAAGAAATTACTCCTTTAGTATTTTACATGTGCCACATGCTCCCTAACCCTCAGTTATACAACAGTGAAGAGGACAAAGGCCCTATCCTTAAGGATTCTATATTTTCATGTATAAATCCCATCAGCAGTATGGAATTTGGAAGTTATAAATGATATGTTGATTGGAAATATAACTGATCAAAGGCTGGTGGCAAAAGGAAAATGGAAATGAATAGTAAAAGAGAGATTACAATATGGGATCAAAGTCAGTTTCCTGGTAAATATTTATTAGAGCATACCAAGGGCCCATCACCATCAGAAACTGGTCATCAGGCTGGTATTTCTCAAGGTGAACTTTCCCTTAAGCTTGTAATACTCTCAAATCATATAAAATAAAAAATGGCAGACTACCATTAAGAAATATGGTAATCGTCTCTGAAAATGCTGACTTTTAGAAAAATATAGAATTGGAATCCCTTTATCTCTATAGACCAGATCATAGCAGAATTAAATTTTTCAGTTTAATTTCCAATTGAAGGAATGCCTATGGTATGACAAGCACCTTGTAAGTCTCTAAGAACACAACATTGATAAGACATTTTATCTGTCCTCAAAGACCGCAGAGTATTATGGAGAGGGTAAAAGTACATCCGAATTTTTTAACAGTATGTTAAATGTTTTGATAGAGGTCTAGAGAGGATGATATCATGGAGAGTCTTAATTACATGCACAGTATTTTCTAATGTGTTATAATTAAAAGCAGAGGTAGTAGTGTGAATATTTGATAGACAGGAAAAGTATAGGCATTGACCAATAAGAATGGACCTATAGGTAACTCCTAAGGACATCCTGGGGCAAACCTGATGCATGTCAACACTGATGGTGAGTCATGGGCTACCATAATCACTTTTTAACAAAAAGAGTAAGATCTTGAACCCAGTAACTATTCTACATATGGTAACTAAAGTAAATGCTAAACACAAAGAGGATATTAGGCAAATATCCATCAACTGTGAAAATTAAGTATAAATAGGTGATGCTGACTCGAGCAAATAGCAGTGTCTTCAAAGTTGTGTGGAATGAGGATTCCATTGTGTTTAAACTTCTATAATTCATTACTCAAGTGAAAAAGCATAACTCATTGCCAAACCATACTGCCTCGGGGCACCTGGGTGTCTCAGTAGGTTAAGCGTCTGCTTTTGGCTCAGGTCATGATCTTGGGTCCTGGGATGAGCCCCGTATTGGACTCCCTGCTCAGCAGGGAGCCTGCTTCTCCCTCTCCCTCTGTCCATCTCACCCTTAACCCCTACTCATGCTCTTGTGCTCTCTCTCTCTCACTTTCAAATAAATAAATAAAATTTAAAAAGAAAAACATACCAGCTCACCATTTTCATCTCTTCTTCATGAATTATTAGTTGTCCAGAGATACTGTTATTAAGCATAATTATCAAACTTGAATTATACATTTTCAGTGCATAACTTTTTCAATAAATATGATTTTGTGGTGCTTATAGTCTTACTTAAATATTGTTGTGGAATTTTCAAGGTAATAAACCTGTAATAATTTCAACCATAAGCCAATTGTCTAAAACACAAGCATTTTAAATGTCTAATCCTTAGTGCCTCATCAAGTTTCTTTTGCATCTTTTGCTGGCTTGTTTGCTTGTTGGCTTTGCTTCATAGTGTAGACAGTCGGTTTTCATTAATAGAGCTTGGATTCATAACCTGACTCACCATTACCAATTTAGTAACTTTAAGTAATTGCTTAACCAACATATGCTTTAGTTTCTCCATCTACAAAATAGGAGTATTGGCATCAGAAATTAGAAATGTTTTGCTATTAAAAATGGTAAGTAAGGCTCTTAGTGTATGCAGGTCTATAGTAAGTGTCAAATGAATAGTAGCTAGAAGCTATAACCAAGACTGATTTAAAAGATCTTTTTGCAAGGATTTAAAGAACAGTGCTTAGCAAAATTATTTGCATTTGTTAGCATTTAGTAGTTCTTAGGTTTCATTTCTGCAACGTAAACAAGTGTTATAAGGAAAAAAAATCCCTCAGAGTTTACCTCTTGCAGGTTTGTTGCGAACACAAAAAAATAACTCCCCTACCTTAGGAGAGCTTGTGAAGATTAATGAGTTGTTTCTTTGGGTTCAAGTTTCCCACATGCACAGAGTCCACTATGGTGATGTAATTAATTTCACAACACCAGGGTTTTGTCATCCAACATTCCCGTGCCATGCAGCTACGATAAGTATTCTTTAATTAAACCTCAAAATTCACCAATGATGTTGCATAGTGCAGCTGGAGCACAGATACTCTTCTGAGGACCCAAAGGTTTTAATACGCAGCTGGGGAAGCTTAATAATAGAAGGTTTACATGAAAGCCTTCTGAGTTGGTGTCCAAAGTTTTTAAAACTTTCCATAAATACTTATATCTAAGGAAACAAAAATAACAAGGGGTTTAATAAACTTGTGTTTCTGGTTATAACAGGGGGCAACAAGGTATGCTCCCAGGCTGAGGAGAGGAGAAGAACCTTCTTTGGTGATTCTCTTGACCTCCCAGCTTTAAAACCAGCAACCTCCTAGAGCATTATTTTGCTGTGAAACATCTGAGAATGATCTTTCACTTAGGACTTGGGTACAAAGAAACAGGCCAAAAAGGGCTGGCTTAATCCGATGCTCATTATTCTAGCTCTATCAATTTAGGAAGTGTTTGATTTGTGTTTGGCTTGAACTGTTCCAGTGGGTGTTTCAATCATGGTTCAGTAACAAAATGAATATGTATATTCATTCACAAGTTCAACGTAATGAGTGTGGTTTGTCTTATTATTTGATTCATATTTGGTTCAAACCTCTACTAGTTGATACAAATTAGGGTGAAGTAATGTAATCTAGCACAGTGGGTGAGGGCATAGGTTCCCATCCCCATCAAATATTGCTCATGTAATCTTAGGTAAACTACTAAAAATCCCTTGTCTTTAGTTTCTTTATCTTTACAATGGGAATCATAGTCATATTTTTTTCGTAGAGTTGTTATGAAGACTGAAAGAAATAACAAAAAGTGTTTAGTAAATTGGGCACATAGCAAGCATCCTATTCAGGGTAGTGAATGCCATAAATGACAAGTAATGTTGAGAGTCGTAAGTGCGGATAGAGCTAAGTTGAACTGCAGAAAACTTGTTGCATTACCCCAATATTATGAGAAAATGGTAAAATCTATTAAAAGGTTATATTTCCATCCAGGGTACTCTGGAGAAACAAAATGAAGGGTAGCGCTTTCAGTCCTCATACACCTTTGTTCCTTTGCTCAGATCACTGTTGTTTAATGGAGTTAGTGAATTCTAGGAGTCTTAGAGGGGAGTTATGCTGGAAAGAAGAAGTGATAAATATGCAGATGCTTGTTTGAAAAGTGGGAGGGGTACAAAGTGCTTAATGGCAGAAATTTTAGAGGATAAATTCCAATTGCTCTTGAAAGCCTAAAGAAAAGATTAGATTTCTGCAGGCCCCTGAAATAGAAATCCATGATGCCATCCGGATGAAGAGAACTAGGTTGTAGTGTCTTCTATTCAAGGCAAAAATACATTTTTAAGAAAAGATCTTAATTTATTTGTTTATTTGAGAATGAGAGCATGTGTGCACGTGAGAGACAGAGAGCGAGCGAACAAGCAGGGATATTGGGAGGGAGGGGCAGAGGGAGAGGGAGAAGCAGACTCCCCACTGAGCAGGGAGCCCAATGAGGGACTCAATCCCAGGACCCTGGGATCACGACCTGAGCTGAAAGGCAGATACTTAACTCACTGAGCTACCCAGGTGCCCAAGACAAAAATACTTATATCCAAACTGGATATGTGCACAACAAAACTGCTGTCTGCCATGAAGATTTGCACATCAAGCATAACAGTGGTGACTAGTGTGACTAAAGAATAATTTGCCTGGATTTTATATTAGCATAACCCTAGAGAGGCCCCTCAAGTAACTGAAAGTGAGCCTTGGAAAATCAAAGCAAGCAAAAGAAATGAAACCAACTCTCATCCCAAAAGAAATTGGTCTCAGACTGTACTTCCTTCTTTTCCTGAAACAAATAGTCAGGATCCTAGAAGGGAAGAACAAGACTTCATGCAGGTAATGGCAACAGAAGTGGTAGCTGCCTCCTGCTCTCTTGGGTTCCTGGTTTCTGAGACTGTGGAGTAGTGCAGTGACCTTAAGGATGAGAAAAACATACATGAAATTTTGGGTCAAAGGATGAGCTAGCTCAGTATATTGAAGAAGAATGTGTATTTATTTAGTTGACATGAAGCCAAAGATCATCGTTCTCCAAATTGTTTCATGCCAACTGAACACTTCTCCAGAATCAAAAATTGTTTCCTCCTAGGCCTAACATTCTGGGTTTTAAGAAAGCATTTCTGAATAAAGGAAACTTTCCAAGTGAACCTTCTCTTATAAAAAGAAAGTGAAATTATTTTTTATGTATACTGCCCTTCAATATTCTTAAGAGACTGTCATTCACACAGCTCTATCAGCTTTCATGTGGAAATGGTCTTGGCAAAGATCTGGCTCAAAAATAAAGACCTGGATAATTAGGCTTATGCCTACTCCATGCTGAGGAGAGGATGTAGTGATACGGACTTTGGAATGGAGGTTATTTTTTTTTTTTTTCCAAGTTCAATTGTTCACCAGTAAAAGAGAATGGCAGAGTAATCTATTGACATATTAAATCATGTTGTGTTCTGCATGGCTGGAACACATGAGAGATAAATTTCATAACATTTATTCAGCTTCAGTTCTCCTCTACCTCAACGTACCAATGCCAGGTTATCATTTTTTGAAAACTTCAGTTTACTGAAGAAAATAATAAGATTTGAGAGTATCTGCAAAAATTTGAAATAACAAAAAATACAAAATAGAAATGCTAGACCCAATCAAAGTGATATAAAAACATTTGAGGTCCCTGTGGCTAGATTTATCTGCAACTCAAACTTAGCTAAAACATGAATTTGAGTACTGGAAAAGATAAGTAAAATGAAGAGAGGAGAGACAAAGGAATGAGGCTGGGGAATAAGGTTAAGAGACAGAGAAGACAAAATGAAACAGTGTAACATACATAGAACTGGGGACCTAGACCAAAGCTTGCAAATGGTAGACATTTAAAAATTATATGTCAAATGAATGAATGAAGTGGAAAAGATATGCAGTAGATTGCCATTCAACAAATATTTGTTAAATATTATTTTATTAATGAGTGATTCAAAGACATATGAGGTTATTTGATTACAAAAAAACAATTTAAAACAAAATTCTATCATACTCAATATTTCAGACTAATGATGGGTGCTGTAGGAAGTTCAATGAGGGTCTGAGATCGGTTCATAAAAGTCTCTGCCTTTATTCTTGCTGTAAGAACAGTTTATCTGATCATTACACTCTTTTATGTGTTCTCCTATTTTATGCCAATATCTTGCCTATTACAGCATCTTTATAGAGTCTAAGAAGAAGATATTGACATCTCCATGCAGTAGGTATAAGAAATATTATCTCAATAAGAAAGAGTATCTCAATTTTATTCAGGAGAGCTTTTAAAATAAATCATATTGTTATTTAAATGAAGCCAATAAAAACTATTGAATTCATTATAGAAATGTCTATTTCTCCCCCATAAAGACAACCATTAAAGAGTTAGCATTATTTGAAACTGAATGCCTGAATAGTACTCATTTCTGGTGGTTTTAATCCAGAATTTATTTTCCCATGAAGGATATGATTTTTCCCCCACTTCTGGATCAATACAGCAATATGTCACTTCCAAACAGTACTTCATTTGCAGTTCGGGCAAATACCATGTTGCAATAAAACCCCCATTAAACAATCCCTGCCTTTCCTCATTCCTGTTTCTTCTCCAAATTATTACATAAAGAAAAACATATGCTCAGCTGATTTCCTCATACCTGTCCCTCAGACAGAAGAAAGACAAGTTGGTCTGAATGATTTTTTTCTCTCTCTGCCTCACTTTCTTATGACCTGACTCTACCTGCCTGAAAATAGATCAGAGAGTGTATTAAATTAACTTGTGGTATTTTATTTCTGGCTGCTTCAGGAAATAAATTATCAAACCTGAAGTTAACTTACTTTTTACCTCTTCTTTTCTTAATATCCTTAAGGAAAATCTTCTTGCAATAGTACTTCAGATGGAAAGGCTTTATACTCCACCGTTGACTTTAAATGTTATTTTGAGATGAGCGTCAGTTGCCATTGGAATTCACTTCGCCCCTTTGTCCAGTTACATATCCAATTAAATACCATTTATTGAAGACTCAACCTGTACCAGGCACTTATTGCTACTTTTTAAGATATACTTACTTACAAGCACGTTTTTTCATTTCCATTTGCAATGCCCTGTAAAATATTTCAGGTGTGCTTACAATATTTTACCACCAGAAGAGATGTGGTATCAGAGTATCATAGCTTCTAGGTGGTAGGACAAAGAAATGAAAAATGAAATATAGTGTTAAAAGATAGCTTAACTTTCAGTGATATTCCCTCATTTTTACTGAGGAGAAAAATAATGAGATAAAGAGCTTTCAAAGGTAAATTAAAATTTTCCAAAAACCTTAAAGTATAACGTTTCTCTTTGATCAATCTTAGATATAAAATCATTCATGTTGTTAGCCTCTGCTTGCATTGGGTTCTGTTTTTGATACATATTTTTATTGTTTATTACATTCACTTATTCTTCCAACCAACATTTGTGGGGGCCTCTTGTGCGCCAGACACTGTTCTAGGCTTTGGGGATACAATGCTGGGAAAAAACATAAATATTCTCTGTCATCTGGAGTACACTGTAGTAGACCAGACAGACAATGACAAAATAGGTTAATTAATTGTATAAAAGAGACAGATTAACCATGAACTAAGGCTGTGTAAACATCAAGACCCTTCACCTGGACCAATTCCAAGACATGGGAAAAGTACTAGCAATATTTCACACGGTCCTATCACTTCGTAAAGTTTGTAAATTAAGCCATTTTCATGAGACTTGACTAAGAATGTTACCTCTTTCTACATCAGCTTTCTTGTAACATGTTTCCTTGTCTTGGCTAGAGTTAGACAGGCTGTAGGCATCTTTTGCTTCCAAGTAAGGGGAAGTGGAATGAAGGATCGATTGGGGTTATAGACATTACAAATACAAACTTTTACTCACCAAACAACTTATTTTAGAGAATAAAATACAAGTATATAGAAGTGTGTTTATTTATTTTTTTAAGATTTTATTTTTTTTATTTGAGAGAGAGAGCATGGAGGGGGTGGGTCAGAGGGAGAAGCAGACCCCCTGCTGAACAGGGAGCCTGATGTGGGACTCGATCCCGGGACTCCAGGATCATGACTTGAGCCGAAGGCAGATGCTTAACCAACTGAGCCACCCAGGCGCCCACAAGGTGTGTTTAAAATACAGTGTAAATACACAGACAAGAAAAATAAAATGCAAATGTGTTTAAACACAAATAAAAATTATACATATATATAAAGATATATAGACATATAGATATATAAAGATATATAGATTGGTAGCTAAGTAGGTAGGGATATAAATATATAGAAGGGCAATTCAATAGAAAGAGCACTAAAAGACTTGAACAAGCATTTTTACAAAAGAATCTAACCAAATGATCAATAAATTATGAAATCATGATCAGTCTCTCTAGTAATGAGTAAAATGTTAATTAAAATGAAAATTTAGTACCCTTACATACATAACAGAATTGCTAATTATTTTTTAAATATCAAGTGTTGGAAAGGACATGATGACACATCAAGATACTTCATATGCAGTTCTTGAGAGTGAAAATTGTTATAACTAATTTAGAAAACATTAAAACTCAATATATGCATAAGCCATGACTCATGAATTCACTCACATGAATATGCCCAACAGAAATCTATGAACTTCTGCACAAAAGGACAAGTACAAAAAAGTTTATAGCAATTATTCTTAGAACAAATATTTGAAGTAATCCAAATAACTATCATTATTAAAATAGATCAAAAATTAAAGTGGATTAAAAACTTCAAAAGAATATATAGTACATGCACTAACATGGATACATCTATTAATAACGTTTAGCAAAAAATGTATGCAGAGAAAAAGGCTTTATTTGTATAAAGATTAAATACAGACAAAAAACCAAACACCTCTTATTAAAATCAGGATAGTGCTTACTATTGGAAAGAAATGACAAAGTTGTGATACTTTCAATACTGAATATTTTGAATATATTTTGTGCCAATCTGGTAAGTAATAATATCACTTTTTGCATTTCCAAGATTATTATCAAGTGAGAACACTTTTTCATATGGTTACTGGCCATTTGACATTCTAATGAGGATTGAATAGTAACACTATTTGCCCAATTTTTATTTTATTCTTTTAAAAAAATTTGTTCATTTATTTTAGAGAGAGAGAGAGACAGGGAGACAGGGATGGAGGCGTAGAGAGAGATAGAGAGTCTCAAGAAGACTCTCCTGCCTAACGCTGAGCCCCCCATGGGGCTCAATCCCCCAACCCCAAGATCATGACCCAAGCTGAAAGCAAGAGTCAGCACTTAACCGACTGAGCCACCCAGGTGCCCCTTGCCCAATTTTTAAAAGTGAGGTTTGTTTTCTTTTTTGTTATTATCAGAATTCATGTAAAAATATTAACCTTTTCTTCTGCAACTATTTAGAAACTCTTTTTTCCCTAGTTACATGTTGTATTTATTTAAATACTTCCGATTTCTTGTTTATATTTCTTTTCTTTTTTCCATAAAAGCTTAAAATGTGATTTAATTAATCAAATCATAAATGGTTCCAAAGTTTTCATTATGACGAGAACACTCTCCCCTTTATAGGATAAGTTTCTAAATTTTGTTTAGTTTGAAAAGTTGTTTTTTTTTTTAACATCCAAATCTCTAATCCATCTGAATCGTGTATGCATATGTGTGTATATCGTAAACATTCAATTGAATACACACACGCATAGGTGCTTTGGTGAAAACATGTGAAGCTTCACATGTGGTATACTAGAATGAGAGTCATTACCCCTGATCCGTGTGATCTTGGTTCTAATCTCATTTTGTTCACTACTTTGTTGTTAAACTTTAAGTCACTTTATAATCTCTGGTCTGTTACTTCAGCTGTGAAATGAGTTAGTTTGACAAGATTGCACCTAAGAGATGTAAGCATTTACTAGATAGGAATTGAAAACTTTGGAAGAGTCTTGACTCAGTTCTGGTAGTTTGTACATGCTGTGTGTGGCCCTGGCCCTGATCTCTGCTAGAACCTTGAAATCTATAACCTTCTACTGTTAGAATTTATTCCCGCCTCTACAACTAGAAGGAACATTAATATGCATGTTATCTATTTGAGGCATATGTATCATTAATTTTTTAGACCTTACTTCTTTTGTCTAAGTGGAATATCTGACTCCATAACCACAACCATTGGTGATTTGACTAAGGATGCCACCTGATCTAAAGGCATTCAGTCTGCGGGATGCCTAGCTTCTTAAAACTTGTAGTTTGAATATAGAAGATTAATCTGAGGAATTAGTTTCATTCCTCTGGTAATTAAGGCAAAAATCTTCTTCGTGGATTATGTTTCTTGGGAGCTGTATGCAAGCTGTCATGGAAAAGAAAATGGTACAGAGTAAGAGGGTGATGGAAGAGGTAGAATAAGGGAAGAAGAAATGAAGAGATAAGAGTCCCTGTGAGACAAGAGGTATCTTCCTTTCTCCTAGCTTTCAGTTTTAGATGAAGCAGTCTGCTGAACCTACTTTCTTCAGATTCCATGAAAACATTCTGTACCCTTACTTTCCATAAAGTTCTTTATATGTGTGCTATGGATGTAATTATGTCCTTCCCAAATTCTATATTGAAGTCCTCCCAGTGTGATGGTATTTGGAGATGGGGCCTCTCAGAGAAAATTAACTTTTAAAACCTCCACAAAAAAAAAAACTATAGTTGCAATATGTTTAGCAACTAAATATGTTGAGTACTATATATGACATATTATTTTAATGATTTAAAAGACTGACAATTATTTTCTACACTTCTATTTTACAAGTAAGAAAAGTAAAGATCTAAATAGAAAATCTTTTGTTCAAGTTCACATGCCAAGTAGGTAACAGAATTCCAACCCATGCCTGTTTGATTTCACAGCTATAAACTTTGCACTGGGACAGTTTGCCGTAAAACTCTTATGAAACACTATTAGATTTTCCAGTTCGGACTTTTGAAACATCTATATTAAGAACTTGATTTTAGTTGCTGGCAAGCTTTTGATATTAAGATGCAAATAAAGTCAAGATGATTTATGGTGTTTACCCCCAAAACCTGGATGATACTTACTTTCTATTTTAGGGGAGATTTCAAATGGAATATGTTATTCAAATAGAGAGTCTGGAAACAGAATCTCTCTTGTAGTTTCTTCTAATTATCACTTGAAATTATAGCCTTTGAAGGCACAGAATGTATTAATGCTCCTCTCCCTGAATGTCCTTACCAATAGCCAGTTCTACATTCACCACCACACAGCCATATGGAGCTGCTCAGTCTTTTATTGAGACTCTTGATCGAGAAGCCTCATGGGACTGTGAACAGCCAAGGAAAGAGAAAAGGATTAGTAGTAATAATAGGAAGACTGGACTAGAAAGGCTGATTCAGCAGTCTAGGAGCCATAATTTCACATCCTACAGGGCCAGCAGCAAGGGAACTAATTATATGGCAGACATTACGGACTCCATATTTTTCATTTCACTTCAAGTTGAAGTCATCTTCTAAAGAATTTGCTATATAAAACAATGTTTGTTGCCAAAATGCACTGAAATATATATGACAAAAATGTCATACCAAACTTTCCATGTAATAAAAATTCCCAAGGCTATGAAATTACTGCCTCCTCTCCCATTATTTTTTTAAATTTTTTATTGTTATGTTAATCACCATATATTACATCATTAGTTGTTGACGTAGTGTTCCATGATTCATTGTTTGCGTATAACACCCAGTGCTCCATGCAGTACGTGCCCTCTTTAATACCCAACACTGGGTTAACCCATCCCCCTACCCCCCTCCCCTCTAGAACCCTCAGTTTGTTTCTCAGAGTCAGACTCATTCTCAATCAGTGCATTACAATATCCTTGTTCACTCTGATGCTTTATAGTACACCAGCAGGTAATTGTGCTTCTCAATGAGACTTATTTTCTGAACTTTGGAGTATGGTAAAATGTCAAATTCATGTTGTATAATGCAGTTTTTTTCATTTTTTAATATTTAAAAATCACTTTTCCCAAAATATTATAAAATGATAGCACCAATGACTTTTAAACTAACACTTTCTCATTCTCTTAAGTATTGATTCTAACAAAATGTGAATTCAACGTTAACATTAAATTTCTTTTACATCTTAAAGAGATATATTAAAAATCCTCAGTTAACTTAAGGTGTTCATAGAATATGCACTATATACAAAGACCTGAAATAGCCATTGTAAGGCAGTGATATTTTTAAAGGACTGTCATAACTTCTGAAGATCTTAATAATGTATTGGAAGAAAGTATATAAAACAATGAAAATAGATAAAATGAATGAATCATAAATATGAATAGTTCTTAGTATGTATACAGAACACTATGTGGAAGTAAATAAATTGATTTTTGGTTTCCTTTAACATTGATTCCCGTCCATTCCCCTACCCTCTTCTTCTTATGAACATCTCTCCTCATCTAGGTAAATTCTTAATTCCATGTCAGTGATCCATCTATCATCATACTCTTAATGATGGCTCTAGTCTCATGAACCTATCTATTTTCACAAATCCTTGGTCCCCACCCTTTTCATCGCAGGCTGTTACTTCAAATAGTAGCTATTTTCCTTAAGGTTCTTCACGAAGGACCATTTTAAAAAATCCATATCCAACTACCTCCTGGATTATCATTAGTTATATTAGTTTTATCACATTTATAGCATAAGCTAAATGCTAGGATTATAATTATATATGAGTCAGTTATGATTTCTTCCTTTATAGAAATTACATTCTAGGTAACATCAGGGTAGTATCTAGAAATTATCAGCCTATTATGGAAGGGACCAGGTGGTGGTTCACTAAACATGTCTTTCTTTGCCTTGCACAAGAAACAAATCTGCTCTCCTCAGCACCTTCCTTTGTTTATAAATATGGTCCTGTACCTGAATGGCCACATCACTGAGTTCTAGCCAATGGAATCTGAGTAGGAGTAATGTGTACATCTATCATGGCCATTGTTACCTCCTATGTATATCTTTATTTTCCTTTTAACATCTAAAACATCTTAGATGATGTCTTCTATTTTATTCCTAACATTGGGTTTTTAAAGTTTTCTTTATTTTCTTTGACCAGTTTTGTTCTAGTTTCCATGTGAAATAATGGAATCATTATACTATTTAATCATTATACCATTCCTATGAAATGGTTACTATTATCCCCCATTTTACAGATGAGAAAACCAAGAGACTGAAAGAGTTCTCACAAAACTGCTTATGATGGTAAATTTGAAATCTTTAAATGAAATGAACAAATTCCATTTACCAAGTCTGACATAAATAGTAGCATTTAATTTTCACATATGTAGATGTAATAGAGCAGTTCAATCTTTAATTAAGAACATTCTATGAAGAAAACTCCAAGCCAAAATTCTACCAAACATAAAAAGAGAAAAAATTCTAATATTACATAATAATTCCAGAGGAAATAAAAAGAGTGTATATGCTGCATCTCATTTTGGATAGCTACCATAATCTTTTTTGGGGAAATAAGACAAGGAAAAAGTAATTAGCTATCAATATCCTTAAGGAAGATATATGCAAAAAATCCTTTTAAAAATTTACAAATCAAACCCAGAATTCTGTTAAAATAATAAAGGCATTGTAGAGTTAGGAGAGTAGCTAATAAAACAGAATGTATCCATGCAAATGGAGAGGCTCAAAACAAACCGAAAAGATAATGTATAAGTTTGGTTTAAAATCTGAACACCCAAGCAATTTGCATATTAACAAAATAAAGAAGATGCAATATAATAAACTCAATATCCTAATGATTATATGATCATGTTCTATAAACATTTAGAATGAAAGAATGATTGAATAAACGAACAAAAGAGATGTTATAAAACAGCAGACTTTTAGTTCTCATAGTTCTGGAACCTGGGAAGCTCACGATCAATGTCCTGGAAGATTCATTGTCTGGTAAGAGCCCACTTCCTGGTTCATATACTGCTATCTTCTTCCTTTTAAAAACTCACAGAGCAGAAAGGGCAAGGGAGCACTATGGAGTCCCTTTCATAAGGGCATTAATTCCATCATGACGTTATCCACCCTCATGATATAACTATTTCCCAAAGATGCCATCTTCTGGTACGATTACATTAGGGATTAGATTTTCACCATGTCAATTCAGGGCAACACATTCAGGCCACGGCAACTGGTAATCAGGAAAGAAAATAGACCAGACTGAAAAGTCTTTGGTTTATAAATCCACTTAAAGAGACACTAAAATCCATGATTCTATTGTTCAAAAAGGTAGAATTATAGTTTCAGGAATCTTTCCATTTGCAGTGACCCCAGGGTTTTCAGTGCATTTTGCCCTGCATGCTCAGTGACTAATGTGGGATTTAATGATTAAGGTACAATAAAATTTACTTTATCTTCTCGACCATATGTCTGGGCATGCATATTGCATGCGAATAAGACTCAACATCCTCATCCAATATCTTCCTTGGCAAATATAGTTTTACTGCTTACTAAACTTGGTTTATGCTGCCTGTAGAGTAAGAGCAGACACATTAGATTGCCCTGTCCAAGAAATGAAAGTGACAGATAAAAAGATTTAAATATGAACTACAGTACCAATAAAGGTGAACAAAATGCTTGCAAGAGGTGCCTAAGTAATAACATTTCATTCTGATAATGTTCAATGGTTTAGAGCTGAGGACAAGGGCCTTTGTTCATTCCAGGAAATGGAGTTAGTAAGAAGAGTCCAATTAAATGCTACTTCTCAGAAATAGGGGTCAATAATTCCTAGTCTCCAAAGACTAGTTTTCTAGCTTGGCATGGACTGGGGTTTTCTGGCAGCTTTAGGGAAGAGAATTTTCCTTATTTTGAATTCTATTAGACCTTCTTATCATACTGTACATATTTCTGAAATCTTTCTTACATAAAAGTAAATCTATTTTTAAAGGGCAAATAGCAATATTTATGGGAGATTATTCATTCGAAGAAGACACTGGGATTTTTCAAAAGATAAAAATCTCTGTGTCTGTAAATTCTCATGCTTTGAAAGTGTGTGACATATATACAACAATAAAATATAAATTAATTTCTTTTCTCCCTGGAGTTTTGGGGATGTGGTGTGTATTAAAAGAGGATAAAGGAAAATACTAATCAAATTGGCATAAGGATAACAATGGGAAACAGACTTAGGTTCTAGTACTGGCTTGCTGTGAATTAGTTTATTATCATTAACTAGTCCTTTGTTATGCAATTCAAATTAATTGTTTTAAGCTATTTATCCAGTCAATACAAATGTATATGTAGTCAAATCATGCTGCCCCTGCTTAATCCCTCCAAGGGTTTCCCATCACTTCTAGATTAAAAGCAAAATATTTTAAATGACATCTACTGCTGTCTTCCTTACTATGCTCCAGCTTCAATGCCTCTTTGCTAATCTTAGAACACACCTAGTCACATCCACTTTTTGGCTATTGATTTTACACATTTGCTGTACTCTCTGTGTCTAGAACACTCTTCCCCAGCTCATTCCAAATTTGTTTGGGCTTGTTCAATCCCCTTTTTCAGATCTTTACTCAAACTTCACGTTCTCAGAGAAAGTTAGACCTTATTTTAAATTGACTTTCTTTTAGCATTGTAGTCAATAAAGCCTCTCATACTACTAAAAAAATAAATAAATAAATAATATTGAGCGCATGGGTGGCTCAGTTGGTTAAGCGACTGCAGCCGGCTCAGATCATGATCCTGGAGTCGCAGGATCGAGTCCCGCATTGGGCTCCCTGCTCGGCAGGGAGTCTGCTTCTCCCTCTGACCCTCCCCCCTCTCATGTGCTCTCTCTCATTCTCTCTCTCTTTCAAATAAATTTAAAAAAAAATTGACTTTTTTTAAGATTTTATTTTTTTTACTTGACACAGAGAGACAAAGTGAGGGAGGGAACAGAGGCAGGGGGAGTGGGAGAGGGAGAAGCAGGCTCTCCACCGAGCAGAGAGCCTGATGCGGGGCTCGATCACAGGAGTCTGGGATCATGAGCTGAGCTGAAGGCAGACGTTTAACAACTGAGCCACCCAGGCGCCCCCAAAATTGACTTTCTTGTAAATTGAACCCCTCCTCCAACTTTCCCTACACTCATTCCTGCTGTATTTCTTCTCCTTAGCATTTCTCCTAATGTAATATGTCATATCTTATTTACTTCTTTATTTTTGTTCATTTTCTATCTCTCCCACCAGAACTTAAGGCCCATTGTGCTAGACTACTTTTTCTATTCTATTGACTGTTGTGTCCCCAAAATCTAAGGCAACCTGTCACAGGGTAGACATTCACTAAATATTTCTTGAATAAATGAAATTAATGAGTACCTGTAATGTGCCAGATAATGTGTTATGTGCTGGCAATAAAGGAGTGAACCATATAGACGAATGTATGCAATTTCTTTTTTTTTTAAGATTTTATTTATTTGACAGAGAGAGAGAGGGAACAGGAGCAGGGGAAGTGGGGGAGGGAGAAGCAGGCTTCCCGCTGAGCAGGGAGCCCGATGCGGGGCTCAATCCCAGGACCCTGGGACCATGACTTGAGCTGAAGGTAGACGCTTAACGACTGAGCCACCCAGGCGCCCCAAATGTATGCAATTTCAACTTACATTTTAGTTAGGGATATAGGTCAGAAAGGCTAAAATTCAAGCATATCTTACAGTACTATATAAATGAGTAGATATCAGAGAAATAAACCTAAGAAAAACAAGCCACTGCTCCAAAGCAAAACAAAAAGTATAAGCACAGTTTAAAACAGGTAGGTCTGATTAAACTTACCAAACATCAGGGCGCCTGGGTGGCTCAGTTGGTTAAGCGACTGCCTTCGGCTCAGGTCATGATCTTGGAGTCCCAGGATCGAGTCCCACATCAGGCTCCCTGCTCAGCAGGGAGTCTGCTTCTCCCTCTGACCCTCTTCCCTCTCATTCTCTCTCTCAAATAAATAAATAAAATCTTTTAAAAAAAATAAATAAAAAAATAAACTTACCAAACATCAGCAAATCATCATGGAAAAAGTATGTGTATGTGTGTGTATATATATATATATATGTAATAATAAAATGGCATAAGGAAGGATGACCTATTATAGTCCCTTGAGAAGGTAGCATTATAAAATGTTCAGTGGAGATGCTAGGGTAGAAATCTAGTCTCATATTTTGTATAAATATGTAAAACTGAATCTAAATATACCTATATATAGTTTTTCCAGCACATATGGCCATTGAAAATGAGTACAAATCAAGAGACTCCTATTACCTCATCTTCTCCTGTTGACATTCACCCTGCCTAAATTTCAGGATAGGAGATAACTCTTTGGGTTGGAGAAGTGGGTCAGAATTCTAGGTGTTTTGGAAGCCTGTTGACTGAACTGCCATTCCTTTACCTTCTACTGATGAGAAAGACTGAGACATACTTAGAGTAAGAGCTAAATATTGGCTGTCCCAGATGGAGAGAAAATTATAAGCAAATGAATGAATAAACATGGTAATTACAGAGTATTATACGTACTTTGAAGGAAACAAACAAGGGTAATTGGAGAGTATAACAAAGAACACTTTAGATAGTCTAAGATCCCTTTTTGCTAAAAGTCTCATGCTCTTTATATAGAAAGAGAAAGAGGTCCATTTGGATTTAACACAACTTGAAGAGGATGAGTCACGGGAGAGAAATACAGTTAAGGAGAATCAGAATTTACAGCCACTCATAGCTTTATTACAAGTCATTCTAAGGTTTTGTGCCACAGAATGTTTTCTTCTACTTTATAAGAATCACTTGGGCTACTGAGAATACACGAACAGTAGACCAATACAAAAATATTACTCGGGGTTAGTAATCTGGGTAAGAACTAATGGAGGTTTGGACAAGGATGATAGAATGGAAGGTGGTAAGAAGGGTCTAGATAATGGGTATATTTTAAAGATAACACCAACATAATTTAGTGATAGATTGGATATTCAGTGTGGAAAAAAAAAAAAAAGAGTCAAGGATGACTGAAGTTTTGGGCCTGAAAAACTAGAAGAATAAAGTAGTTATTAACTAAAATGAAGAAGGTAAGAAGAAGTTCCTTAACAGAAGATCAGGAACTCACTTTTGAACACATGAAGTTTAAAATGACTACAAGATATCCAAGGAGGTAGGTAGGTTATTTAAGATATAAGAGTATGGAGTTTATAAGAAAGGTTAGCCAAAAGGGACTATATGGATGTTTTTCCATCTCATTACACGAGACTGGATGAGATTACCATCAGAGGGGTGACAAATGGGAAACTATACCCTTAACAATAAGAATCACACAAACCCACATAGGAATATGTTTTCAGTAGTCTGTGTGTGTGTGCACGCACCTATGTTCTGATTGCTGCTTATTGGAATGCAGTTTGAGACAGCCCAAATATCACAGGGAACAAAGTCATAATCCAGTTTTAGCTCTATATCCTACCACTATGAGTCTTAGGAAAAGTTCAACTCTGAGCCTCAGTTTATTTAATGTCAAAAATCAGGCTAATAATCTTCCATCTGGTTAATATATGTTTATTGCTGTACAAGTTAGAGGATGGTAAAATACAGATCTGGATAGAAAAGACTAATTTAATGGAAGTACTCGATTGTGCAAGTGCAAGTGGGAGTTGGATTAGCTGAAAGGGATAAGTCTCTATCTCTCAGAAGGTTGCCGGAAGTTAAAAGGTCTTATGTAATTTGTACAATGTTACTTATAAGATGAATATTATTTGTAAATAAATATCATCTTTCTGGAAAGCTATTTTCCACTATGTATTAGGAGGCTTAAAAATGCATAGTTTTTAGCATTGGAGGTGGACTGTACTATTAGAAAATAAAAAGAACAGAAGTTTAAGTATACAGTTGTTTGAAAACAATCCAAAGTCCAATTGTAAGAAACTGCACTAAATATATGATGATTTACCCACAGAATACACTAGCATAAAGCCATTAATATATTTTAAAAAAAATTTAATGAAGTTGGAAAAGCTGGTATGAAAATGCACAATTAAAAGGTATGAGACAGATAATTTATTATTTATTTTACATTAACCATTTTGTTTAAATTGCAAGAAAAAAAAAACTAGAGGCAACCAACCATGTGTTAAAACCATGTGTATTTCAGGGCTGATATTTGGAATAATTTACATTTCTAACATTTCTAAATTCTTTACAGTAGGTATTGTTTTTGTCAGAAGAAACAAGTAATTTACTGAAAGAAATATTCTTGGATCTTTTAATATTTTGCTATTTGTAGAACTAATACGTCCTGTTGGTCTCCTGTGCTTTTAGTGCCTCAGTCGTTCTCTACCCTGAGGAAAAGCAATCTATTTATAGGTGAACTAAACCATTAATTGCATAGGAAGATCTCTTGTATGCAATGTTCTGGTAAAATGCTATAAAAACAAGAAACACTAACTTTCATAAAATATTTGTTTCTTTGAAGTCATTTAAACTTAGTGTTTTTCCTTGAAAAGCTTTATGAATAATTAAGCCCAGTCTAACTTGCCTGGAAGGCTCTGGCTGAACTCTAACACCATTAAGATTGTAACACTGTCACAATAGACCCATTAAGGCCATTTAAATTTGATAAGGAATGGATCCTGGACTATGCAGAAGTCAAAGAACTGACTACTAAGAATGATGATGTGGGGTATAAACATCCTCATGTCAGGAAAAGCTTAATGCGCTCCTTAGAAATCCTGAAAGAAAATGCCTCTAAAAAATATACTGCAGGGTTTCAAGGTATCTTGATTATTGTTTCATTTTGGGTTTTTCTTTTCATTTTTAGTAATTTACAGAGAAAAATGTAATAATGTCATCATATACTGATAGAAGGAATGGGATTCCAATTGCATTTCTGTTCTCATTAGCTATGAGATTTTGAACAAATTATTTGGGATTTCCTAGTTTCAGAGTCCTCATTCATTGAGTGGATAGATAACAGTTCTTAGCTGTATCTCATGCATTTTTAATATGCATGTGATGTGCTAATTCTTGTGTAATTCTTAACATTATGCCTGTAATAAAATATATTTATTATTATTATTATTATTTCCTATTTCCTCTAGTTTTTCTGTATTAGAAAACCAAGTAAATGTATTATTTGAGACTCCTGAAAACAGATCAGGAGCTGATCTGTTTTCAGGCTCAGAGAAACAAGGGGAACAGACCAATAGTTTTCTCTTTATTAAAAAAGAAGACTTCACTTAATGTTGAAATATATGTTTAACATCTATCCATACCTAGAGTTTCAATCAAGGTGAACCGAAATAATATAGAGATAAGATCTTTTTAAGCTATAAAGTTTTGTGTAAGTATGAGAGATGATTACTAATATTACCAGATTCTTGTGCAAACATTGCAATTAGTATTCAAATTAGCAAACATCCTTTGCAGTATAATAAAGAGCTTTAAAAGTTAGTGTCTTTTCAAGAAAGCATATATTTTATTTCCTAGGAGTAATCTACAAACTTGCAAAAGTTACTTGAATTTATATAATCAATCATTTTGAGAGATTCATTTTAAGAGAGTCCTTTTTTTCTAAATAATAAGTTCCTGATGTATTGCTGACTTGAAATGGCATAACTTCTAATAGTGAATCAATATCTTATTTTTTTTCAAATGTACCTTTTCATGAACAAATATCTGCACATACTTAGAAATCAGTTTCAGCTTAGAATTCATGATGTTAGAATATATTGGAGGAAAAAATCTAAGAGTCTACTTGCCGACTCAAAGCAATAGGAACATTGGTGCAGTGAATATAAATTAACTCTCCAGGGAAGGTTTTCCGACAGTAGTACTTAGATGACTCATACTATCTCTTGATCCATGAAATGCATTGCACACCATCAATTTGCTACTTGAGTTGTCCTAAGGGGAAGAAGTTGTCATTCACTCACTGAAATAAATTAAGGTTATGATAAATTATTTTATTGGCTGCATTATTAAAATTTCATTATTTTTGCAAATAAGAGTATAGTCTTATACTACTTTTATAATAAAATACTATTTATCATTTACACAATTCCATTAAAACACTTAAAAAGACAGAGGAGCATTATGTCTTTGTCATATTTTGCCCTTAAAATTATGATGGGTAACTGAATTAAGAATCTAAATAACTGGGACTGGTCAGACCTTGCAAGAGAAGCAAATCTGTTTTATTCTACTCTGCCTTCTACCATATCATGAGTTGTTCATGATTCTGGTCTCTCAGACTAAGACTAATAAAAATACAAAGTGACTTAGAATAGTACTCAACAGTTTGCAAAGACTTTCACATCTATTTGGAGTAGAGGCTGACTTTGGTGGCTGGCCTTCATCAAGAACTGACTCAGAATGCAAGTTGCCATGGCAGAGCAGAGCAATTCACCCTGTCTTCCTCAGACTATGTTGAAAGTTACCATAGAAAAATGAATTAAGTGTATAAAACATTTTGAGTTACCCAAACCTCAGAATCTAGTCATCAAAGATGGATTCTAGCAGGCTATCCATAATAATAAAAAAAAAAATGCACATGATCTCTTTTAGTAAATTAAATTTAGGTTTTGACATATTTACAGCTGAACTCCTTTTTGAAAAAATTACAAACAAAATTTTTATCAGCTTGAATTCCTAAGGAAAAGTGGTGTATACCTTACTCCTTGAAATTACTGGGAAGACTGAAGAAATGAGAAGCCCCATGTCAGACTTCACGTTCAGTGCAGAGTCTGCTTGCGATTCTCTCTCTCCCTCTGCCCCTCCCCCCACCTGCTCATGCTTTCTATCTCTCTCTCTCAAATAAAAACTTTAAGAAATAAAAAAAAGAATACCTGTGAGCCAGTGTCATTGATATGAAAATCCTTGAATTAAAGACATTTGAGCAAGGGAAGAGCTCAAAGCAAACAGATTTAGAAAGATAGAACTAACAATGACTCATTCATGTAGTTATGGCAATCGAAATAAAGATGAAACATTTTCAAGAGACTGTGTTTGCCAAGACCAACTGCTATCCAGATCAATTGTTATCTGCCATTTTTTTTTTTACCATCATAAGATTAGTAGAGGGGTGGAGACTTTAGAATGTTAGGGTCTTATTATGTTATTATAATAACTAGTATTAACAAATGATATTATTATCATGTAAATTTCTTGTAAATACATAAATAATAAATATATCCTAAACAAATTAACAAAGGAATCATTCATTAGTCATGAGAGCTTTAGAAAAGTTATGTAACTCATAATAAAAGATATGTAAAATGTGTTGAACAAGAAGAATATTAAACCACCTGCTATCAAGGATTTAGGTAGTATTTATGCTTTAAAACATAAATGAATTGTATTTCAAATGAATTATAAAAGCAAGAAGTTATTTTATAAAGATAAATAATTATGTAATTGGTGGTATTACACATAAACGGTCAGAAAACAAAGCTTCTAACAATATGAAATTTCAGGTATATGTAATCTGTCATTCTAGTAAAAAATACTTATTTCAATTCTCCATTCTCCTTGTAGAGCTATTACATAGATAAAAACAAGTCAGGTGCTTTTAGGAAATAACTCTGCATCACAGAGCACAAAAATAAAGACAATTATTTTCACTTTTTCATAAAATACTAAAGGAAGAATAATCATTTCCATTGCCAAAAATGTCAGCAATGAAGCCAAGCACATAATAGTATAAATTTGGGAAAAAATTCAATGACGTAAATTTGTTACCCAGCCAAAAATTATATAGAATTGTAGTTGAACATACTTATTTTGAAAAGAGTTCCGGAATGATGAATCTTAATAATATCAATCAGCATGCATTTTCAAAATACAAATCCAACTGAAAGTAAAAATCAAAACTTTTTTTAAAGACTGGAACTATTTCAATAGATACAAATTTGTTCATGAAAATTTAAACAGGATATTGTTTCAATGGAAAACTGATTTCCTAAGAAGCAGTAATAAGTATTCTCATAAAATTATGAACAGCTAACATCATTCCTAGTATAACTTTCCGGAATATGAATATGTTGATTAATTTCATGAGACACTGAACTTGAATTAGCCTTCTTAACATCAAGAGCTTTGCTTGAAGGCCAATCCAGTAGTATAGACCAACAAACGGAGCTTTGAATTTCAAACTCCTATATGGACATTTCTCTTTTTCTGTGAATATTTTATTGTCTACTTTATTATGTTAGATATTAGAAAATATTTTATAATGTTGATTGGCTTACATATTATTTTTTCATTTTTATATAAAGATGAAAAATAAATATCCATTGAAAAATATTTTCAAAAATTTTCTTATTATTGATTAATATATGTATTAATTTGTAATATTGATAAAATGGTACAATGGAACTGCAATTAACTACTATTGTTGTGGAGGTCATAGGATAAGGTTATTTCAATGTAGATCATACTCTCGTCATGGGCTTTACTATTTGTTCTAAATTATCTTAAGGAAAAGAAAGATGTAAAATATTTAAATCCTTTCTCTCCCTCTTTCTTTCTCTGTCTAGCTGTCATTCATGCAATCATGTCAAGCCAGTTTCTGTTAAACCAGTGAAGTTGTATATGTGCTAATGTTATTTCTATTAGAGACAAAACTGGAGTCAGAATGTCAGAGTTTTAATCCCCCCCTTAGCTCTTTGAGAGCAGTGGGTTTTTGGACAATCAAATCAACCACTCAGTTTTTTTGTTTTTTGTTTGTTTGTTTGTTTGTTTTGTTTTTTTAATGTGTAAAATGGGAGAGATACTAAAGCTTTTATTACATTATGGATAAAGATACATGAGTTAATTCATGTCAAACCTTTACACAATGCATGCCATATGCCTGCCATTCATTAAATGACAATGACTGTAAATTAACATGGTAGCTACCCTGAGAATATAAGTGTACCAATCAGGATTTACAACCAGACCTAATTCCATATCCCATTATCTCCCCACTATACAACACTGCCCCTGATTAAGTATCTCATCAGTTTAAGAGTCCTCTAAAAGAGGTTTGCTGAAGGTGGTAATATTAAATTTGAGAATAAAATTTAACCAGGTCTCAGAATTGAACAGTTGTCTTTCTGGTACTGGAATTTGTTACCAAAGGCCCATCTAGTTTGTTTCCTTGGCCACCAAGCCAGGCGGGTGTGTTGGAGAACAGAAGTGCTGATGAGACAATGTGCTGACCCACTTCATCTCCCAGCAGACAGTTCCAGCTGGTGTAGCGTGCACTTATTGTTCGAATAAGACCATATATTTTTTTGACTTTTCATTATATCTCTCCTAGGAAATAAAAATATAAATGTTGTTGTGTTATCTGGAGAGAGGAAAAAAGTTGGACCTGATACTTGAAAGAGCCAAATCCCATATGAAATTATCCTCACATTAAAACAGAAGCAATAGTTTATAACTATGAATATAAACCAGGTGTCTGTCATTGTTTTTTATTCTAATCTTATTACAGACACATGAAACTTGGAAGTGTATCTTAAATGTGTAAAACAAAACAAAAATATCTTAAATCTATTTGTATAATATAGAGTTTCAAAGAATGTCTTATAAAGACGGTGGCAGAATTGAAGATCAGAGACATAGAAAAAGAATTTTTTTATCATGTTGATTCTGATAATAGGCTAACAATTCTTAGATTCCAGGTATTGGAGACAATAATGGCTTGAAAAGAGAATAAATGAGTCTAGTAGGTACCCCACAAGGCTGTTTTGAAGGAAGCACTGGTGAGACCCAGCACTATTTCAATGCATTTTCTTGAGAACTTCACCAACAACTAAGTAAAAATTAATAGGATTTTAGAACTAAATGAAATAACGTTTTCTGTCAGTAATGAGAACCATGACATGATCAATTTTTATAGACTTTTTGTAAGCTCTCCACATACTATGATGTAAAGAAAAGGACATAGAGTTTTGAAGATCTTTGAGAATAGGGTCTGAATCTCCGTAATCCATATAAGTTACTTTAGGTAAGGTATTTTAACTCTCTTATCTGTCTAGGTATTGAGAGGAGGTAAAAGAGAGAGATATATATATAATTTGCAATTATAAAGATTTGTAATTTCAGCACAAATTTGACTCTAAAATGGAGAGAAAAAGACAAAGAAGAAGAAAGGTGTGCCATGAAATATCCTTGGATCCAGGGAAAGGCACTCTTGTTGCCGTGCCTTGTGTTCTAAACTTGCATATTTACTCCTGCATACAGCTGGGCCTTTTGAGGAAGTACAAGTTAACTCTAGTGGTTTGAAAATTATTCAATCAACAAATCTGAGGTAGTATAAAAACGGGGACTGTATCACCAACATCAAAACATGTAGAGGGACCATACAGAGAAGTGAAGTACATGGATCTATATAAGGGATAATAAAATTAACAAAAGTCTCAGAAAAATAATAAAGAAGGAAATACTAGTAAATTTCATTATTGAATGAGAGTCTCATGGGTTAAAACACACAATTGGAACAATGTGCATGTTTTAATTTATTAAATATTTCACTCATTATTTGCTAATAATATACCCTTACTGACCACCCATCATATCTACAGCTTTTGTAGACCAAATTTGGGTTGGAATACTTACCCTGAGCTTTTTCACTGCCCTATACTCAAACCTATGGATGGTTATGTAGCTTTAGGGAATGTGAATAAACACACCTACGGTGAAATTCTTTATTAGGAATATAGTCATACTGGCATTTCCTTGCAGGATAGTATAAGCTTCAGAGGTGCTGTATGTAAAGGACTACCACCATACCCATTATACCACCATACCCGTCATATTATTAGTGTTTGTGATAATGATGGTGATAATGACATTGATGATTATGATAATGATGGTGTGGAGGCCAGGGAGGAGGATGCAATATCAATCTCCAGCACTGAGTTCCTTATATATCTGTGCAAGATGAAGTTCCCAACCTCAACAAGGTCATAATTCATTATAATGGGTCATATAAACACATGGATGAATAAATCAAAACTCCAGTACTATAGATTTATGTGTAAACTGTTAGCAGCAATTAGAAAATTAGGTGCCAAACTCTCCAAAATAAAGTTTAACAATTTGTCTCACAGATAATGTTATCCTGGAACAATGAAGAAAAGACAGAAAGATAAATATGCGGTTTTTAAAAGATTTTATTTATTTATTTGAGAGAGAGTATGAGAGAGAGAGCACAAGAGGGAGGAGGGTCAGAGGGAGAAGCAGACTCCCCGCTGAACAGGGAGCCTGATGGGGGGCTTGATCCCCCCATCTTGATCCCCCCAATCCCGGGACTCCGGGATTATGACCTGAGCTGCAGGCAGACACTTAATCAACTGAGCCACCCAGGTGCCCCAGAAAGATAAATATGCTTTTATATATTTGGTACATTCTTTTACAACTCCTTGGATATTCCCTTTTCATTACTTTACTGTCTGATTCCTTCACTTATTCCCTATGGGAAAATTTTAAACTCTGTTATAAATCTTCTCCATTTCCTCTATGTTAATTTACTTATATTACTTTCAAACTACAGTCCTTATAATGGAGGGTAATGTTTAAGTGTTATTCTAGTAAACAGAAGAAATAACCAAAACCATCTTTTTCTTTTTTCTTTTCTTCTTTTTTTACTTAAATTCAAGTTAGTTCAATATATAGTGTAGTATTCATCAGAAGTGGAATTTAGTGATTCATCACTTACATACAAACCCCGCGCTCATCCCAACAAGTGTCTTCCTTAAAGCCTATCACCCAATTACCCCATCCCCTACCCACTTCCCCTCTATCAGCCCTCAGTTTGTTCTCTATATTTAAGAGTCTCTTATGGTTTGCCTCCCTCTCTGTTTTTATCTTATTTTATTTTTCCTCTCCCTATGTTCATCTGTTTTGTTTCTTAAATTCCACATATGAGTGAAACCATATTATATTTGTCTTTCTCTGACTCAGTTATTTTGCTTTGCATAATACACTCTAGTTCCATCCACATTATTGAAAATGGCAATATTTCATTATTTTTGATTGCTAAGTGGTATTCGATTGCATATCCATACCACCTCTTCTTTACCCATTCATTAGTAATGGACATTTGGGTTCTTTCCATAATTTGCCTATTGTTGATAGTGCCACTATAAACACTGGGGTGCATGTACCCCTTCAAATTAGCATTTTTGTATCCTTTGGATAATGCTTAGTAATGCAATATCTGGGTCATAGTTTTATTTTTATATTAACCTTTTATCAGATATGTCATTTGCAAATATCTTCTCCTATTCTGTCAGTTGCCTTTTAGTTTTGTTGTTTCCTTCACTGTGAAGAAGCCTTTTTACTTTATGACATTCCAATAGTTCATTTTTCTCTCATTTCCATTGCTTCAAGGGGTATGTCTAGTAAGAAGTCGCTGCTGCCAAGGTCAAAGTGGTTGCTGCCTGTGTTCTCTTCTAGGATTTTGATGGATTCCTGTCTCACATTTAGATCTTTCATCCATTTTGAATTTTTTTTGTGTGTATGGTGTAAGAAAGTGGTCCAGTTTCATTCTTCTGCATGTTGCTGTCCAGTTTTCCTAACACCATTTGTTGAAGAGACTGTCTTTTTTCTGTTGGATATTCTTTTCTGCTTCATCAAAGATTAGTTGGCTATACAGTTGTGGGTTCATTTCTGGGTTATTTATTCTGTTCCATTGATCTAAGTGTCTGTCTTTAGGCCAGTACCATACTGTCTGGATCACTACAGCTTTGTAATATAACTTGAAGTCAGGAATCATGATGCCTCCAGCTTTGCTTTTCTTCTTAAATGTTGCTTTGGCAATTTGGTGTCTTTTGTGGTTCCATACAAATTTTAGGATTGTTTGTTCTAGCTCTGTGAAAAATGATGGTGTTATTTTGATAGGGATTACATTGAATGTATAGATTGCTTGGGTAATATAGATATTTTAATATTTATTCTTCCAATCCATGAGCATGGAATGCTTTTCCATTTCTTTGTGTCCTCTTCAATTTCTTTCATAAGTATTCTATAGTTTTCAGAATACAGATCTTTTACCTCTTTGGTTAGGTTTATTGCTAGGTATCTTATGGTTTTTGGTGCAAATGTAGATGGGATTGATCCTTTGATTTCTCTTTCTGCTGGTTCATTATTGGTGTATAGAAATGCAACAGATTTCTGTATGTTGATTTTATATCCTGTGACTTTGCTGAATTCGTGTATCAGTTCTAGCAATTGTTTTGGTGGAGTCTTTCAGGTTTTCTACATGGAGTAACATGTTTTACACAAATAGTGAAAGTTTGACTTCTTATTTGCCAAGTTGGATGCTTTTTATTTCTTTTCATTGATTACTTTGGCTAGGACTAGAAGGCAAATAATTAAGATTAGAGCAGAAATAAATGATATAGGAATAAAAATAAGACAGCAAAACAGATCAACAAAACTAGGAGCTGGTCCTTTGAAAGAATTAACAAAATTGATAAACCCCTAACCAGACTTACCAAAAAGAAAAGAGGAAGGGAAAAAGAAAATTTGAACAGATCCATAACCAGCAAAGAAATTAAATCAGTAATCAAAAGTCTCCCAATAAACAAAACTCCAGGGCCTGATGACTTCCCAGGGGAATTCTACCAAACATTTAAAGAAGAATTAATAAATATTCTTTTGAAGCTGTTCCAAAAAATAGAAATGGAAGGAAAACTTCCAAACCTATTCATTGAGATCAGGATTACCCTGATCCAAAATCAGACAAAGACCCCACTAAAAAGGAGAATTAGAGACTAATATCCCTGATGAACATAGATGCAAAAACTCTCAATAAGATACTTGCTAATCAAATCCAACAGTACATTAAAAGGATTATTCACCATGACCAATTGGGATTTATTCTGGGCTTCAGGGGTGGTTCAATATCCACAAATCAATCAACATGATATACCACATTAATAAAAGAAAGGATAAGAACAGTATGATCCTCTCAATAGATGCAGACAAAGCATTTGACAAAATACAGCATCCTTTCTTGATAAAAACTCTCAACAAAGTAGAGATAGAAGTAACATGCCTCAATATCATAAAGACCATATATGAAAAAGCCACAGCTAAGATTATCCTCAATGGGGAAAAACTGAGAGATTTCTCCCTAAGGTCAGGAACAGGACAGGGATGTTCATTCCCACCACTGTTGACCAGCATAGTCCTGGAAGAAAACCATGACCTGAGCGAAAGGCAGACACTTAACTGACTGAGCCACCCAGGTCCCCCAAAACTACCTTTTTCTATGCACTACTCTTCTATTAGTCTACCCAAAGAATGTAACACATGCTAAATCTCACAGATAATTAAACCCTACCAAAAATTTAGGATATTTTGGGCTTAATTCATTTGATGTGAAATGAATAAAATAGAGAAAAACGTATGGGATCTGGACTTTCCTCAGGCAAATGAACTGGAGTGAGAAAAACTGAAACATGACATCAGTAAGGTGAAAACTAACACAGTGCTTCGAAAAAATATATATATATATCTACAAATTTCACTAATAGACATGGAAAGAATGAAGTTTTGTACTGTGTACAAATGGAACACTTCTAATTTCACATGACATGTGCATAGAGTTTCAGGATCCTGTGACTAGAGTAGACTTCCAGTAGAGATCATATTTCTATTCCTATGTAATACAATCAGTAGAAGGTAATCAATATGTACTTATGATAAGGATTTTTATCTTAATGCAAGTAAACAACATTCCGTTTGAAATATCCCATTTCGCTACCCAGGGTGCTTTTTCAAGCCACAGAGCATTCTACACATTCCTACTCAAGCCATCCGGGCAGGTATTCTGTTACTGATACCTTCGCGAAAGCATTACCCCACTTAACACAGTCGTAGCTTGGCCCGCTGGTAACAGTGCTCTGAGCTGGACAACTTTACATTCTCCAAGATACCTCTACTTTATTCCCTCCCTCTACCTTAATGATTGATTTCTGTGGCTGCATTCCCTTTTACAGACTGGTTCCCAGGATAAATTGGCAGTAGAGATATCCACTGCTATCATGGAAAACTCTACCCTTGGCAGCTTATATTACGAATTTGCTTGCTTTTTCAATTCAGTTCACACAGTATATGAGTTGATCAGTAACATTTTTTATAAAGGTGTCACACTTTTAATAATTAAGTGTGTAAACATTGGAAGATAGTTTTAGCTTTAGAACTATCTGTAGTATTATATCTTAAAACTTCTAAAGAATTTGAAATTAAATTACTATCCACACATCTTTTATCAATGTAGAAGACTAGAATATAGAATATTTAAAAATTTTAACTCCACACACCATAAGAAATATAATCATTTTAAGAGGGTAAATCTGTCTTAAATAGCATCTTACATAAGCCTATGTGTGGGCTATTATTTTAATATTCCCACAGATATATTCATTTTATTTAATCCTGCAGTTTAGAAAATTTTTTAGAAGTTGGATTTGCAAGTTCTATTAAGACTGTTTTGACAATATCTTTATGGAACAGATCTGCACTGAACCAATTTATAGTATTTGTATAGAATGGCGGTATTATAAAAATGCATATAATATATCTTGGCAAATTCTATTTTTGAATGTTAAAATATAAGCACAAAATACTTTCTGTACAAAATAGTTTTGTCACAAATGCAAAATAATTTTATTTAATTAGGGTGACAAGTTTTAAAATTTTAGCATTTGAGGGCTACCTTGAAAGTTATATATTTTCAAGCTTAAAGCTTTGTTCAAGCATGCAAGATAACGTCATTAATCTCATTAGTGCCACCTGCATTTCATTAGTCATGTAAGTAAAGTTCATGCTTGTTGACACAAAACGTGTAAACACCTACAGGTTATACAGACAATAACATTTACCACATTTATGGTGGAGTCCTCCCAGTTACTTTTTAAAGTCATTAAGATTAGAAAATGAAATGCTAAAATATTATAAGAAATTCAGTATCATTGTATCGAAATGGGAATATGGGTGCAGTTGCTATTCAGTTAACTAGATTCTCTGAGCTAATATTAGGGAATATAAGCTACATTTTCATAAACTCCATTTAACATTTAGGACAGCAGAAATGAAATGAATTTATTCTTGTGTTCATATATTTAAATGAATAAAATAATTTTTTAGGAAATAATGTTTCTATAGCTAATGACTGAGTTGATGTCCTAACTTTAATGAATAGCCAATAGATTCTAGTAAGGCAGGAGATGGGGAGATGAATAATTGTGGTTTTGAGTGTGTGTCATAAACCTAACATTTCTCAATTGAGTAGGGTACTTCTGACAAAAATCAGACCAACTTTACCAGTCTGAGGCAATAAAAATCTTATGTAATACCATGTATACGTTCACTGGAAGCTCAGTGTTGCTTTTGCATTCTGGTGACATCTCTTCTTCCAATAATGTCAGAATATTTGTTTTTCTTTTTTGTTTTTTAATTCAGACTAGGGAAGGAAGTTTCTACTCACCTACTGTTGCAAAATTAAGTACAAATTAAAGAATTATTAAATTAGGAAAGATTATTTTAATAAAAATATTAGCTCTGAAAACTACAAAGAAAGAAGTGAAATAAAAGATTTTTATTCTAAAGTAGCATGTGCAAAGGTCATTTTTTAAACTTATGATGAATTCAAATTTAACTTTTTAAGCTTTTTCTCTTCACAAGAGTTTGATTACACAAAACAAGATTGTTTATCATTTGGAAGGAAAATGGTATATGTCAGGTACATACTATGTGCTGGGAACTCCATTATGGGTTTTGCAGATACTATCTCAGTATTTAAATCAAATTTAAATTATTTAAGGGAAGCATAATTATTTAGTTTAGAGGTGAGAATACAAAAACTCAAAAACTGTAATGCAACTAGTGACAGGAGGAGCTAATAGTTCTAGAGCCACCTGGCTCACAATTTTGTGCTTTTGTGATGTTTCATAATGTTTATGCAAATATCCAAAGTTAAAAAAAAATATTTAGCAAGAGGCAGTGTAACAGGTGTCTTTCATATTTTATTTATGAGCACATATTTATTTTATTGCCAATCCTCAAAAAACCTTGGAAGGCAAAATCTCTGATCTTTGTTTGACCAACCTAATTCACTGTAAAATTTCCAATGATTATGAAGGGAAACAGATTTAGGAGGTATTATAATTTCCAGAAGAAAATTGTACATCCACTCTTGGCAAATGCCAATAGTAAATATATACTTTCAGAATAACCAGGCAGAGAAATAGAAGGTTATGTCAAATCTTGTTTATCTTTCTAAAGGAGACAAAGGGGATTCTGCTCAGCCAGCATACATAACAGAGATATCAACAACATTCTCCAACACCAAGGCACAAGCTAGCTGCCCTTCCCAAAGCCTTTCCAGTAAGCCAACGTCAGAGTGAGAAAGGATTAAAGGATTACATGCAAACTTCTAGAATTATAGCTCTTCTTCCTCCTATCCCACATGTATCATGTGAGTTGTTTTAGATATATAGCAGTGGCCCCTCAACTTGGCTGGGAACAACTCCTTGGTCTATGAATTAAAACAAAAGAGAAGAATGAGAGAGAGGGGGAGAGGTGGGAGTCAATGTGATTTTCTGCAATAGGGCACAGGATACACAGAGATAGAAGGAACACTGCTCATCCATCAATCTATCATTCTCAGACACTGCAGGCTACAATAGACAGATTCAGGTACCTCCTGATCCTGATGCTGAGAGAAGGAATGGAAGACAAACATCCCTAATACCTTGGAGGCAGACTAACTAGAAATAGACTTTGGAAGGGTCATAGTCCTTATCTAGCAAAGGAAAAATGTAGAAGGCAGATTAGGAATAGAAGTATGGAAAATAATGCTCAGTGCAGCCATATTAGCAACATTAGTTTGTGGTGTGACCTCTAAACAGTGGTGGTACTACACATTTTTTAATATATTTTTCTCAGCTTGATATTTGGTCTTTCTGTTGATCCTCCAGGCACCACAGCCCCTGTTATTTCCCATCTGTACCCTCGCTGTGGCTTACTACCTTGTTCCTTACACTTATGCCTACAAATAAAGAGAATTTGATAAACATGTACTTTTGTAATTGAACTCACCCATATTTCTTTTTTTTTTTTTCCAATCACCCATGTTACTTATCATCGTTTAGTAAATCATCTAGTAGGTCAAATTTTTATTACATTTTTTGTCATGTGTATATAATTTACATACAGTGTGTATAATTTACATACAGTGAAAGTTACCATTTTTAGGATACTTTCATAAACTTGGACAAATGCACACAACCATGTAACCACCATCATAATCAAGATATACAACAGATTTATCATCCTTAAGATATTACTTCTTGTCTCTTTTAAGCAATCCTGTTCAATTATCATCTGTACCTTGCAACCTCTGATCTGTTTTCTCCCACTATAATTTTGCCTTTTCCAGAATATCATATGAGTATCATATAGAATTTATCTTTTTGAATCTGACTTTTCACTTAACATAATACATTTGACATGCACCCATGCTCTTGCATGTATCAATACTTTACTTTTATGGCTGAGAAGTATTGCATTTTATAAATATACCACAGTTACTTTAATCATTCAATAAATGAAGGATGTTAGGGTTCACTGATATTAGTTATTATTGTAATATATGTAATGTGGCTATAAACATTTGTGTAGAAGTTTTGGTGTCTGCATAATTTTTTCTTCCAATAATATAATATATGTGTATCAAATTTAGGTTTGAATTTTTATTTTCCTGATGACTAATCATTTAGTTTATAGGAGAATATGTTTTCATGTTCTTACTTGCTATCTGCATATATTCTTTGTGAAGATATCTGTTCAAACTTTTGTCCATTTTTTAGTTTTTCTATGCTTATTGAGTCTATAATTACATCCATACATATGTTATACACATGAGTCCTTTATTAATTTTTGTTGTGTAATTTTTTTCTCTGTGTCTTTTGTTTTCATAATCTTAACAGTATCTTTGGAAGAGCAGTTTTTTAATCTTGACGAACTCCAATTTGTCAACGTTTTTCTTTTATGGCTTATGTTTATAGCATCAAACTATAGAAATATTTCAGTAATCAAAAGCTGAAAATATATTTTTATATTTTTCCTTCAGGAAGTTTCAGAGTTTTGAACTTTTACCTGAATCAATAATCCTTTTGAATTAATGTAAGATATGAACTGAGGTTCTTTATTCTGCATATGGAAGTCCAATTTTTTCAGCAACATTTATTAAAAAGGCTTTTCTTCCTCCAACATTATTTATAACCAATTCACCATAAATGTATGGATCTACTTTCTAGGTTTCTTTTCTGTTCCATTCTTTTCTGTTCCATACGTGTCCATCTTTTTCCTAGTACCACATTGTCTTGGTTACCATAGTTCTAAAGTAAGTCTTGAAACCAGGTAGTGTGCATTCTGAAATTTCACTCTATAAATTTCAGGCAGAAGAATCATTAAAAAACCATATCCAGACACATTATAATCCTATTGCAAAGGAAACAATAATAAGAAAAAAAAGGAAATACTGCTAAATTAAAAAAATAAGACATAATGTACAAAGAACAAAAATGTGTATGAATGATAGAACTCTTCTCTGAAACCATTCAATCCAGAGCCAATAAGAAAATATCTTTACGTGCTGGAAGAGGCTTTACTTTCTTCTGGATAAACAAAAACTGGAAGAATTTATATATATATACACACACACATATCTGCATGTATGTGTATGTATATATTTGTATATATATGTATACATATATATGTTGTGCATATGTATGTGTGTGTGTGTGATCTTGGCCACACCAAAAATTGTTGAAAGTGTGGAACAATGTGAACACTCATACAGTATATTTGTCAGAATGCAAAATAATCCCGCTCCTTCAGAAAATGGTTTAGCAGTTTCTTATAAAGTTAAATATATATTTACCCTATTACCCAACAAACACACTTTTAGGGGTTTTTTCCAAGATAAAACCATGCCCACAAATATATTTGTCCCCATATGTACATCACAGATTTATTTATTAGAAAGAATGTGAAAATAAACCAAATGGCTATTAACTAGTGAATGAATAAATTAATTGTGGTATATCCATACAATGAATACTACTGACCAGTAATACAGAGCAAACTGCAGATAAATGCAACAGCATCAGTAAATCTCAAAACAATGCTAACTAAACCAAACAAACAAACAAAAAAAAACAGGCACAACAGAGTACATTTTAGATGATTTCATTTATGTGAAAACCTACAAATTGTATTAGTGGTTGCCTGGGTACAAGAACAAGAAAAGGGTACTGAATGTAAAAAAAATGCAGAAAGAAACTTTTTAGATTGATGAAAATGTCCTATATGTTAAATTTATATGTGTAAGTATATCTTAAAGCATATCAAACTATATACTTCCAATTCCTACATTTCATTGTGTAAGTCATACTTTAATAAAGCTAAAAAAAAATCTATTGAGCTGAAATGTTTTTATCAAACATTGTCTTTTGTCTATTTAACAAACATTAACTATCTTTTTTCTTTTCTAACAGAACACCAATTTTGTTTACTCCCTAACTAGCTGCTATGTGTTTGCCCAGAGAGTTAGACCCACTCCAATCTCAAGCAGTTAAAACTTGATTACTGTAATCCACTCTTATCAACACATTGCCCTTCCAAAAATTGTTTTAAGTATGAGCATGAGTCGGGGTGCCTGGGTGGCTCAGTTGGTTAAGCATCTGACTCTTGATTTTGGCACAGTTCCTGAGATGCAGCCTAGCATCAGGCTCCCTACTCAGCCCAGAGTCTGCATGGGATTCTCCCTCACCCTCTGCCTCTCCCCCTGCTCCTGCTCTCTCTCTTTCTCTCTCTCTCTCTCTCTCAAGTAATAAATAAATAAATAAAATCTTTTTTGGGGGGAGTATGAGCATGTGTCGAAATCCTGGTCAATGGGAGATTATTGCACCGTAGCTTCTTGTAAAGTTCTTTTTACTCCTTTAAACATATATCGAAATGGCCAATTTTCAAATATTTATATATTGTTACCACATATCAGTGTTTTTACTTTGTAATATGAACTAAATTACCTGACAGTTCTTAAAAGGGAAGGAATTATAAGCATATATGCACAAATTAAGAACATGTTTTTCAAACTATGTTGATTTGAAACAAGGAAAAATATATAAGATCAAGTTACAGAGCTGGACATACTCATGCACATGAAACAGATGTGATAGAAAATGATGCTTATTTTACCAATACACTAGGATACTTGCCATTCTATTCTACCCTATTCTATTTTATTTATTTATGTCTTAATGTTGGTAATAACCCAGTAAATATATTTCATGGCACTAATGCATGATGACTCAGAATAAGAAAAACACAAAGTAGTGTGGTCTCATTCAGTAACTCTCAAACACCCAATCAAATATTTATGGCTTGTGTGATTTTTTAACCTGCCTCTTTTTCTGGTCAGTATCATGAAAGCATTAAATAAATATTTTATGATCTAAGTTTTCTTAAGTTGCTCTGTTACTGGATGTAGTAACAGTACAAATATTTTAACAGAGATATCAGTTAAAGGTAAATAGCCTCACATTTTAGATGATCAAAAACTTGTGGAGATATGATAATCTACTTCAACTGTAGTATTTTAGTACAATGAAAACATTTATATTTTACACCTTTTAACAGTAACCTCTTTAATAAAACAGTATGATAAAAGGTCTTATAATTATTTACAATTGTTTTAATAAACTTTAAGTAAATTCAATAGGCATTTCACTGTTTACAGTTTTTCCAGACAGTTAGTAATTGTCATTAAATCAGCAAGGGTTTGTACATACTGAGTCTAAGAGAACATCAATTTTAACCTAATAAACTATTCTGAAAACCAACACTATATGACTGACAATATGTAGAAAATTTTTCAAGGTATATCTCCTAAGTATTGATATATTCAGAAGTTGAGTTATCAGCGAATCATTATAAGTATTGAAAACCATATGGTTGCATATGAATATCCATTCAATGTTAACAAAGACTTGAGAACAGAAAAAGTCCAAAGAACATCAAATACATCAAAGCTTGAATTAATTTATGAATATGAAAATGTGATTCCCAGCTGTAATGTTTTTAGCATTTTAGTTCTGTATTTAATGTAGATGAGCTTTATTTGGAATCAGAATCAGGCTTTCAGAGTACTAAATATCAATTTCCCATGTCTCAAGTACATCAGTAAATTGCTTAGACAATACATCTAATTGAATTTAATTTGATTACTAAGTCGATTTTAAATAATTCTAAAAAATAAAAAAAGAGAAGAAAGATGAAAAAAGGCAGAAAAGTACATAAAATTGAGAAAAATCATTAATATTCTCACTCTCTGTTCCACACACGCCACCTTGGCATCCGTGCACATTTGCAGGAGCATTGGTTCCTAGGCCATGAAAAGATCTTTACACATTAGTCTTTCACCTGTTAGATAAGCATGGAGAGAACATTTTAGGAGGAGAGAAGGGCACACGTGAAGTATCAGAAATGAGAGGGCCCAAGGATTCAATAGGTCCTGGGTAGTTGGACTTAACCTGAACATAATCCAAATCCCTTCTATTCTTACCATCTCTCACAAGTATGGCCTTCATATAGTTCCCAGAATATATCAAATTTTTACTATTAGGCTTCTTTCTTTATGGAAGAAATTAACCCTATGTCAGTCTATCAAATAAACATTTGCAGGGAGAGTTCATGTAAGCAGTTATTACATACATCTGGGGTTTAGGCATATAAATCTGGGTCACAGAAATATAAACAGGTTTTAAATGTAAAGGATTTAATGAAATATTTTGGGTTACTGAATATAGAGAAGAGTTTACAATTAACCTGTGTTTTTTTTTTTAAGATTTTATTTATTTATTTGACAGTGAGAGAAGGAACACAAGCAGGGAGAGTGGGAGAGGGAGAAGCAGGCTTCCCACTGGGCACCGTGACCCGATGTGGGGCTCCATCCCAGGACCCCGGGATCATGACCTGAGCCGAAGGCAGACGCTTAACAACTGAACCACCCAGGTGCCCCCAATTAACCTGTGTTTTACAACACAGTTGAGAGGACAAGTCTGCAAATGGTATTTGGAAGGAGATGCAAGGATAATGGAAAAGTATATAATTTTAAAGGATCAGTTATGAAAATTAATCAAGAAGGAATCAAATGTGTTAACTGTTGATAGCTCAAATAAGATTAGAGTTAAGAATAAAGCATTGGGTTAAGCAAGAGATCTTGCCAAGACTGGTTTCAGTGAATGAATAGGTGTGAATATATGTCTGCCGTGTTAAAGAATAGGAAATGAAGACATGAAGAAAGTAAATTCAGACAACTGTCTCAAGGAGTGTTTTTGTAGGGGGGAGAATTCTTTTACTGGGGAATAAGTTGTAGTGTAGACGTTTTGGCACAGTTTCACAGTGCTTAGTATCAAAAGAAAAAAGATAAGGATGCTTATTACATGTATTTACTAGAGTTGACAAAATTTAGTAAATAGTAAATTACAGATTCCAAAAAACCCTGCTTTATTTAGTTGTTAGTCTGTGATGGTTTCTTCAGAGCTGTTATATACTATTATGTAAATACCTAATCACTGACACACTGTGAGTTACTACTCAATCCTATGTAAAGACTCCATTAGAGTCATTATGGATTATTGTGTAAGTGTCTAATTGCGGGCAATTTAAGATGGTTATTATTTACTTGATAGTTTTTAAAGTAGGTATATGGCAGAACTATTCATGTCTTTTTAGTGTTCAAGACCTAACTGAGAAAAGAGTATATAATTCTGTTTATGTATGTGTATATAATATGCATAGCTCAAGTCAATATTATCATAAAATATTTTGAGTTTTAATGATGCTATATTTCTTCAATTATAGATAGATGTCCTTTTGAAGTTACACAGACATGGAAAGAATTGATTCTCCTGCCTACTAGCTGGTTTTAGCTTTTTAAGTTCTCTCCATTGCTTACTTAAACTGGAAAATTTCCACCATAGAAATGCTCTTATTCCCTTGCTCCTTCCTGCATGTGCATCTTGTTGCCTTCTGGGTAGAGAAGATTAAGAATTGTTCAACTTACTCCTATGAATCTGCTTGAGCTGTTACACAGAACTTTCTAGATTATTCCTTCTGAATCATTCCAACATTACTATATTCAGTATATGTTCCAACTGATTAAGCTATAGTTTTTCTCTAAAGTAATAATTTCCATGGTAAAATTTGTTTCTGGATGTAAGCCTTATTTAACACAACACATATTTTAATGAAGAGTTGCCTGTGTGGAAACTGAAAAGGCAGATAGCAGTACATAATACCATGGCCAGGACAGATGTCCTTGACAAGATAAAAGACCTAGCAAAAGGCTTGAAAGGGGTAAGGAATTTAAAACTTAGCAATGTAGATACCTGTGGTTGAGGGTATTATTCCAGGAAAACAAAACAAAACAAAACAAAACTGGCCATCAGTGCAAAGCCCCTAAGGCAGAAACGTGTGGTGTGCTTCCAGAGGTCAAGGCCAGTAGGCTTAAATTAAAATACAAGGAGGTATAGCAGGAGATAAAGTCAGGAAAGTAAGGATATGAAGGCCAAAGGACACTTTGGACACATTTTTGGGCTATCAGGATTTTGCTCTGACAGAAGAGGGGAGATGTTACAAAACTTGGGATGCAGTGTTTTTTGCTGCTGAGAATAAACTGTAGGGACTCAAGAGTAGAGGTAGAAATACCAGTTATTACAAATAAGAATAGGAAAGAAAAGTTGACGAATTGAACAAAGGTTAGAAAGGATTGAGAAGTAGCATTCTATTCCATTGGATGTGCAATTCGAGAGAAAGAGAAGACATAAGGATATTTTAATTTTTTGACCTGAGAGAGGGATTGGCTAGCTTTGTTATCAGCAGACCAGGAAGGCTACTAGAAGATCCACTTGGGGTGTGGATTTGTTTGTACATGTTGAATTTGAGATAATTGTTCAATATTTAAGTAGCAAATTTTGTAAATGAAGTTGGAATTTAAAAGAAATCTGAAACAGAGCCATAAAATCCTGACATAAGCATAGAGGTGGCCTTTGAGGCCAGTGAACTTCTTATAATCACCAAAAGAAGGAGGGAGAGTATTTACAGAAGCATACCAAAGATTAGAATACTGGTTCTAGAACACTTCGATATTAAGATGTTGGGAAGACTAGAAAGAACGATCAAATGATAACAAGAAGAAATGACAAGTGAGCTAATAAATAAAACAAGACTATTTTTTCCTCAAGTGCAATTAAAGAAAATATATAACTATCAAATTCTGCAGGCAGATCATGTGAGATGAGAACTGAAGTGTGGACCATTGGATGGAGAAATATGTGAGCCAATGCTGACCTTAGCAAGAGTAATGGGAGTGAAAACCTGATTGGTGAGTGTTTAAGTAACAACAGGAGAAGAATTGAAGGCAGCAAAATCTGACTATTCTTTTGAGGAGAGTTTGTTATTACCTTTAGGAATGTAGAAATCAGGTGGTAGCTGGGAGGGGATTTATTCTTTATAAAAAGTTTGTTTATGTGCTTGTTTTTTAATATGTAGTGATAATAGTATGTTTGTGCACGGTATTTGTTTCCTATTTCTTCTATAACAAACTACCACAAAGGACACAAATTTCTTACAGTTCTAATTTCTTAGTGGCCCCAAAGGACACAAATTTCTTACAGTTCTAATTTCTTAGTGGCCCCAAAGGACACAAATTTCTTACAGTTCTGGAGGTCAGCAGTGGGAAATGAGTCTTACAAAGGTGTTGGAAGGATTGGTTCCTTCTGAAGTCGATAAGGGAGAATCCATTTGTCTGCCTTTTCCAAAAGTGTGGGACCCCTTGCATTCCTTGGCTCCAGGCGTCTTCCTCCCTCTTTGAAACCGGATGCAGAGAGAGCACCTTCAAATGTCTCTCTGCTTTCATCATCACATCTTCTTCTCTTCCTCTGATCTCTTGCTTCCTTACTAGGAAGACCCCTGTGTTTATGTTGGGCCCACACGAATAGTCCAGGATTTTTCCCCATTTCTAAATCCTTAACTTAATCATATCTGCAAAGTCTCTTTTGCCATATAAAGTAACATAAGCAGTTTCTGGGGATTCAGACATGGACACGTTGGGAGGTCATTATTTAGTCTACACCGTACTCTGATAAAAATTATTCAGGAGGGAGGGTAATTGTTGGTAAAGGAAAAAGAGGAGAGAGTTGCTGGGACAATTTCTGGAGTTGGCTAGAGGCTGTGGCATGTAGTTAGTATTCAAGTGATATGTTTGGCATTAAATAGAAACTGAAGTAGTTCTCTATAATAATAAGTAAAAAGGCAGCCATTTGAGTGTTGGTAGTTGTAGATAAATTGAGAGAGTAGAAATCACATCTTCTTAGATTAGTAGGGTCTTACTGATTACTGATCTGACTCTAAAATGGGTTGATGTGAACTGTACTGTTTAGAAGTTTTCTATTCAACACTTTCCAAATAGACAGTTTCAGTGACTTGTTAGTAATAAATTGATTGAGTAGTAGCTAATAAATATTAGTTAATAATTCCTTTAGGTAATGTGATACAATACCAAAAAGTGTTGCTTACCACCTCTACCTGCTTTTACCTCCCTTCTGGGTTCCCTTATCATACCTTTTTCTGTGCACTTAATATGAAATAGGGGACTCATCAATAACAGTGCGGGGAAAGCATCTCATTCAGATTATAGCACAGAGGAAATGCTCAGTATGTGAAACAAGAAGAATCTCTCTCTTACATTCAGTAGATTTTTGTTTTGATTTAAGTTGCTGGCATGGGTTTTCTTTCTCTAACAGCTAGAGAATTTGGAGACTGGGGAATTTTCTTCCTAATATCGTATGTAGTCTTGGTGGAAAAGCAAATGAAGTGGCAGTGTCTTACTCTTTTAGAAGTCTAAAAGGAGCTGGAGGCTACATTGGCCAGAATTTTCTTCTCGTCATCCTGGTACAGCAATAGAGAGAAAATATAATGCAAGCTCAGCTAACAGAGCTATTCCCACAACCCACTACCCACCCCTAGGACTTACTTTTTAGCCGAGAGATTGAAGGACAGGTGAAAACAAAACAAAATACAAAAATAAACAAGGCAGTAGCACTTGCGTTCACACCAGGAAAGGAGTCAGGCCGTGCCTGTTCTGTTTTCCAGCCTGTTTCTAAGTTAAAACCTATCCCCTAAATCCTACATGCCTCCCAATATGATATATATATTTTTTCTTTTTTTGAGTCTTACTATATATATATATATATATAGCTAAAGTTGTATAGAGTTCAATTTCCGTTACTTGAGACCAAAGAACCCTAACTCATAGACTAATTTCAAGGGACTTGCACTTCATTCCTAGGGAAATAGGACATATGATCAGAAACTGTCTAAATGAGCACCTCTATCAGCAGGTAGAAGCAGTAAATCAAAATGGAATTTGAGCTGGACCCTGAGGCAAGGTAAAATTGGATTCTTTTGAGTGGAGGGTGTGAACATTACAGGCATGGAAAACAAGGGATGTGCAGTGGGAATTGAGAATGGCAGGTCTGAGGAGTAAAAAGAAAAGACTAGATTAAGCAAGGGTTTCTTCTGAGAAGATGCCAAGCCAATAGCTTAACAACTCTTTCAGAGTTTCAAAGATGACATTTGAATGCCAAGAAGACTGGCCAAAACATGTCTAAGTTTACATCATTGGCTCAGTATAGACAGAGGCAATGCAGATCTTTAGGCTTGCAATACAAATTCAAAATTAGATATAAAATATATCTAAATATGTCTAAATGTATTGTGTGTGTGATGGTGTTGGTGTGTGTGTAAGGAGGTTGTGCATCAATGAGATAAAGAGAGAGATTGAGAGAGATTCTGGTCCAAATCTCTTCCTTTTCACAAAAAGAGACCCATCCCAACCAAGGAAGAGTAGTGGAGAGGATATTTATCAACTAAGAAACACATGAGATATTTTCATTATTTTTCTTATTTTATAGTTTCATTAATCCTATAATGTAAATACATTGTTTATTTTGTATCAGTAGGAAAACAAAACACAGAAAGATTAATTTGCTGAAGTTTGTGGAGCTGGTAAGTGGAATAGCCAATTTTTCCAAGGTTAAACATTGATTAAGATGCTCAATTAGATTCTATTGTTGGAAATTTTGAAGGGCATGCACATCTAGTTACATAACCTTGTGCTGGACCAAGACTCAGAAATAAGATTGCGATATGATTTTGTGTTGTTTCTAATCCCTTCTGCCTCAAATATTCCTCAGTGTAAACCTATGGTGATAATTAAGGCAAATGCTGGAATATAAAATTTCTAAATCTATTAGTAAATAATTAGGCATGAATTAAAAAGAAAGAGCTATGTAAGTTTCAATAAAAATATTCCCACAATATATACTGAATGTCAAAATTCTTGTTTTATCCATAAGCAAAATGCCTGATTTCTTCCTGTTTAACTTAAACTGCAGCTTATTTTACTAAAAGCATATGTGAGTTATTATTCATTGTGATGTTTAATTAATTTTGTACTCCTCTCTTCTGATATTTCTTTATGGTGTCACTTGAAGGACACCATGAGATTTTTATTTTAATTAAGTCATGATTCTGTTGCAGTCCTAAACTTGGATATTCCCATTCAATTAATTTTGATTTTGTTTAGTCATTATTGAATTATTTTGTTTTTTAAAGTTGCAAATCTTACCTTATTTTCTGTAGGAATGCTTTGTACAGAAATTATGTTTATGATTAATTTCTTCTGCATTACATTGGATATTTTTTCTTTCTTTGAAATGCCCATAATCTACTTCCATTCAGTGAAATAAACAAAGAGTATGCCTGGCTTATGAAATGCAACTTTCATTCCTGAGCAAAGGCTGTGGACTTAGTTAAATAAATTCAATATTTTATTTATTTTTTAAAGATTTATTTATCTATTTATTTGACAGAGCGAGAGACAGTGAAAGCAGGAATACAAGCAGGGGGAGTGGGAGAGCAGGGAGCCCCATGTGGGACTCTATCCCAGGACCCGGGGATCATGACCTGAGCTGAAGGCAGACGCTTAAAAACTGAGCTACCCAGGGGCCCCTAAATTCAATATTTTAAAAAGATTGTGTATGTGATTGCTGTATACTGGCATTGGTGAAGTGGTGCTGGGTTAGCTGATAGTTAATAATTTGAAAACTGAAATAATTTTATTAAAAATGTTCCGTGTTCCATATCCTACATTGGATCATATATGATTAAGAGTTATTTGGAACATCAGCCTATGTGTATATAAATTGACTAATTGCAAAGTAAAAAATACTTCTTTCTGGACCTATTTCTTTTAAGTTATTTTATTAGGTAGGGAGCTTGACAGGTAAATATTTGGCATCATTCATTCTCTTTAAGAATAGAAAGGTAATCATAGGAACCACTGGCACTGTTCCTCAGTGAAAGGCAAAATAATTCAATAATGACTAAACATATGTGAACATATATTTTCTATAATCTTATTAAATTTACTAGTTGGCAAATTTCATTAGGACAGAAAACATGTGTGTGCTGTTCATCATTATATCTCCACATGCTCAGTACTCAGTTTTACACATGTTAAATATAAATAAATATTTGCTTATCGTTTATATAAAAATTTTCAGAAATGCATAAATTGACTTCTGGCAAATTCTGGCAAGGAGTTAGACCCCCTGTCCTAAACAACTGTAACACTTGAACAAATATATCAGGCAACTATTTTTAGTCACTGGACAAAGGCAGTATAGGACTCCTCAAAAAAAGGAGCATTATGAAGTAAACTCAACATTGGCCTGCCTCTCTGCCTGCAATTTTTTTTTCCAACTTCAGTGCAGGTGGCTGGACTTCAAGAGAGCAAAGCGGGCCCACTGACAAAGGAGGCAGCGATCAGCATTCATCACTGCTGATGTGCCTAGAATCTGAGACACGTGACACTAGAAAGAAGGGTGGTAGTAGAAAGAATTATGGGGGTTAGGGGTTTTCTCCCGCCGTGTCCTGCCTAAAGGCTGGGCCTAGTGTTTGTAGGTCTTAGAAAAAAAAATGACTGCTCTAACACTGAGAGTGATTAAAAAAAAAAATCCTAATTGTTAAGCTTTGCTGAAAGATACTGGAATTCCAGCTTAGCTAGAAGACAGACACCTTGCTAACACCCCTGGGATTCAACTGGGACACCAAAAATCCATGTTTTAGAAGTAAGGACCACATCCTGGAGAAAAACTACTGTAGACATACTTTAACAAAGTCCAAAGGCAAGCCTTTACAGATGTGCAGAGGAGAGAGAGTTTGTATATAATTTCAAAATCAGCAATAATTCCTATATCAAGAATCTATAAATTTCTATTATATAATTGTTACTACATAGGCATAGAATCAGGAAATGTGCACAATAGTCTCAACCAAAACATAAACAAAAACAAATCCTTCTTTGTTTGTTGACCTACTATGTTCTTGACCACAGTGTACAGTAGAAATGAATATCAAAAAGACATCTGGAAACGTAATTTTTTAAAAAGATAATACATAATGACCAGGTGGGTTTATCTTATGAAACAAGTTAGTTTCAATAATTTGTAATATTTATCAGTTGTGATCAGGGACTGTTATTTTATCATAACTTTAAAATTGATGTTCCCAATTAATTTTGAGTTGGAACAATTTTTCATGTTCATTGGCTCTTTCTTTTATTTTAAATGAGAATTTCCTGTTCATATAACTTATTTTTTTGGCTCCATTTTATGGCATTTTTATAGTCTGGAAAAGTAATTTTTTGTTAATTTTACTTATATATTTTATCCCAGCCCATTTGTGGGTTTTATGTTTCTAAATGGTGGCTTTGACACACAGAGGTTATCTTTTTTAACACAGCTGTGATTATTGATACCTAGTGATTTGGAGTATATTTTCTGTGCCTTGCTTAAGAAACTCTGCCCAGATGTCATGAAGACATTTTATGATTCAAGTATTATTTGGGGGCACCTGGGTAGCTCAGTTAGTTAAGCATTGGGCTCTTGATTTTGGTTTGGGTCATGATCTCAGAGTCCTGGGATTGAGCCCCAACTGGGGCTTCGTGCTCAGTGGGGAGTCTGCTTCAGGATTCTCTCTCTCCCTCTGTCCCTCCCCACCACTTGTTCAGGCTCTCTCTCTCTCTCATAAATAAATAAATCTTTAAAATCTTGCTTTACATAAAAAGTCTGTAATTTATTGAATGTTTCAACTCTTTTCTACTGACCTTATTGGCTTTTTATTATGTATTATACTAGTTTCCTATTGCTCCTATGACAAACTACCATAAAGTTAGTGATTAATACAACACCATTTTATTATCTTACAGTGCTGAGGTTCAGGAATACAAAATGGGCCTCTGAGGGCTAAAATCAATATGTCAACAGAGCTACATTCCTTCTGGGGTCTCTAGGGCAGAATTGGTTTGCTTGCCTATTCCAGGTTCTAAAGGCAGCCCGCATTCCTTGGCTCCTTACAAACAGCAATTCTATCATTCTGGCCCCTGCTTCCACCACCACATCTTCTACTCTGACTCTTCTGCATCCCTCTTTTACTTATAAAGATCTTTACGATTACACTGGACTCACCCAGATAATCCAGAACAATCTCCTCATCTCAATATCCTTAACTTAATCCCATCTGCAAAAAGTCCCCTCTGCCCATAGGGAAACATATTCACAATTACAGAGATTAGGACATGGCATAACTGAGGGGCTACTTTTCTGCCTACCACATATACTTATTTCCAAAAAATATGTTAATATGCTTTTATGTTCATTCTTCTCTCCTATGACTTTATTTTTTCTATTTCTGGCCAAATACCACATTCTCAAATGCTATTTAGTTACAAAATGGTATTTGGTAGAGCAGGCCTCTATGCACCCCCCTACTTTTTTTGTCTAATTGAAATATTTCTTAGCATTCTTGGTATTATTATCATCCATATTGATTTTAGGATTGATTTTAAATAACTCTGGAAAAATCCTATCTGAATATTGATTGGAAAATACTGAATTCAGAGATTATTTGGGGAAAAAATTATCTTTCTTGTGTGGACCCTTCAGATTCATGGAAATTATCCATGTATTTTTTATCCATTTCTATTTTTTTAGATATTTTTTCTCCTTTAATTAAATTGTGTAACTTTCTCCGTAATGATGCTTTCCCTTTCCTAATAGATTATCCTTAAATTTGCTATAATAGTTTTATTTTGCTATTCTGTTTTATGACTGTTTTTAATTGTTTGCTGTTGGTGGACATTTTTATTCTGTACCTTTATACATCTTGCATAATTATAGTCTCAATGTGTATCTGTTGAGTATATTGAACACAGCTATTTTATGCTTTGTTCTTGGTGCTGCCAAATAGCAGTGAAGAAAACATATTTAAAACAATAAATCAATAAATAAAACTCTGCCTTCATTAAATTTAGATTTTATGAGGCAGACGATGGGGGAAAAAAAGTATAAGATATGGAACGTTGGATATTGACAGGAGAAAAATAAAGCTCAAAAGGGAAAGAAGGAGTTGAGAGCTGCTTTGGATTGGATAGCAACAGAACTCTCATGGAGAAAAGGACATTTGAGTAGACCTTTGGAAGAATTAGGAGAGATCCTAGGGAAGAGTGTTCCAGCAGAAAGTGAATTCAAAGATTCTGAGGTGGCATGATGCCTTACGCACTCAAGGGACAGCGAGGAGGCCAGTATGGCTTGAGGGATGGAGTCAAAGGGAAGACAAATAAGAGATGAGATCTGGGATACAGGTGGTGTGGAGCCTATCCCGTTGGACATTTTGAACTCTTGCAAAGAATTGGGTTTTGACTGTAAACTAGAAGACTGATGGGAAGTCTGAGCAAAGGGGCTAACTGACTTAAGTTTTTGCATGTTCTCTTTGTCTGCTATGGTGAGAACACTTCATTGGGCACCCGTGTGTCAACCTGATTTAGATTTTGTTTCTAAAATTGAGGTAGGAGATGGTAGTTGCTTAGCATGGATTGTAGTAGCAATGGTTATAAGAAATGGTGAGATACTAGATATATTTTATAATCATTTTCATATTGTACTATTATCTTAGGATTTTCAAAATTGAAGTAGTAATTTTCTTACTCATTGCCCTACAGATTCTAGCTCATTCTGGTTTGTAAGTTTTTAATGTGAACTCATTTTTGACAGGTAGTTCTTTTCCATGGTGGAACAAAATGTGACTCGGGTTGTGAATATATTCTTTCACAGATTCTGTTGTTGTGTTATGTTGTTTTTTCAGCCAAATGCCTTAGAGGCATCGCTGTCTGATTGATTTTCTCTGATAGTTTCTGGAACTAAGATGCTTTACAAGTTAGACTTAAATCCCATACTAAGCAAAAAAGAAAAAAAAAGTTTTTGTTTATTTCTTTGTTTCTTAGAACATATTTTCATTTGTATATCTGATATTTGCAAAAGACAAACTTTGTGCTACCTCCCTGAAACAGCAAGTTTTCTAATTCTCCTTTTTTGAAGGTGCGATATTTCTAAGGTCCCACTTCTATGCTAAGGTCTTGATTTCCACTGTACCTCAGTGTCATAAAGCCTAATCTGTTCCCTTAGAACTGAGATTTTCATCCCATCCCATTTTCCTCCACCCTCTCCCATACTGACTAGCAGCCCTATGTTGTCAGCCCACAAACTCACAGATCCGTTGTTGGGTTTTCTCTTCTTTCATGACACCTAGGAATTTCTTCTCTTATATTTTGGGTTTATTTTTTGAAGGATCACAGGCACTGAATTTTCTAATTTTTATAAGGAGAGGTTTTAGAGTGTGCTCAAATCAGAGTGGCATCTGAGACTGGTTTTATTTTACATACATCTCATCTTTGAAAACAGTATTAACTACAGGAAAATGAGAAATTTTTTTTCCTGTTCTTATGCTTCAGTCATTGAACACACACACACACAACACAACACAACACAATACACACACACACACACACACACACACACACACACACACACACACACACACACTACTCCAGAAATACAGAATATTTGTATGAAGAATCCTGCATGGTAACTAGTAACAATACTGACTTTAAAAAAGGACTCAAAGCTCAGTGGTACCAACCAAAGATCCTTGCAAAACAGTGACATCGAAAAGAAACTGATACTTAAACATTACATATATCTCTGTCCTTTTTGATGTAAACAAAAGTAAATAAATGTATATATGTGTACATGCTATCTGGTCCATTTATTTTAAAAGAGGTATGTTTATGGAAAGGCAAGTTTCATGACAAAACATTTTGGGAAAGATTCTCCTTCATGTTTTTAAGATGATTCAGCTGATGCTTTCTTTATTGCCTTTGCCTAAAGCAAGGTAGGATGTAAACACTGAAAAGTTTTGTCAATAACAAAATGCTATCACCAGAATCAGGTTTTGGAGAAAGGTAGATAAAAAAGTAAAGTAAAGCCATTTGTACAAAGTGCAACAAGGTAAATAATGATCTAAATTGAAAACTCCTCAACAGAATGGTAACTCTATGAAGGCCAGAGTGTTTGTTATATCCCTGTCCTATCACTAAGGTAAACGTGGATCACATTAGACATTCAATAAATATTTGATAATGAATGGGTTCTTATATTATTTAGAAGGACTAGGATTGTGAGTGTTAATTATGTTTTTAAAGCTAAATAATAAATAGGCTTTTAAGTTGTTTCCAATATCCAGAAACTTAGAACTATTAAAAGTAAAAGAAAATAAATAACATAACATTCACAATTGCCAGCTTCTTTTTACCTACAAATGCATGCTTAATTCACATAGTAACACTTTTACATTTATTTACATTATGACCGAGGACAATTATAACAAATCATTTCCTCTTGGGAAATAGATTATAGAAAGAAAAACATTAAAATATTTGTCTTTATGGAACTTTCAGGTTAAAAATGATGCTAGACTAGAAATCCTAGGAAAAAAAAAATTCTTTAAATTTACTCCCACTCTCTACCCTCTCAGCTTTTTCTTGAGAAGAAAGTCTTCATGATTATAATGGCACATAAACAAAGATTCACAGTCAAGCTATTGAATTGGTGAGAAATTCTCAGTTCTGTCATTTGACGAAGATGAAATGAGAACTGTAACTTGCATATTTCAGAAGGTAAACTCTCTTATATACAAACATTTGTTAGGCTTAATAGGAGGTAAAAATAGGCATTAGTCCAGTAGTGTCTTGGAGAAGGGTTTATAACTGGCTTTCCAGAATAATAAGCCCTCCTTTGTAATGTTTACACATTTTCATATTGTAAACATTCCTACAGTGATCCCTTTCAAGTGTCCAGTGTGCCATCCATGAGCACGGAGTTGGGAAGAGGTATGCTCAGTGGGCTCTTGAAGGCTATGAGATCTGTCACCATCTCCCCAGTGCTGTCTCTAGACAACTAGTCAGGAGCAGAGGCAGAGAAAAAGCAAAAAAACAGTGCATGCAAGAAAATGTGACTTTTCACTTACTATATCTGAGCTAAATGTCATTTCCAGGCAACCGAAGAAGATGAAGTTTCTTTTTCTACTATCAAAATAGCAGATCTTCATGAGAAGAATGCCTGCCAGTCACTGGAAATTGGGAGTAAAGCTCTACAAATTGCTCTACTCTCTGGCAGCACATGTGAAAGAGAAAATGTTAGCATTCTAAAGTGCATCATGAACAGAGATAAGTGATCCTCACCTTGTCTCTTAAAAAAAAAAAAATCACATTTAGAGAAAACTCTTCAATAAATGGTAAGCAAGCAAATAAATAGGGCAGGGGATATATAAAATTTACTAAACATAAGAAAAAGAAAAAAATACCAAAAAGAGATTATGCTTCTGATTATGATTGGAAATAAAAAAAGAAAATATCTACTTGGACTTCTTAATAGTGATAAGGATCCATGACTTCAAGTGACATAAAATCAAAATTGGAGAATAGAATAAGATACAAGGACAAAAGCTTCATTCCTATTGAAACCAGGGTTGATGTAAGGAAATCCTGCAAGGTAACTATAATGTAATAGCAACATTAAAATCCAATATTGAAGCCAAAGAGAACATAATTGAAACTTCAGAGAATCAAATTATGGGTGTAGAGTATACATCTGAAAAATCCTATAAGAATGCAAAAGAAAAGTACAAAGAGATAAGAATCGTAAGAGAGGTGATCATTTTACTTTTTAAAGCCTGAACAGCAAAGATCCAATATGTGAATAATACACATTTTGAAAGAAGATTTTTAAAAGAACAGAATATATGAAATTTTTAAAAAGTGGAGTATACTGGAAGTGGTCTCCCTTTCTTCTTTACTATTTCCTTGCCCTTGGCTAGTTTGAGAGTTTGGCACATGCTGCTCCCCTCTTTGGTAGGTTAATTCGGACAGGGCCCTGACTGAGGTGGAGACTGGCATAGTCATGGCCGTGCGCTAGAACTAAGGAAACAGCACTTGTGGTGGGGATATTAGTCACTTACAGAATGACTGAGCAAATAAAGAGGTGTTAAAAATGGGAGCCATACTGTTTTAGTGTTTCATAAGGGAGTTATAAATATAGAAAGATGGAAGGCTACAATGAATCCTGTGGTGTTGGAATAGAATTTGAGAAGTAACATTATGAATGGTCAAACATACACACCCACAGAAGAGAGAAAAGAGAAATATGATAAAATGATAAGGGGGAAGTTCTTGCTCTAAAGTTTTTTGGTTGATTCTTGCTATTTTTCTCTTGGTTTAAGTGGTTTTGAAATGAAAGGAAAAATTATTTATTTGGAGGAGAGATTTCCTGAAATAAAAAAGATGTGCAATTAGAAAAGATTAATTGAAAATATTTTCCCATTTTGCTTTAAAACACGCAGTAGTCATAATTTTATTTAAGATAGTTAATGTTCGTTATGGAAAACTTTTAAAAATACAGGTAAAGAAAGTTTTGTTTTGTTTTGTTTTTCAAATTTAACCACTCAGAAAACTGCTATTGACAAATTCCTTCTGTACTTTCTGTTGTTTTCCAGTGCTGTAAACATGGCATTTAAAGGTAGGACGTTATGGTCATAGAGAACCAAATTCGACTGGAAACCAAATTCTACTACTTGTTACCAGTTATAGACTTATCTAGTTACTTGAACTCTGGATGTTTCACTTTATTTATATAAAATAGAAATAATAATATTTATTTCATGGAGTGATAGTAAGAATAAATATATAATAAAGCATGCTCCAATATCCCTCCTATAATCCTTTTAAAATCTGTTCCTCATAATTTTGCATATATAGTAGTAATCTGGTCAATAGTTAAAGTTTTGAACTTTTGGTGAACTCTTTCATAAGGCTAAATGTTCTACTTTTGGAAAATCATAACTATTAAAAATGCCTTCCTTAATCTGAGCCAAATTCATCTCCTTTTTGTAACTTTCACTCATTTTTCTTAGCATGTTACTTGGAAGTAACAGTGGATTTACTAACCTTTCAATGGGACAGCCATTCAAATATTTGAATACTGCTGTCAATGCTACTTAGATATGACCCTTTTCAAGGTTAATATTCCCAACCCATCAGCCAGACATTCCAACATCAGATTTTTTCCCCTCTAGACACATTCTAATTTGTTGATGTGTCTCTTAAAAGTTGTATCCCAAGAGTCAAACATAATATATCAGATACTGTCTATCAGAAAATTTGTTAAGACTATCATTTACCTTGATAAGATTACTAAAATTCTCTTATTTTTACGTTAGAAAATGTCCAGATACTTTATCATTCCTGTGCCAATGAATTATAAATAATATTAGATAAGGAAGTTTACAAATGGCTGGATGCAGGAAGGCAAGTTATTAACTAATTTTTCAGGAGAGAAGCATGGGACTTTGAATGGGGACACCTGGCTGGGCAGGTGCATAAGGGTTGGTGAATTGCCAGGAAAATGATCATAAGATGTCAGTAATTGCTGACCAGTCTCCTAGACCTTAAGAATCCTAATAGGAATTTTTAAAGACCATTGGGGATGATTGTACTTTGTCAGAACAATCAAAGCAATATTCCAGTTCTGAAACTACAAAAGAAAGGTGCATCTCATATGTACAGCCTCATTCACCTTGATTCTTGGGGTCATCTGTGTAATCAACTCTTCTGGACTTCAAATATTCTTTGTCTGCTCTGCAAACATCACTTTCCCGCTTGTCAAACTCAATTGGAACTGAGCAAATACAACCAACTCCTTTCAATTCAGGAATTTTGTCAATGCCTCTCTTCAAACATGGTGCCCACAATTGAATAAAAGACTCTGGATAATTTTATTAGGACAAAGTAGTAGAACTATTACTTTTCATATCTAGGAAAATCTGTTTCTCTTAATGTAGTCTTAGATTTTGTTCTGTTTTTAGAGTGTGTGATTCCCCCAAAGTGCCTTATGTATCTTTCAGCAAGATTCCATTTATTGCTAAATGTCACCTGGGTTATTACTTTTCTGTAATGTGCTTTTCATTTCCTTCCTTTTTTTCCCCTTTTCCATCACATATAAAACTCCATTTGAAAGGAGATCTGTTAAGTACCCAACTCTTGGTTTCCACTTAGGTCGTGATCCCAGAGCTGCACCGTTGAGCCCCTGACTGGCTCCGCTCCCAGTGTGGAGTCTGCTTGGGAGTCTCTCTCCCTCTCCCTCTGCCTCTCCTGCTTGTGCTCTCTCTGTCTCTCTTTCTCTTTCTCTCAAATAAATAACACACATAAAATTTACCATTTTACTTATTTTAAGTGCACAGTTCAGTGCCATTCAGTACATTTGGATTGTTGAGCAACTATCACCACCAGTCATCTCCAAATTTTTTCATTTTCCAAAACTGAAACTTTATATCCATTAAACAATAAGTCCTCATCCCTCCCTCCTCCTAGAACCTGATAATCACTTCTATTCTATTCTATTCTACTTTATTCTATTATCACTAGGAATTCAAGGTTTATCCATATTTTAAGATGTACCAGAATTTCATTAATTTTTAAGGCTGAATAATATTCCATTGTATGTATATACCACAATTTGTTTATCCATTTATCCACTGATGTACATGCAGGTTGTTTTCACCTTTGGGCTACTGCGAATAATGTTGCTATGAATATTGGTGTATACATGTCTGCTTCAGTCTCTGCTTTCAATTTTTTGGAGCTATTAAATTCCTAGTATGGAATCGCTTGATTATATCTCTATTTCCATTCCTAAATCCTTAGTGTATATAAATTTGTTTATCTGATTGCTTTCTGACTATCTCCTCTTGAATGTCTAATAGATATTTTAAACTTAAAAATATATATTTTTTTAAAGATTTTTTATTTATTGAGAGAGCGAGAATGAGAGAGAGAGAGAGTCCATGAGAGGGGAGAGGGTTAGAGGGAGAAGCAGGCTCCTCACTGAGCAGGGAGCCCGATGCGGGACTCGATCCAGGGACTCCAGGATCATGACCTGAGCCGAAGGCAGTTGCTTAACCAACTGAGCCACCCAGGCGCCCTAAACTTAAAAATATTTGAAACATTCCTTCTCTCATCCAAACCTTGCACCAGTCATAATCTGTTTTAAGAAATGGCCAGGCCATGAACTCCAGTGACACTGAAACATTGGAACCAATCTTCAGTGCTCTGTTCCTTTCACAGAGGGCCTTTATCAGTAAGTCTGCCCCTAAAATCACCAGAAATCCATCCACTTCTGTTCAAACTAATCCTGAATCCATTCACATTCTCTGTTTATACTTCTACTCTAGTCCAAGTCACACTAGGCTCCTATTCTCTCACTTTGAGTTTGGAAAGTATCCTTCCAATTGGTTTCTTTGTTCCTACTCTCCTCTATTATTCACCTATGATCCATTCCCCACTTACCCTAAATGCTGCTTTAACTTTCCCTCACATTTAAAAAATTCAAAATCTTTACCATGGCTCTTTCTATGATGGGTACATTCATACATGTCCTCTTCTCCAAGATCATCTTAACTGTTTTCCTCTTTACTCTCTATGCTTTTTCAGACATGCCGCCTATGGGGTAATTAACAGAAACCTTTTTTAAAAGTTATATTTTTTTTGCCTTGTTCTTCATTGTTTAGTTATCAGCTTTCTTCACCTTCTTTAATTTTTGGATGTTTACTTTTGTTTGGGTGGCAACATGTCCATGTAATAAATCATAATAAGGCAAGCCTGTCAATTTCCTTTTAATTTCTTTTATATATGTAATGCATTTGGAGTCAGTAACCCAATCTTGGCCAACAAGGTGTTAAGAAATATACTGAGGGGGGCGCCTGGGTGGCTCAGTCGCTAAGTGTCTGCCTTCAGCTCAGGTCGTGATCCCAGGGTCCTGGGATCGAGCCCCACATCGGGCTCCCTGCTCCGCGGGAAGCCTGCTTCTCCCTCTCCCACTCCCCCTGCTTGTGTTCCCTCTCTTGCTGTGTGTCTCTCTCTTTGTCAAAATAAATGAAATCTTAAAAAAAAAAAAGAAAAAATATACTGAGGGACTTTTTTTTTTAAGATTCTATTTACTTATTTGACAGAGAGAGACATAGCGAGAGAGGGAACTCAAGCAGGGGGAGCGGGAGAGGGAGAAGCAGGCTTCCCGCAGAGCAGGGAGCCCGATGTGGGGCTCGATCCCAGGACCCGGGGATCATGACCTGAGCCGAAGGCAAATGCTTAACGACTGAGGCACCCCATATTGAGGGACTTCTGATTAGGATTTTTTTTTTTCTCCATGGACAAAACAGAAATGAGGAGAAGAAATATTTCTTCCTATTTTGGAAACTGTTATATAAAGAAATTGTTTTGAAAAATAGCAATTATCTTATAAGAGTATCAGCCTAAGGACAAAAAACAACAACAAAAACCAATATGCTGGCAGAAAACATTTGGGTCATTAATGGTAAGCTTCTGAACCAACTTGAAAAATTTTAGAATGTAAAATTAAGTATCTTTTCTTGCTTAAGAGACTATAGCAAACATCAGTTGCTGAATAATAAATCATCCTAAAATTTAGTGGGTTAAACAGCAATTTATTGTTGCTCAAGGCTCTACAGATTGACTCTGTGGTTCTTTTGATTTGGACCAGGCCTGATTGATATTGACTGGGCTCAATCAAGCATCTGTTACTAGTGGGAGATCCTGCATCGTGTGAATGGAGGTTTCGGTTCTTGGATTCCTTACGAAGGTGTCTGTGAGGATTGTGATCATCAAGACACCAGAAGGAAAGTAACAAGCACAAAGCCATGTATTAAGGACAGGATGCTCTCAAGATGGGAGTGCAGGAGGGCCCAGAGGTGGCAACAGCACCAGGGTTGGGGTGCCTTTTCTTTTTTTGTTTGCATAGGTCATGGGTCATAGCTAGGGTGATTTCCTGCTGAGGATGTTTCCAGTCATCTAAGGGACTCCTTCTACTGGACAGGAGGGGGAGGTTTTAGACCTACAAGGTTCTTGCCAGAACTGTATGGCCATCCTCACCTATGGTGGGAGGAGAGGGGATCGAAACTGCAATGTAAATATATTATAATGAAGCTAGAGGTTAACTGTAGGACACAGGCTGGAAAGGGAGTGCATGCTCTGCACCTGCTTTTCTTGGTCTGATAATCCCAGGAGGTGGGAAACCACAAACAAGTGTTGACCACTACCCTTGCCTCTAGCTCATATCTAGCTAAACTGCCTACTCTGTCACACCCATGGTCATCTAATAGGTCAGTTGCAGTTCACTTAGCTCATCTTGGCCCTTAGCTGTGGCAAATGAACTGAATCAACTAAGTTCCACAGAATTCTTATCCTCCAACAAGCTACCTCAGGCTCGTTCTCATGGAAGTAACAGGATTCCCAAGAACATGAGTTAAGTGTCAACGCCTGACACAGAACTGACATAAAGTCACTTGTACCATATTCTCCCGGCCAGTGGGTGTTATAAAGCTAGTTCAGATTTACATGGAGGGCGAGTAGACTCCACTACTTGATGGAAAGAGTTGGAATATCATAGCACAAGAGACAGAGAAAGAAAAGATGGAGGATGGCAATCACTTTTGTAATCAATTTATTAAGGTTCTTGTTGGCGTTACTTGGCACAGAATGACTTCATACTAGAAACTTTATATTTCTTCCCTATTTCTGGTCAGTTCTTTCCTTGGCTCTTCCCATTAAGTGATTCATTACATTTTTAAGTTTGCCATTTAAATGTTATTTCCTCAGAAAGACTTTCTGTATAATTTCTCAAATAGCTCTATTCTTTCCATCACCAGTTATTCTATTTCCCTCATTAGGATATAAGATCAGTGAAGCTGGAGACTTTATTTGTTCACGCCAACACTTTATGTATGTCCTATTTTATGGCAAGTACTCGATATCTTTTGGTTGGTGAATGAATAAAAGAATAAATGTACAATAACTGTAATAAGTGGAGTGAATTTTTATTGACTAAATCTGTTCTTTGTGTTCAAGAGAGTAGAGTTTATTTTTATTAGTTTAGGAAAAGGTAATGAGGGGGAAAAAAACACCATGAAACTCAATCCATTTTGCCAGTCTTTCATCAGTTTGTGTGTGTGTATACATATAATACATATGTATATATATTCATATAATACATATATGTATATATAAAATATATACATATAATAATTTTTATATATACATATGAATGCATATATAATAATTTTTTTGACAAATTAGAAATAAATCCTGTGCTTTTCTACTTCTATGATATTGTCTAAACATGTTTCCCTGCATGGAATATATTTATACCATTTCTGATTTTCAATAATTTATCCTCATTTATTGACCATATCAAATGCCCATATCTTCCAAGAAAAGCTTTTGGCTTTCAACTAGGTATGCTGGCTTCCTCCATTAGATCACTCTGCTGCTCGCTTTGTATCTCTATTGTGGCACGTGGCTTACATTGTCTTTTCAGCTATCCTTTATTATGTCCATAGAAATTGTTATGCAAGTTTCTGAAAGAGATTGTCTTATTCTTTCACTTACTATTATTTTCTACATGTATGTAAAGATCATCCATAAATATTTCTTAACTTGAATTAAAGTATGAGATTATTCTGCCATATATCATAGGATAGGTATCTGATTCAATCTTGAAACTAATTGTAAGATAAAATGCAGTTTTATTTTTCTTTATTGAATTTGACTCTGCTACTTATCACTTAAAGTCCCTATGTGACCTCTAAATGAACTGCTTACCTTTTGTAATTTTGCAACTATATTGCTTAGGCACATCAGTACAATAGCCTAGATTGTTTCTTCCTATCAGTTGTTCAAAGCTTGTTCCATGTCTCTGCTTCTGTTGGCTTTGTCTCCTTCATTGTATCTTATTTCCCATTGTGCTACCTTCCAATCACTGAATTCCATTCCCACTGGCTCAGTTCTGGGACCTCTTTTTTTCCCAAATTCCCAGAACCTTCCAGGATAAACACCTTCAATTAAAACCACTCCTCGCCTCTTCAACAGAGGCCCCTAACAATAAACAACTTACTCAATAGGTAGTTGAAAACTAATTCTCAGATGAGCTTAGTGTAACAGAGAACTGGGATGTAATATGGCTTTTACTCTTTGAACTCCCATTAGTTTCCATATTGTAGAGAAATAGACCCCTTAATATTGCCCCCAAGTGTAACTTCAGCAGTGTGATATCTAGCAAAGCAATGTTCTGTAATAAAAATATTTCAGCACTGTACCAAGAAACTACTTCAATAGCACAGTAAATGAAACACCACTATGATGTCAACTTAAATGAATTAATAAACAACAAACACTTTAAGAGAGACACCAGAACAATTTTTTGTGATTTTGTTTTTAATTATCTTAAGCCTTATCACATAATCTACAAATTTGTGCTGATGATGTATCTCCTCTCCTTCAAGCCTTCGAAAAGTTGGCAAAAGTACCCTTACCAATCATACATTTATGGTAATTCTACAGTTGTGTTTTTGAATAGCAGTTTAGAAGACAATCCTGAATTATAACAGTCTGACTTAGTAAAGAACTCACAAGTTTGCTACTATATCTTGTCACACTGAATTTTAAAAGCATCTGACCTTATCATCTATAAGATAATCTATAAAATATGACAAGTGTTGAATATTCTTTATTTAATATTATACATAAACCACACACTAAAATGCCTTTCATTAAGCAAAAGGCAACACTTTAGAGGCAGGGAATTTTAATTACATTGAAATGGTTAAGATCAGAAAGATAAAGTGGACATTGCCAGCCTTTGCCTTTAACAGACTAACGAACACAACTTGAAACACAGCTGAGTCTTGTTGTTCTATGAGACAGTGAAGGGATTTCCTTCATATTGAAATATATTAATATAACCAGTCATCTAAATCTAAGATCAGTCTCCTGCAGGTTTAGACATGACATTTACCATTTCTGTGAAAAGCTGAACATCACTAATCGATTCCAATCATATTTTTAGAAGAGGAAAACAGTGACAATTACTTGCTGAACCAGAATCACTATCAAAGTTCAAAGAGCTGATCATATTCATTTAACCACAAGCCAGTCTTATTTAAATCAGGACTCTCCAAAAGAAATATTCTATCAGCCATTCTTGATCTGAATTCTGTTGTATGAGGCCAATTTAAATATGGTACACAAGTCATGAGACATTTTTGTTTTGTAATAAATAAAACAGTGGCCAACTATTACTCCCCTTAGTGGCTTTTTTGAGATAAGCTGTCAAGTCTGTGCTTTCCCATCTTCTTAATGCCAGTGAAGACCAGTTTTGTTCCAGGGATGTATTTCTTGGGATTCTCCAAATACTCCATCAGTGTCTCCTCTCCCCAGGTGATGCCTTTGTTCTTTTTGGCATCCAGGTAAGAAAATCCAGGGGTCTGACCTGTCTTTCACCCAAATAAACCAAGGAGATCTGGCCCTATCTTGTGCTTGCCTCCCTTTTCCATGGTGTGGCACTGGGCATACTTCTGGACAAAAATCTTCTTGCCCTTGTCAACATCATCCAGTTTTAAATCACTCTTTTGTCGCACATGAAACAGAGAAGCTTGCTTGCAACCCGGATGTCCCACTCTCTCGAGAAACACCAGAACATTTTAAATTTCAATTTGAGTATTTATATAATGTATTTAGAAAAATGTCCTCTTAAATTGTAAGTGGTTTTAAAGTTGAGGAGTTGAAACGTAGGTTCCCAATATACACAATTCCAAGAAAGAGAGAATTTAGGAATTTCCATGTGCAAAGAGACTCCAAACCTAGGCAAAAAGATGAGGTTGAAAATGTGCATTGACTTCCTCATTCTGTCTCTTGCCTTCCCTGCCCTACACCCCACACACTGGCCTACATACTTGTCATCCATGACAAGTCTTCTACTCAGGACCTAACGAAGATTTAAATGTATAATAACAATCTTATTTTTTCCATACCATCCAAATATTATTTTGATACAATCGAAAGACAAACAGGTATTAAATATTAAAAAAAAAATGTACCATGGAAGGATTAACAAGGGCTTTTTCATGTTTGGACAAACTCATGGTTTCACCTCTGTATTTCTCCATGGAGCTCATTGTCTACTTGTCCAATTTATTAAGTGCTAGCTTCACTGTACAAGCCACTTGAAATCCATAGTTGTGCTTTCTTCTTTATTACTAAAAGATGTATGTGTAAGCATGTGTTTGAGAGAGACAGACTGAGTTTGGAGAGGGTAAGAGAAGAGGAAGACAAAAAATGTTGAATGACTTTAACAAAATCTACCCCAACCTAGGTAAAATTGAAATGTCAGAAAAGTATAACATACTATAAACTATATTGTGAGGTTGTGAAAGAATAAACAAGTCTATTTTGGAATAATTATTCTCTCTCCCTCCCAACATCTCTCTCTTTCTCCCTCTCCTCTCTTCCTTTCTGTTTCTCTCTCTCTCTCTCTCTCTCTCTCACACACACACACACACAACACACACACACACACTACTCACAAACTTCCCTTCACAAAATGGTAGACTAGAATGCCCAGAGTAGATCTGATCATGGTGATATCTTGCTGGTGGTGTTACTGTTTCTTCGAAGTTCCTAACAGGATCTCCCCTCTTCCATTGCTTCCCACAGAGCTTGATTACAACCTCTGGGAAGTTATTTCTTTTTCTTTCTTTTCCTTGAAGACATCTGGAGCAAGCATAAAGGTCATGGGGAATATATCCTCCATGGGAATAGGAATTTTCCAGCCTCTTTTCTGCCCACAGAATATTGGCAGGCCAAAATTTTAAGTTAAATGATCCCAGTCTCTTTTAATCCAGGATGGTAGCTCTTTTGGCAGTATAGTTCTGTAAAACTGTAATGGACTTTTGCAAATATTAATTTTATTACAGTAAACTTAATGTCTCATAGTTGCATCCATGATCCTTTCCCATATGCAAGTCTATCTCTAAATTAAATTATAGGTTCATTAAATCATTGGGCTTTCACATAAGAGGTACATCCTTAGTGTCTTTTCTCTGAGCCCTTTTGTCCAAATGAAAAGAATTACTGGGTGTTGCTTATTTAATTGATTTCAACAAGATTATGAAGGCTATACTCTTAATTTTTTTAATCAAAAGCTAAGTTCTAATTGGCTTTTGTCACTCAAAACATGTCTCAATTTATCTTATAAGTTGGATATGAGAAAGATGTAACATCTTTTAAAATCCTGCAAGTCCCAGAATTTCTGGATTTTCTCTCTTCTTTTTTAATATTTCTTGTTAAATGACCAGTCCCTCTATACCTTATCTTTCTCTCAGAGTACTGTTTTCAAATGCAAGTAATAAAGGTTAAGGAAGAGAGTAGTTTGTTAGTAACATGCCCGTGCATCCATTAGCTTAATCAGTTGCCTTTTAAATGCTTGCAGGTAATCATTTTACGAAATAGTTTGTCTCTGCATTTCATTCAGCCTCTAATAATAAATTCCTTGCAGCCTAAAGCCAGACACCAAGGCAAAAACCAAACTGTTTAAAAAACAGTTTTAGATTTCTGGGTACTAATTTATTAGTAAGCTTTTACTAATCTAAACCGTGGCATTAACAGATCTGAAAGTTTCAGAATGTTAGTGGGAAAAAAAAATGTTTACCTCTTTTCTCGTTACTTGTTAATTACGAATGGTCTCCTTCCCTTTTCCTCCTCCTCTTTAATTAAGGTTAATTGTCACAAATGTGGGGGCTCTAATCCACTATGACTGGTGTCCTTACAGGACGAGAGACCAAAGATGCACACACACATAGAAGAAAGGCCATACGTGGACATAGCAAAAAGGCAGCTGTCTGCAAGCCAGAAAAAGTCTCATCAGAAACCAAACCTGCTGACACCTTGATCTTGGATTTCTAGCCTCTTGAACTGTGAGAAAATACATTTCTGATGTTTTAGCCTCCCAGTCTGGGGTATTTTGTTATGGCAGCCCGAGCCGATTAATGCACCAAGTAAGTTACATGCTCAAGCCTGACAGCAGTGGGATGGGAAAGAATATTCTTCTCCAGGAAGTCAGTGGATATTACATGGTGTGAGGAAGAAATATATGAACCACATTAGTGGAGAACAGCAATCATTGTGAAAAATAATGCTATCTAGTTTTTTGCTGGTTAATGGTGAAGAGAAGAGGCTGGTTCTAAACGTGGCTCTAGTTTTCATTCATCTGGTGTTTTAATTCTGACTGGCCTTTCTTATCTGAACTAGTTTAACAGAAGTTCTAAGCCCCTAGTATCTGTGAGCTTTTTAACATAGTAAAAATGATTGAAATAAAACAAAACAAAAAAAGGTTTCAAAAATAAAAACTAGAAAATTATACTTTTAATGATTCAAAAGCAAAATTATTAAGAACACATTTCAAATCTGTAGTTATTAATATGGAACATTAGCTGTGAAAATGTGAATTATAGATACACCTTTGTTTGGATTAGATGAATGGCGTCTCCAATATTAAAGAGTCTTAGATGCTGTGTTCATATTTTAATACTTAATGTGTTGTTACCTGTTCGTAAACATAGGTATGTAAATATCAGTCAGTTATGGTCCTTATCCTTCATGAAAGGTTGACCTTAAAGAAGAGAAAAAGATCTTAAATTAAGAAGATTGAATAATAAAAGCAGAAATCATAATTATGCAGCCATCAAAAAGAATGAAGTCTTGCCATTTGCAACGACGTGGTTGGAACTAGAGGGTGTTATGCTGAGCGAAATAAGTCAATCAGAGAAAGACGTTATCATATGACCTCACTGATATGAGGAATTCTTAATCTCAGGAAACAAACTGAGGGTTGCTGGAGTGGGGGTGGGGTGGGAGGGATGGGGTGTCTGGGTGATAGACATTGGGGAGGGTATGTGCTATGGTGAGTGCTGTGAATTGTGCAAGACTTTTGAATCACAGACCTGTACCTCTGAAACAAATAATACATTATATGTTAAAAAAAATCATAAGGCTTTCTTTCACTGATTTAAGTAGAAGTAATGGGGTGCTATTACCTACTCCTCCATTTTAAAAAAATCTTACACTGGCTTAATTCAGTTTTACAAATACTTGGGGGTAGGAGTGAGTGGTACTTCTCTCCCCCCCACACACTTTAACTAGGGCATCAGAGTACCACCTGCTTTCTTTTAGTCCTGACCTTCCTGGCACCCTGTGGCACTGAGATGGTAGTTGGTTTAAGGCAGAGGGCATAAGGGGGCCACAAATGGTCTATATTTAGAAGGCCTAAATAGCCATATATTACCATATATAAAGGTGAGAATGTATATCTGATTATACACTTTTGCTATTTCAAAACTTGCCTCTAGCATTGAGGGTTGTGGTTTGAAATCTTGGCATGTGAACAGAAAAGGCTTCATGAAACTATTTCAAAAGCATTGCTGAGGTTTAGTATAAGCTCCAGATTCCCTCCGGATTCTCCGGAGCAATTGCATCTCTGTGTTTATCTGATTTCCATATTAAACTTCCTCGATAGTTTTCTTTTGCAAAAAGATATCCGTCGCTGAAATGTGTTTGAAAACCATGCATGAAACTCTTTAGCTTAACATTCCTGAATTTTTTGATCAGTTTCCTCTTCTTTCCTCCTTGTATCCATCTGAAACAAACTTGAGACATTCCCTTGATTTCATTTGAAATGTTTCCTTTGTCTAGATACTTTCTCCCACCTATAACCTCCTCACTTAAATCACACCACTCATCACACTGTCCCACGTTCATTTACTTAACAGTTTGGAGGAAAAGTCCCAGGTGACCATTGAGCAAGAATGTAGGGACAAATTTGATGGTTGGGGACATGCTTCATGGATAGCAAAGAGGTTTTTAGGGTCTAGGTAAGTAAGAAGTAAATATGTCTTCCATGGCCAATTCTCCACAAAAAGCATTTAAACCTGGATTAAATTGTGAGATATAATTGATGGTTCTAAAACCTCAGGAGCTCTGCTTTGTCTTGGCTCTTGCGTATATCCTGCCTGACCTTGGCCCACATGGCTAGTAGTTTCAGCCTTGATCTGTGAGGTATTTTATGATTTCAAAGCAGAGGGGCTCAGAGACTGAAAAGTGAGGCTCAGAGAAGTCAGCACAATGTGGTATTAAAAAAAGAGGAACCTTAAAACATCAATTGATCTTTCCTCCTATCTCTAAATTGAACAGTCACTAAATTATCTCCTGTTTCTCTGCATCTAACTAGAAATAAAATTCTATGGGCTGTATGGTTCTCTGACTAGAAATCTCATTAGAAATCTACAGGCAGAAATCTCTTCTTCATGTCTCTCATTTTAAGCTGAAGTTATTTCTAGCCTCAGTGAAGATAGCAAACAGCTGTTCATCTTCTTTAAGCTCTCCATACATTTCACAACAACTCGATTAAACAGTCCTTCCTGTCTCTACCTTGAGCCGATATCCGATTATATTTTATTATTATTTTAGGATTGGCATTTATCTTATGCAATTAGTCTCTTTTTCATATTAATGCTGTATGTCTCTCCACAAGGAGTTTTGTAGGTCATAACGTAAGCCAGTGCATCATGAAGATGAATTGCTATGAGTAGGGGAAAAAAATAGCAAAAAGTAGGATTGACGAATAGCGAAAGAAAATGGTTAGGTCAGGTTAGCTAATGAGCCAAAAAAGTGAGAAAATATATTTACAGATTTTTTTCCCCCCTTATGCATCTATAAAGTATCTTCATTAAGCAACCTGGGCTCAGTAATGTGTAATAGGGGAAAAAAAATGCTGAGAAATATTTTACTTTCCCTAATTATCAATTATACCCTAGCAACCATCTACTAAAACTACAAATAAAAAAGAATATGATTTGTTTCTCCTACAGTTGGCTGAATATAGTTACATTAAAAATAAAGTGCTATTGACATTAACTTCAGAAGATAAATCTCCAAAGCAGTGATTTAACCAGAAAGTGATTAAATTCTGTGGGTATATACGACGGATTCTGTATCTGAAAGATTTTTATATTGACTCTTGTTATGGACCTTGTTCTAAAAGCTCCCTAAATAAATCGCTAGCAGTAATCTAAGGCAATGGGTAATGGAGATGCTCCTTTTACAGCTCAAGGGTAAAATATTTGTTTAAGAAATAGGTGTGCTAGACTTCCCTGAGACTCTCTTTCCATAATTAATGAGTTGATTAATTATATGTGTACTATGAACGATGGTGTCTGGATAACGATTACTGACCCATATGCAGCTCCCAAACCACAGCGAACTTCAAAAATTCAATTACAAGGTCCAGATGCTGTATATTGCATATATAAACTGTTTCGGGAAGGAAGATTGCATATTAATAACATCATCTATGTGGGTTATCTCTGCAGCCTAGTGACTATTTTGCAAAAAAGTTCTTGGAAAAAGCAAAAGGTATACAGAAACTGAACTGTTTCAGGTTTATTTCAGTCTTCTGGTACATTATGGCTTCATTCATATTATCATTAGTATTTTATTTTGATTATTGAAATTATCAATTATGAAAATTGATACTTTTGTTGGAGATTTCTGATTTGATTAATATCTTTCAAAGGTAAAAAAAAAAACATGCATTCTTGACATCCTAGAAATATTGTGTCATTTTTATGTGCCTAAATTGACTTCCTTCTGATTCTGATTCTGTAGAGTCCAGAATGGTAACTGGTGTTTCTTAGAAAAATGCAAAAGCCAACCCTTTATTAAAATAAATTACAAAACCAAAAGCATCCATATCCATTAACTGACATGTACACAAATTACTTTTTTAAACACTGAAATTTAGTAAGTTTTATTATTCATAGTTTTTCATTCAATTTAACCATTTACCTATTACATTTACCGAGTATCTGCTAAGATCCGGGGTCTGCACTAAGTATCTCACATACAAAGTAAAGCAGCATGCCCTACTTGCACTCAAGGAGACGGTTCTACAAATGATATATAGCTAATGAAGAGTCACAGTGGAGCTTACAAAATGTATAGAATCCAGGGCCCTATCCACAGAGATTCTGATTAAATTATATTGAGACAATCCTGGCAATGGGTATGATCATTGTCTGATGATTTTCATGTGATAGTGTCTTAAACATATTTTGAGATAAACCTGCCCAAAGAATGGGGAAATACTTGAACTCTGCTGTAGACCCAGCCATCCTTCCTCATGTGGTTGCCGAGAGAGTAACACACACATGAGGGCAAACTATCATAAACAAGTTCACCTCTCCTTTTTTATCCTTTTTTCTTTTCTACTTCAGTTCACATCTTATCTTCTTCCTTTCTATAGTTCCCTGTAGTTAGCCAAGGGAATAAGATATTTAGGGTTCCATCCTAGACCAAATGAATTAGGGCCTCTAGGAAAAGCAAAGATCTAAGATCTGCTTTTTATTCTTTTCTTTTCCTTTTTCTTTCTTGCTTTTATTAATCTCTGATTGGAGAAGCACTGGTCTTATAAAAGAATCTGGCTTGGAATTTTCATAGTGACATGACCTTAGGCAGATCAGTTAAACTTTTTGAGTTTGGGTTTGTTTTTCATCTGTATAAATGGGATTTTCATTAAAGATTCCCTAAGGTTTTTCCAGCTCTAATATTTTATTGTTGATTTTAATTTTATTCAGCTTTATTCATGTCCATTCTGATGCAGATTCCTTTTACAGGAATCCCTTTAAACAAAATCTTGAGTTCTTTTTTGTTGTTGTTGTTGTTTTGGATCTTTGATAACTTATTTTTCACATTTATTGTCCTTCTCTAAAAATGTATTTTCTCTTCTTTACCACCACTTCTCCCTCAAGTCTTGAAATCAACTCAGATAGAAAGATATATTAAAGCCTATTGTTTCTTCTCTCTCTCCCTTGCATTTGATTTTTTCCCTATAGAAGTCCAGAAAAAAATGAAAAATCACAAAATATTTTGTAATCATTATTTTATATTCTGTTTCTAGAGTTTGTGATGATTCTTCATTCAGTGGAGAAGATATTTCCAAAGATGTCTACCTTTGCAAAAAAGAAGATAGAAATTTAATGAGAAAATGAAAATGTGGTGATCAGAGAAAGCTGGGGGTTATTCAGCAAGTACGTAAAAATTCTTTAAACACTTGGGGACAGAGTCAAAGGAATTGCAGAAACTCTTTTTACACACAGGGTGGCAAGAACTCTTGATGGGATAAATAAATACAGGCAATAGATAAGAGGATAAGATACCTTATTTGAGGTAAAATAGAATTTCAATTTAGATTAGTATAAAAAATAAAATAATGGTGATTAACTTGGTATATTTCTAGGAAAAAATACAAATCAATACCAAGAGTAAGCCACAATAAAAGAAATACACTCAATCTGTCCCATTCGATGAGGTGATTGTCCTAAAAACATCTGACTTCCAGAATACCCTTGTCTGCAAAAATACTGACCTCCAAATGTCCTAAGGCTGATGTAATGCCATGAAGCAAATGGATTTTGCTTGTATAATTAGGATTTTTTTTTTTTTAGCAATCCAAATAAAATAAGATTCCCAAAAGCAATCTGATTGATCAATAACTAAATCTATTCATAATGAAGAATTAGCACAACCTCGGCAGCAAGCACTTTCCAGGAATAAGTTGCTGTTCATCCATGGTGTGTAAATGACTCTTCCAAATCTGGTTTAACAGATGTCACAATTTTTTTTTTCCTTCCTTCTCCATCTGTCACTGACTCAAACTCTCCTTACTCCATTTCTCAGGAACAGCTTTCATCTGTTCTTATTTTCCTTAAATATGTGGTAGTCTTTGTTCATCGACTCAATTTTCCTAAAATATGGTTTTCCAACGAATTTTACCCAAATTGACATTAAGAGCCTTGGTGAAATTAATGAGGATCTTAGGTACAAACACTTCATAATGTTATGAAACGTAATCATATTTACAACAATTTATAAATTTCTTCAGTCATTGTAAAGCATGTGTGTGTTTTGCTTTTGTCATTCAAAGGGCACAACAGGATGATAACCAAAAAAAGAGGAAATTATTTCTGATATAGGATCCAAACACAATTAAGTCTTTTAACTCATTCATATAACAATCGCTTTGTCTCAATCAGCTGCTGATTTTCTGTGTTATACAATGAATTACCTTCTTTCAATTATTTTCCAAGAAGCATTCTATTTTTGGCATACAATATTGATTTTCTTAAACAAAAATTCATGAAGGTACACCCTAAGCATGCTTAAGATTTTAAATCTACTTATGATTTTTGAGCAGGAGCAATTAATTTTGGCTAAATTTGAGGGAACACTGGAATTGACTAAAACATCATTTTTCAACAATTGGTAGAAACTAAGTTATCATACAAACAAAAATACGCATATGCATATGTATATATGCATTTTTCATTTTTATAATGAGAGCAATGGGACTTTACAGCAAGATAAACTTATATTGTAGAAAATAATGAAATTAAGTTTGTATAATATGTGAATTGTAGCATATGAATGTACAGCCTGTTATAAGTGTATAATTAAATGTGTTTAACATGATGGGTAATTATTTGTGTAATAAATATGCCTCCCAAAATCCTTCACAGAAAATTATGTTCTCCTAAATATGCTACCACAGTTAACCTATATTTTGTTCACTGAAACACTCTTGCTATTTGCTGTGTTGCTTGTTTACTTGAGTATATTTTAAACTATGACACCACAAATAGCAAGAGTGTTTCAGTGAACAAAAAAACTGCGACAATAGGGACAACATCTATCTTTTTTATCATTTTATCTCCAACACCTCCTTCCCTTCATGAACATAGTAGTGGCTTCCTACCTGTTGAAATGAATGAGTGAGAGGCATGTGTGGTCATGGTGGGTCTTTGCACAGACATGCTCAGTCCCAGCACCAGCAACCTGGCTCATATTTGCTATGTTTTTTCTTGCAATGGGATAAGTGTTTCAGGAATTTCATATCCTTAAAAGTCCAGTTTATCTACCCTACTACCTCAGATACGTGAACACCATTGACTGTATGTGTCACTGCAGAGAAAGTTTGAGAAAAGGTTGATAGCTTTTCCCTTAGGAAGTAATTTGTGCACTAGTTAGAGCAGTTACGGATGGCAGGATCACCTCTGGGAAACTTCCATTTTCCTTTTGTGAAGTCATTCTATTTTTTATGTCATGACTCTGGAGGGTCCTACTGCCTCTAAAACTACTCACTAGCCCTTTCTAATTTTGTTATCTCTAAGTCTTTGGAATTTGTCAACACTTCAGGGCATTAGATCATTTCTTTATACTTTACACTTGATCCACTTCATTTTATATTATTTGTTACAAACCTTCATGTCTACCTGATAGGACCCATCATATTGGATCCTCTACAGTGGCATGATTTTGGCTTAGACAGATTTTAACTTTAAACTGTCTAATGAGAATATTTTGACAAAATTCTAAGACTTGTCTGTAATACATGTTTTATCATTTTGGTCTTATATACTGCAAAACTATGTTTAATTCATCAGTATGAGAGTCAGTTAATTAGCTTTAACTAGTTGAATATAAAGTGAAAACTTCTTATCATCTTTAAATATGCTCTTCTTTTCTAGGTGAATTAGGATAAAGCATTTTCTGTTGAAAATCAAAATTATAAACCTGCTATCCATAAAATTACTATTGTTTTTGTGGGGTAATTATGCTCGAAAGTGCTTGAGATATATTGGGAGATAAATATAAAACCTTATTTAAGAAACATTTTGGGTCTGAAATTATTCCCAATAGAAAAATGAAACAGTTAATGTTGTGAGCATTTCTAATAAAATTATTTTTTATGAGTAAAAGATTTAGAGAAATGTACTAGTCACCTGATTTCCCATATTTCCACCAAAATAAGGATGTTACACTTATTGAAATCATAGTTGGTTTTTACTGAGCGTGTTGCAGTGTTGAGAACTGATTGTTTATTTATAAAGCTTTCTGTCTGTGGTTTCTATTCAGTTAGTCTTGAGATCTTTAAAGGCAGGGGCTACATCTGTATCCCCCATATCAGTAGCATATCCCAATAACTGTTCATTGAATGCTTCTTCTCTTAAATGAGAGGCATTGTACAAGAACATTGAGAAAATGAAAGGGTTGTTAGTTTTAGAAATAGAAAGGTACAACTGAAGGAATTATGGTTACTGTGGAATGTTACACAGTATCATTTGTAATATCAATTTAATATGTACTCAATGTTTAGTAGGAATGATACATTCTCTTACAGTCATTTTGAAGATAAAATCATTTTTATTTAATCAGATTCCATAGCATTCCACATTTCAGATGAAATATCTTATCTATAAATGTTTCTTTATCATTTGTCATCTTTTATCCCTTATCTTTTATTTTGTCTCTTATGTGGCAACTTGAATGAAGTCACCAGATTTTTTTTAAAGATTTTATTTATTTATTATTCGAGAGAGAGAGAGCAAGAGAGAGAGCATGAGTGGGGGCGGGGAGGAGAATGGGGAGAGGGAGCAGCACAGTCGCTGCTGAGCAGGGATTCCTACTTGGGTCTTAATCCCAGGACCCGGGGATCATGACCTGAACTGAAGGCAGTTGCTTAACTGACTAAGCCACCCAGATGGCCCTGAAGTCACCAGATTTTAGTCATTTTTATGACTAGCTCCTAATCAGTTTACCTGTCCAAGCAGTCACTTCACAAATATTGCTTGAACTAAGTTAACTAGATATGTTACAAAGTTTAATTAAAATTTTATTTTTTAAAGATTTATTTATTTATTTTAGAGAAAGAGAGAGAGAGAGAGAGAACATGAGTGGGAGGGGCAGCAGAAGAGGGAGAGAGAATCTCAAGTAGACTTCCTGCTGAGCACAGAGCCCAACATGGGGCTTTATGTCACAACCCTGAAATCACGACCCTGAAATCACAACCCTGAGATCATGACCTGAGCCAAAACCAAGAGTCAGACACTTAACCAACTGCACCACCCAGGTGCCCCTAATTAAATTTTAAAATAATTCATGGACAATCACTTTTCTTTATCTGTTATTTGATATAGAACTAAGAGAACTTTTCCATTATTTCAGCAGAGCATTAGTCTATAACTTGAATCGATCAGAAAATTCTTAAAGAAGAAAGTACTACATTCTCAGAAAAATAACTATGGAATTGGATACATTATTAAATGCTTTAATCTTCTAGCCCATATTTTATTTTCTTTCTGTTTTCCTACCTTCATACAGATGGTAGACAGTGAATAGAAGACAAAGTTAAGAAACCTTTTCCTATACTTTTGGTAATAATGGCTATTAATCTACTCCATATGTGCATTCAGGTTTGTCTCATTTCTGAAAGCCTGCCTTCAGGTTTTCAGGGCACTCCAGATATTTTTTTTTTCTACCTATCACTTAGCTCAGGTGTCTTCTTTATTGCTTGCATTTGTCCTTAAGCTCTAGTCAATTATTATTCATGTGGTGCTGTACTTGATCATTTAACTTCTTCTCTCTGTGTCTCAGTTTCCTCGAAATCAAAAATCAAGTAGCAAATGCTAAAGTGCTAGTTCTAGTCCACCTGTTGCATGTATTCAGTATTTTATGCACTCAATATTACTTTGTATTTTCATCTTCTTTCAGAGTAGTAGACCTGATCTCTCATTTATATGTAAAGTAAGAAATAGAATAAAAGCTTCAATTGATTCTAGTTACCATAATTAACAGAATTGTCAAAGTATTTTCCCAGAAAGTTAAAAATATGACTCTCCTGTGAACATGCTATAAGCACATTTAAAGGTTGCTTTCAACTCATTGATTAATGAGAGAATCAGGAAAAGGTGAAACTGGTTTAAAAAACGTTTTGTGGAATTGCATGTAAAGATGTTTTAGAGGAAACATGTTAAAGTAAGATCAGAGGGGTAAAATACAAAACCCGTTAATGTCCTACAGAATAATAAACTAATCTTTGGGTTTTCTTTTCTACTGAGAGAAAACCTATAGGTTCACATGTAGCTTCACATTGCAAAATTTACATAGATAAACATTTCTTGCAGGTGTGTATATAAAGCGATGTCCCCAGTGAAAGTTCCTTCTATAATGTCTTAGCATTTTCTTAAGTTTTTTAACAATTTGTTTTAACACAAACAATAAATTCTTAAATTGGGCCTAATAAAAATACAATGTCTGCCTTTTCCCCAAGTGCTTATTTGGAATAGACCTTAACTACTTTATCTAAAGGAAAATAACTATCACGGTTGTCTCTCAGGGTTGTGAATGACAGACCCGGATCTCAAAATTAAAATGGAAAAGCAGAAACTGACACCAGAATGAAAGAACACATCATTAAGACAGTCAGGAAGTGTAGGGGAGAAAGACTTTTTCTTTCTTTCTTTTTTTTTTTTGGCTTAAGATTTTATTTATTCATTTATTTGAGAGTGAATGCAAGTAGGGGGAAGGGCAGAGGGCAAGGGAGAGAGAAAATCTCAAGTAGACTCCCCCCTGAATGCAGAGCCCGATGCAGGGGTCCATCTCATGACCCTGAGATCATGACCTGAGCTAAAATCAAGAGTCTGACACCTAGCCGACTGAGCCACCCAGGTGCCCCAAACTTTTCCTTTCTTACCTTCTAGGTTCTTTGACTGGTCTAATAATTAAATGGACATAAGACAGATTAACAGGGAAAAAATAAATAAAGTTGTAGGTATGAGGGCCCCAAAAACATGAGGCTCAAAGAAATGAACAACATAGGCATAACATTCATTTTAGAGAATGAATAATTTTGTGAAGACTTGACAAGACAAAGATGTTTGGGCTTGGAGTAGTAAATTAGTGAGGAAGTCACAAGGTTTGTTTATGTAGTCTTCCTGTCCCTGCTTTCAGGGAGACAAAGGAGTGTCAAAGTGTCCTTGTACCTGTTTCTTAAATACTTTTAATTCAAAATAACCAATATGCCAAAGTGGCATATTTTGGGGTGGCATTTTTGCTTCCTTTCATCTCTGTGGAGGAATGTTGGAGAAGCAGTTGGTCAGTAAAATACACAAACATTGGCAAATATATAATAATAGATCAGATCTATATAAGGAATTTTGACAAAAAAAACACAAAAAATTCTTTACTAGAGACTTGGGGATAAGAGGAATGTGCATATGAACACAATCTCATACTGAAATCGCTTTAATCTCACTATTCCAATAGAATCTAATGACTGGCTTCTCAGGAGCATTGTTTATTCAAGGTCAAAGCTAGGCTGCTGCCAGGTACGGCAGTCCACGCCAGAAGGCAGTGTGTAAGTCAAGCCCTACTAAATGGCTGTACTAATAAATATATTTAAATGCATCTACACATTTAGAAACATAAATGCATCTACACATTTAGAAACATAGTATCCTATGTATTTACTAATTGTTTTGAGGCCTTAGAGCTTGTGCCACTAAATTTTTAGAACATACAATTTCTTCTGTATTACTGAATCTAGAAAGAAAAGAATATAAAAATTATGAAAAAATGAAATAAAACATTTTAAAGTAAAAGGAGGTATTATATTAAATTTGATGTAGTTTGGGACAGGTATGTCATACCTAGTTTAGTTGGATGCCCTGTTATGCTTCATTGCCTGTATGTTACCATAATTAGAGGTGACAGTGTGGAACATTTTAAGTCTTAAAAAACTTAAATCAAAGTAAATTCTTTACATATCAAGCAGGGAATTCCAAGTCAAGTGGTTCCTATTATCAAATAAAAGTGAAGAAAATCCTAAGTACCTTGGAAAAGGGAAAGCTCCCATCCAAACATTGTACGATTGTGGTAGTTTAATTATGTCAAGAATTTATAGTTGTAACAGTACTGATTATTCCAATGTTTAAAATATACAAGCAAGTTCAAGAAATCATTTTAAAACTAACAGGCTTATGCGAAGTCCTGCTACATGATCAGACTTGGAAGTGGAAACTGTAGATTTCATTGTGATGTTGATACTCAGTCCTTCCCCCCAAGGCTTTCTTTGCAATTTTGCTTGCTTGAGAATTTTCATCGTATATAGGTAAGTAAGCATTTAGAGGATTTTCAGTGGGATAATTCATTTTTATAGTCAGACTCAGTATGTGTGCAAGGATTGACTATCTAGTCTGACATTATCAGAAGTGAAGAAATGTTTTTATTAGCCAGGGGCTAAGCTTCATAAAATCTTTGTTTCAAATACATTGTCAGTCACTACACATTTCCTAACTACGCTTAACATAAACTATTGTATTTTTTGGTGACATGTTCAGTGTAAAAAAAAGTATCTTCTATCCTATAGATCCAAATAAAAGATTGCTATATATCAGAGCAGAAAATTAGTGGTTAGTTCATCTGTTAGAATATTTGCCAGTGACAAGGCTAGTTCTATGTCTAGACTGATTTTACATGTTAAAAAAAAAAAAAAAAATTACAATCCTTTCCCCTGGAGGACAGTTTTAAAAATAAATGTATCCCACTGATGTCATTAGTTGAAATATTAACTACCAGGTGCTAAAAATGAGATCTGGAAGAACTATACAGTGTTAGAACTAGAAGAGATTTTTATTTTATTTTATTCTTATTTTTATTATTATTTTTAAAGATTTTTAGTTATTTGAGAGAGAGAGAGGGAGAGAGCACAAGCAGGTGGAGTGGCAGGCAGAGGGAGAAGCAGCAGGGAGCCGGATGCCAAGCTCAATCCTGGCCTGGGACTCTGGGCTCATGATTTGAGCCAAAGGCAGATGCTTAATTGACTGAGCCACCCAGGCATCCCAGAAGAGATTTTTAAAAGCATTGAGTCCACTCTGTCATTTTATTTATTTATTTTATACTGGAGTGAATACACTTTTAAGCAGGGACAAGTAAAGAAAATTTCCTAAATTAGAAATTGAAAAGATGGATATGGGAATCTCTAGATCTGAATAAATTTGTAAGACTCATATCATGAATTTTAATAACTAGGCTTATGACTTTTAAGAAGTAATTATTAAAAAGAATACAGTAATTTTTGCTCCCCCTATGCTCTCTTCTGTTGACTTTGCTTTTTTTTTCCTTTTTCTTTTTAATTATGTTCATTTAGCCACCATATAAGTACATCATTAGTTTTTGTTGTAGTGGTTTTTTCATACTTCTAATTTTAGATGCCTTTCATTTTCATCTGATGTTCTTTCATCTTCATCTGATGTTCTTTCCGTAATATCTCATGTTCTGAAATGTTATTATATTTCATCTGTGGTCGTATATATCTCAAGACATTTAGTTACCTAAGATTGTATGATTGTGATTAGTAAGATTGTATGATTATGATTAGTAAGATATTGTATGATTGTGATTAGTAAGATTGTATGATTGTGATTAGTAAGATTGTATGATTGTAATTAGTAAGATTGTATGATTGTGATTAGTAAGATTGTATGATTGTAATTAGTAAACTGGAACAGTATTGTCAGCATCCTGATTCCTAGTCTCCAAGCTGTTCCCTCAGACAATAGTGAGCATTTTATTAAGAATTGGAGAGAGTAAGGGAGGGGGTGGGGGGATGGGTTCGCCTGGTGATGGGTATTAAGGAGGGCACATTCTGCGTGGAGCACCGGGTGTTATGCACAAACAGTGAATCATGGAACAGTACATCAAAAACTAACGATGTGATGTTGGTGATTAACATAACAATAAAAAAAAAAAAAGAATTGGAGAGAGTAGCAGGGTAAAAAACAGACTAGGAGATCAGGCCCAGGGCTCCAGGTAACAGTATCACAGTTTGAGAGTATTAGAAAGAAACTTTTGTGTATAGAAGCTAATTGGCCCCATGGTGGTATATGGCCCTCATGTTTAACAGTAGTTGCCCTACATAGCAAGATTCTTGGGGGATTATCTTGTTTTGAGATTAATTGACTTCATTAATTTATTAATTTGTTTATCTTTATTGAACTTTTTTTTCTACTATTCTGAACTATGTTACATATGAAATATTTCCCAATATTTAAAATATTCATTTTAAAAAATCAAAGTAGACTAACAGCTGACTGGAATTCCATATGATATTTAAGAATAACAGAGAAGTTCCTTACTAAAGAAGGATCTAAAATATCAGAAATAAATTTAATGAAGTTCACTGTCTTTTCAGAGTATGTGGACTTGGGAAGAAAAGCTTAACTGAGCCAAAAAGACCTAACATAAAAACAAAATGGTGATTTTCAAGTTTCTTCTTCCTCAAAGATTTTTCTAGTCATCTTTTGTATGCATCCCTAGCTTCAGTCCATTACTTGCAGTGTGTTACTCTAGTCATCTCTTCCTTGTTACACTATCCAAACATACTTATTGATATGTTTTTATTTAATTAACTTACTATTTATTGTCCAAGGTCATAGCCTTCTGAAGAAGGCTTCCTACATTAGAGCCATGATGCACTTCTTTTTATCCTAGATGAGTGTACTTTCCATCTATTCCCACATCTAAGATAATAGGCGGCCTTGCCCTGAAGCTAAAATGTCTTCTGACATCATAAGCAAAAGAGCCAGGGGGGAAAAAAATAGATGAACCCTTAATATTAAGACTACGGGGTTCACTAAGCATCTAAGATTCTATATATAAAATGTAAATTCTGGAGTCAATTCAAGATTGGAAACCAGATCCTAACACATACTTGCTATATGATGTTAAATATAAAGATATTCCTGGAGACTTAATCATATCTAAAAAGGTGGGGATATAATAATATGAATGGCAAGTACTTTTGTTTTATCTGCTGAGATAATGTATAAAAAGTATCTAGCACAGTGTTTAAGATACAGTAAAAGTTCAATAAATACTAGTTATTCTCATCACTAATTAGTATTTTACTCTATAGGCATTTTATAGTTTTGGAAAGTGTATGCAGTAAATGTTCAGCATCTTTTCCCTACTTTTCTTGTGGGGAATAACCCATTTCTAAGTCTCAGCCAATGAGGTTTGGATGACTCTGACCAATCCTTAAATTTCAGAAGTTGTCTCATGACCCAGATCTGACCAATGCATGCCACCCATCTGATTGTGACTCATTGGTCCACATACAGACATGTAGCCCAACCTAAGCATGAGTGTAATTCTGTCTGTGTCCTAGATGAGAGAAATAAATTGTTGACAAGATTAGTTTATTTTCTGTCCCTAAAACTAGCAATAATTCATTGTGTGTTCTAAAGCTGTTTTATATCAGTTTATAAGTTTCAACTATTAATTCTTTAGGAATTTTTTGATGTGGTTGTTGAACACAATAACTATTAAATGTAAGACTACGTTATTTTATAATTAAGTAAATTATATTTTTTAAAGGTAATAATTTCTGAAAACAACACTTCCTAATTATTATACTACCTTTTCTTGTTACCTATGCTATTGAAACTATTTATGTCTATTACATTTGTATTGTGATAACAGTCTATAATGGTGAGCAAATGTGCATTTCTCTCCAACTTCATGTTTAGGATCTCAGGTTGTATCTTGTAATTCTGTCATGAAGAAGGTATTCACACCATAGAAATAAGCAAATACTGCAAATCAGAGTTTTGATTTATTATTTTGTAACATGTAGAGTTAATGAAATAATAAGGAATATGTTACTAATGCGTCTGGGTGGCCTGCTTCCCACTCAGTGGAGAGTCTGCTTCTCTCTGTCTGTGCTCTCTCTCTCTCAAATAAATAAATAAAATCTTTAAAAATAAATAAATAAATTTCACTTTCATTTTATACTTCACATGAATTAAAATAGCAACCATTCATATTGGGACTATAACAGTTGATTCATTGCAACCAACTAGCTATGGACTTAAGGGTTTAGCAAAAATTAACAAAATGCTCTCTGGAAATCAATTGGATGTACAGAATTTATAATAACTGGCACATACATTTTGTCATTTGTCAGCTGTGTGCTATGTATCTTTATATTAGTAAAAAATAATAAATTTATGTAGTATATATTGGCACTGTTTTATTTCTTGAGAGCTAGTTGTTAAATATTTATTAGCACACATAGGTTATATGCTAATCATTAAGTTATTTTAGTAGGATTTCTCACATATGGTCCTGAAAGAGTCAGTTAGTTGTACCTGGTAGTAGCTGTTGCAAGTGATAAATTCTAGCATGTGGAATTAGATTAATTGATTGAAGTGGATTGTGAGACAGAAAATAGACTTTTATTTCCAATGAAGAAGTTAACATTGCCTATGAAATGAAATAGCTTATTGAACAGTCACCTGCTAAAGTTTAGGTATCATCAGATCTTGTTCTTAATAAAGATGTTCTAATATGTCTATTATAAAATATCAGACTGTTTGTAAAAGGGAAAAATATATGCCTACCAAGAGAGCTTATATCAAACCAGGTGAAAATCTGATAACCGTGTAGCTTATAGGGTTGGGAAAACTTGATTCTATATTTCAAACTAAAGGTTGTATGCAAGGAAAGTCAGAGAGGACACAGACACAACTAAAAACAAGATTGGGATCTGGGGGATGTGGTCCTCTTCCCCCTTTACTAGTTCACTCTGGTAACGTCACACCCATGCCTGACAAAATGACAATTACTCAAACTTTATGGAGCCAGCTTCTGGGGAACAACAGGAGGTAAGAACAGATTAGTTGTGCCCTCCTTCTGGACTAATTTTTCACATTTCCCTAGGACAGAGAAAAATAAGGTCATGTATACAATGGGGCAAACAGAAATCAAGTGGTCAGAACTTCACATTTTTAAGGTGTTGAATTTTAAGAGAAACCACAAGTCTGATCAACAAAAGCCTGTTATTGCCCAACTTCTAAGACAAATTATAGGACTAGAATCAGAAACCTGTTGTTGTTGGTTACTACAATATGGCACATCTCAGGAAGAAAATCTTGCCTTTACCTTTCCAAAATATGATCAAAGAAAACCAAAGACAAGGTGGTGAATCTCCTCAGAGAGCAGACTCAGGGTCTGTCATACTCGCTGACCAAGGAACAAATTTCTCCAACAGGCAAGGAGTTCAAGGAGGATTCAGTCAGCACTAGGAAAACATGATCATTCTGTGTGTCTTTCCCTTCTTCCCTTTAACAAATGGGAAATTTCATTTCAGATAGTTTATTTATTTTATTTTTAATTATTTAAAAAAATATTTCATTTATTTATTTGAGAGACAGAGAGAGAGAGAGCACGTGCATGAGCCAGGGAAGGGGCAGAGGGCGAGGGAGAAGAAGACTCTCCACTGAAGCAGGGAGCCCGATGATGTGGGGCTCAATCCTAGGACTCTGGGATCATGACCACAGCCAAAGTCAGACACTTAACTGACTGAGCCACCCAGCCACCCCATAGATTTTATTTATCGTCTCAAAATAAGACTCTCTATTATGGGATTAAGTAATCAGTTGATGGAGGATAACCACACACATATATATACACATGTTCATAAATACAACTATGTAGCATGCATATGCATATCATATATATCAGAATATTACATACATACAATTTACAAAGCTGTCTTTTTTAGGAAAGTAGATTCTGTTCTACAGAAGATATATTCAATTTGCTTAAAAAATGGTAAATACAGATATGCAAAATGGGAACAGTGAATTTCTCTGTGCAGGATAGAGAAGATATCTTGAAGTTCTGGGATAGAAGCTGGAGGACATCTCAGATTATATTAGATAAGAGCACAGAGAGTATGAAGGAAAGAAAAAAGACTGAGAGGAGAAAGGTAGTATGAGTTTGGAATACCAATCACAGGAGTTAAAATTTCCAGTAATGGGGTAGATAAAGGAACTTATATGAAGAAGAATCTTTAATATCTATATCACAGTTGTTTCTATAACTATGACATCTTGCCAATGTTTTCATCTCTCTGATCTTCAGTACGTTTTATAAACACAAATGTTTTTATATGTGCATGTATGAATGTTGGTGTATGTGTGTAAATTATTATATGTAAATCAAGTAAGAGACCATACTCAGTTAATGTAGTGAGATAAAACATTCAGGGAAAGCTAATAAAAATGCAACTAATACAATTAATTAATTCAGCAAAAGCAAGAGTCCAGGGACAGAGATTTAAAAAAAAAAAAATCAAGACCCTTAACATTTATAGAAATTTGGAAGAAATTTTTCTATTCCACAAATGTGGAAAATAATGTATGAGTTAAGCGTTTTGACTCGATAATGTATACATAATTCAGGCCCCAAAAGAAACCAACAGTATGCTGAGAATAGCATAATTCAGGGAGGGTTTCTTTACAAAGGTGTGGGCATGGGAAAGGGCAGGGGAGAGATACCACAAAAGATAGTGAAATAACCAGTCACTTCCTAGTAGCCACTTTCTTACCGCCACTAGGTCTCAAAATCAGAATGAAAACATCCTGTAGAGTCTGTGTTTTGTTCCTATCAATGATTGAAGGACACAGCTTTTAGGGAAGAAGGAAGGGGAATTGATATTCTCACCTCAAGCTTTATCCTTTAGATCTCCCACTAGAGCTCCCCCCCAAATCAGAAGTCAGAGGACACAGAAGCCATCTTATCTATAAAGGCCAACATCTGGATGAATAAGGTGGGATGGTGAAATATGGGACATGGATTTGAAAGGGCAAATAGAAGGTGTTTTTCACAATTTAAAAACATTAGTTTCTATATGGTTAAAGTTTCCGTAAATATAGACAGAATGGTCTCTCTGAAGTAGCTAAGACAATGTCTGGCTTGCAATAGATGCTCAGAAAATATTTGTTCCTTTCCTCTTTACATACTTAAAATTTGTTTTTGCAATAAGAATGCATAAGTAGAAGGATCAAGGCCCCTTTTCTCAGAAGAAAACTTTAATATTAACTGGGAGGAGAAAGGTAGTATGAGTTTGGAATACCAACTATTAAATTAAAAGAGCTCTGAAGCTGGGGGCTGTGTAGATTGTTAAAAGACACAAACTACATTAACACTGTTAACTGAACTATGTATGTAACTCTTTGTATACTTAAATTTTTGGTGCTCCTTTTTCTTTTATATATCCTTTGGGTGGCATTCAAATCAGAGTCAAAAAATATTTAAAAATATATATATTTTTCAATGCTGAGGAGCTTTGGCAAGGAAAATAGCAATGGTGGGTTCCTACAATGTCCTGTGTCATTGATTTCACCCTGTCAAAGGGAAGAGTTGCTCAGGGATCTCGGCTAAATCTCATATATAAATGGCACTGAAAATGAAACAATCAAATTATTAATGCCAAAGTCAAACAGAATCCACTAACAAAAGGAATAAGGGCTTTACCACAAAGATTTCTTTTTGATTTCCTAAAAAAGATTTAAAAATTGATTGAAGGGGTGCCTGGGTGGCTTGGTGGATTGAGCATCTGCCTTTGGCTCAGGTCATGGTCTTGGGGTCCTGGGATCAGGCCCCACGTCGGACTCCCTGCTCAGTGGGGAGTTTGCTTCTTCCTCTGCCCTTCTGCATTGCTCATGCTCTCTCTCACTTTCTCACTCATGCTTTCTCCCTCAAATAAATAAATAAAATCTTTTAAAAATTGTTTAAAAAATTGAAAACATAAAAACATAGTTCACATATATCTAAAAAAATGAAATCTGGTGCCTTAAAGAAAAAATCTATATTGATATTTTGGTGTATGTTTTCTCCAGAGATAAATGAAAAATAATTTTACAAGATTAATTTACCAGAAATGTTAAAATCCAGCATCATAAAATTGTTTTTGAGGTGAGGGAGGGAGAGGATGGAGTGTATTGATAGATTAACCTGTGTACAATTATCAGGACTAGAATGATATGAACAGAATGCCTCCAGCCAGAACCACCGTTATCACAAATGTCTGCTTACCTCAAAACAATATAAATAAATTTTATTTAAAATAGTATACATCGGGCGCCTGGGTGGCTCAGTTGGTTAGGCGACTGCCTTCGGCTCAGGTCATGATCCTGGAGTCCCGGGATCGAGTCCCGCATCGGGCTCCCTGCTCAGCAGGGAGCTTCTCCCTCTGACCCTCTTCCCTCTCGTGCTCTCTATCTCTCATTCTCTCTCTCTCAAATAAATAAAATCTTTAAAAAAAAAAAAAATAGTATACATCAAACAAATTCAACAGCTTCCATCTTGTTATCAATTACTTCATAAAAAAATAAACAAAACAAAAAACCCTCAAGTATTTAGGTAATGATATACCATCAACATGCAACTCCCTACACCAAATGTGTGCTTCATCTTTTTCATATCAACAATAATCATTATTAATTACTCATCTTTTTATAGCCGTCATTTAATTTGCCGGCAGAGTTTTCCTGGAAAGGTATTAGGGAATCAAGAATGCTTTTCAGTACTGGTACTAAAGAAAAAGGACATCATAAAGAAAAAAAGGGTTATAGTGGTAATTATAATATATTTTTTATTTTATTATTTTTTTAAGATTTTTATTTATTTATTTGACAGAGAGAGACACAGTGAGAGAGGGAACACAAGCAGGGGGAGTGGGAGAGGGAGAAGCAGGCTTCCCGCTGAGCAGGGAGCCCGATGCGGGGCTCGATCCCAGGACGCCGGGATCATGACCTGAGCCGAAGGCAGACGCTTAACGACTGAGCCACCCAGGCGCCCCTATAATATATTTTTTGGAGTACAAAAATAAAATCAAAAGAAATAAGTGGATTCACGGTGTTTGTTATGTAACAAAATGTACAGCTAAGAAATAAGAAAAGTCTTTGTTTTGTTTTTTAATTTGTCTACCACCTTGCAACCTCTTTTGCTTCCTGCAAAACGCTGCATTAAGGATTAGCATTCCTAGAAAAGAAGATGTTGTACAGAGTTTAGATAGATATCTGTATGATTTCGTATCTCATTTAAAAAACAGAGAGTGTGCCGAAGATCAATAGAAGTGCATGCCTGAGGTAATCTGATTGCATCAAATTGAGCACCCCAGAGTTGGAATGATGTTCACAATCAGCCACCTGTGTATGTCTTGATTCTGGAACAGACTGGTGAGGAAGGTGGTCTGGAAGCATGGTGGGCAGTGAGTAATCCCATCACAATAAGTACTTAGAATTAAATAAAATACTACTTTTACTACGCTGCATGCATTTGTTTGTCTGTTTGTTTTATATTGCCCAATTATCATACTAGCATAGTCTTTATTGAGAGAGGTACAGGTCAATATCCAATTTCTTACTTGTGGGTGATCAGTTGGACATTTTATTTTTTTTCCTGAAAAATAAAAATTTTTATAATTAACTAATATAATACTACTTTTACTCTATTTTTGGCTGCATACTCTTTGTTTTTCTGTTTGTTTTGTTTTGTTTTTAATTTAATTTTATTATGTTATGTTAGTCACCATACATTACATCATTAGTTTTTGATGTAGTGTTCCATGATTCATTCTTTGCATATAACACCCAGTGCTGGAACAGTTATGTCTCAACTTGTATAGTATGTATTCTATTTTAAATATTTTTGAAATTCAAATTTTTTAATATTGAAAACCAGTAACATGTTCACAACATTGTGAACCAGAACATGGTAGGTAGGTGGTATGTGAGACCTCACATTAACTCACCGCTCAGTAAGATTATAAACAAGTGTGTAGGAATCTGAAGAGAGTGGCGAAGTGGATATCTTGGCAACCTGGTAGTTAGGGAATGAGATAACAGTAATTCTTGTTTAATTATCTATGTTTCCAAACTATTCAGCAAAGAGTTAATCACAGAAGAAAGGGGAGAGAGAAAATGGGATCTCTTTTTATTGCTCAGTATTTATTTCTGCTTGATTCATAGAATAAAAATATAGAAAACAGGCTTTCAGAAGGATACTTGGTAAAATATAATCTAACTTGCACTAAATATGAAAAGCTAACTTGACATTCAAATTATGTTTAATCTAAAATGATTTCCATTTAGGGAATATTTTAGATGGTTTGAGGAAAGATATATCTGTACATAATTATAACACTAATTATATGAGTAACAGAGGTAAATTCTGCTTAAACAAACTAAAGAAAAAAAATGTGATGTTTTGTTTTCTTGCTTTGCAGTTCAGTCCTTTTATAATTGAATTTTCATCAACTAGAAAAATATGTTTCCACAGACTTTTTAATTTTAAAAAAGTGATGTGATTCCACTTTTTAGTCACTGATTTAAAAGACGTTTTTGAGGGGAAAAACAAGTCTTATTTTTCACTCAACACAGTATTTTCTTCTTAAAATTGTAGTTCTAGTCTGATATCCCAGTAGACACTTTTCATTCAAATATCTTCAAGTTTGGAGGTACCAGTCCTGAAATACCTGAGACTGAGGATTTAAAAATGTCTGACTTTGAATAGGCAATTAATTGTTTTTATTTTTTAATGTCCCTTTTTAACATCCAAAGCTTATTGCTTTGTGAATTCTTTGATGAAGATTGAACGTATAATGCATGGCTAAGCTTTCTTTGGACAGGTAATACCTCTTTTTTGATTGATTAAAAGGAAGGAATGCAAAATATTAGTATAATGTTAATTGAAATATAAATATTTTAGTTATTTGATAACCATTATAAAATTATTTATATATGAAATTGAAACAATTTCAGAGCATAGATTTTACTGATCACAGAATTTGTAATGCATTTTGAACTCTGCGAAGTATAAAAATATTATCTTTCCAGAAAATCAGATATGTCATTGAGAATTTCATATAATATGCTGCCTTAAGAAAAGGTAAAAGCCCCTGACATTGTTAAACACTGCAAAGACACAAATAACAGCTGGTACTAATGCAAATTGGCCAGAGTTTGTTGATATAGATGAACATGGACAGATGGTTTTCAGTAAGCAGTATCATCATTGGTTTCCTATTTAACAGAAATGAAGGACTGTATATTTATGATGGCATACAAGAAATCAAGAGAATGAAGCTGTTCAATTTTCTTCTAACACTTTTCTTCATCAAGTAGAGAACTACTATGAGAGTAAACTATTGGGTGCTTACAACACATTATTTTGTGGAAGTTGTTCATTCTGACTCTGTTATCTTACCCACAATCATTGCCCACTATAGTTTTTTTTTACCCTTACAGTGAATGTGGTTGCCCTTAGTTTTTTTTTTTTTTAAAGATTTTATTTATTTATTCATGAGAGACAGAGAGAGAGAGAGAGAGAGAGAGAGAGGCAGGCTCCCGAGGAGCAGGGAGCCTGACGCGGGACCCGATACCAGGACCCTGGGATCATGACCTGAGCCGAAGGCAGACGCTTAACTATCTGAGCCACCCAGGCGCCCGGTTGCCCTTAGTTTTTAAAAGGCTTAAGTCAGAGACAGAGATAGAAGAAGGAGTTTTGTTATTTGAAGGCTGTGAGTGCAAAATAGGAGAAACTAGTGTATGCTAGTATTTTACTTAGACTTATCTGGGTGGTCATTCAACCAGAATGGCTATTCAGGGATAAGAAGTGCTTGGTGGGAACAAAGATCAGTAAGACAGAACACATTTCCAAAAACAGAAGAAGGAGAAGAAAATATAAAGATCTGTGGTAGAAACCCAGGAGAGAAGATAGAGGAGCAATGGAATAGGAAGATAGATCATTCTGGGAAAGTCTGTTTTATCCTAAACTGACTTTTAAGTATTTACTTGCATGGAAACATCAGAGAGGGTCAATAGCAATTATAATATGAAAGTCTTGGTAAATACACAATTAACATTCTTCAGATAACCTTTTTAAACCAATTACAATTTAAGGTTGAAGTATCAAGACTCCCAACAAGTCTGTAAAAGAGATCATTGCTAATCTCAAAATTTGAGAAAAACAATAATTCTAGCTTGTACGTTCCAATAACTAACTGGTAGTATCTTTCCTATAGTTCAGTAGGATCAGTTTCAAAGAAAGACGCTATTATTAAACAAACAAAAAAAGTTACCATTTAAATATGTTATTATTTAATACATTTAAATACATAATTTGCATTGTTTAAGTACATAATTTTGTAAATGCATTATTATTTCATATTACATTTGTGTATACTCAAATATAATAAACATGCAAATTGAACTACTAGTTGTTGCTTTAAGAATAATTTGGTGGCATGTAGGTGATACTCCTTCTTCCAAAAGGTAATCACAATAGAATCAATTAATCCTTAACTCAAAAGAAATGTGAAGAAGATCATCAGGATGTGATTACATTTCCTTTATAATGACTTCAATCAAGATGTAACTACACTGCTGAGTGTAGCTGAAATTGCATTAAATTACAATTTACCTAAGGAGGTTCAAGGGTCCTTAAATTTTCAAAACATAAATAAAACCTAACTCAATATTAAAACCCTGATTTTCAACAGAAACTGTTTTCACAGTGTATTAAAAGGATTAGAAATACTACAATTACCTAACTTAAGCCTGCTCCAGTGAAATATTTTTTCTGAACCAAGAAACCAGTAACACATAACATTTCTGCATGTAATATCCCTACAAGATCATTCTAAATATGCCACATTTAAAATCGCTTAAATCTTATTCTTGCCACCAATGTACTAGTGAAACTGGAAATTTGAACCATATCCTCCTCATTTTTCAAAAGAGAAACCATTAATTTTTATAGTAGTTAACTTTAAGATTGCTCTTTCATCCATTTCTCTGAACTTTTTCTTTTTCCATTTTCCTTCTGAAGTCCAAAGTAATTGTGTAGATGGCTACATCAACTTTGAGA